>NC_142888.1:29700357-30031428 GCF_051225735.1 Oryctolagus cuniculus
GAAGGGAACACCTACCTCCATTATATTTCTCCCTAAAAGAATCGAAGCTCCATGCAGTAGGGCTTAGTCCATTTTCCTTCTCACTGTAACCTCAGAGCTGGCACACAGTTGGCATTCAACAATTATTTGTTGAATGAATAAAAATGAAACAATTGATGTCAAGGTACACAGCAAATGCCAGGTGTGTCATTATTATTTTATATTTAGCCTATTATCAAAGTCATTCTGAAAACAGGTTTCCCTGGCACCTTCTGGCCTCCTGCTGTGCATATCCCAGAAGTCTCAGACAAATTCTGCTTCCCCTGCCTCCAAGAGATACAGCAGGGCTTCTGGTACTGGCCTCAGAGAACTTGAGCTTCCATGAGGATCCAAAGGTCAGCTGTTATTTACATCAGAAGTTAATGTTTCCACAATCTTTTCAGGAATACTAAGAATTAAATTAAAAATATGTATCCAAACGAGGAATAAAGTATAGCAACAGAATCATACAACATTCCAAAGAGTGACTTGAGTCTCTCGGTCCATATGTGAACTCAGAAAGCAGTTCCGGGTCCAGTGCTCACCTTGGGTAGCTTACCCCTTCGGAGGAACAAGGACATGGCATCCCGGCCTGAATTGTGGGGCAGCACCTCTTTGATTTCAATAGTATCATCAGACAAGAAGTAATGCAGGACAAGTTCTCTGCGGTCCCCAAACAACGATCCTGAGTCATCCCACAGGCAGAAGAAACGCAGAACTTTCTTATCATTCAGGAGGAACTGTCTCAGAGTGTCAAAGGACTCATAGGGACGCAAGGGCTCCATGCACTCTACCGTCTGCAAATGGAAAACACGTCAATAATAGTTGCAGGTTTTTCATCTTCACCTGTGGGATGCAAGCAATCAACTGACATAAAGATATATTCTCTATAAACTATTCTGTGACTTTTAAAAATTTTCAAGTATGAAATATATACACTTATAATCAGTTTTAATCTTAAAAATACAGACAAGGAAATATTAGGAAGCTTTTCATATTACATATTAGGTTAATATACTGAATCGTATTTCTATAATATTTTGAAAATAGACTTTTCTCAAAATTCATGTTTCAGAACAGACAAAATTAATCTATGGAGACATAAGTTAGGACAGTAATTGCTTCTGGGTAGAAAATCTGAACACAGGGACAAAAGAGCTTTCTAGAGTGATGGAAATATTTTATACTTCAATTGTACACATTTGCCAAAACTTGATCTTCATATTTAAGATTTGTGTACTTGACTACATTAATTATATCTCAACCAAAAAACTCACGTCTATCTATTAGAAATGCATCTGTATATGCTGCTTATTCAAAGATTTTTGCAAAAGTAAAAAAGAAGAAATAGGGGGGCTGGCACATTGGCACAGTGGGTAAAGCTGCAGCCTACAGTGCTGGCATCCCATATGGAAGCCGGTTCGAGTCCCGGCTGCTCCACTTTTGATCCAGCTTTCTGCTATGGCCTGGGAAAGCAGTAAAAGATGGCCCAAATTCTTGGACCCCTGCACCTATGTGAGACACCCAGAAAGAAGCTCCTGGCTCCTGGCTTTGGATTAGTGCAGCCTCCAGTCATTGCAGCCATCTGGGGAGTGAACCAGCAGATGGAAGACCTCTTTCTCTCTCCATGTTTCTACCTGTCTCTGTAACTCTGTCTTTCAAATAAATAAAATAAATCTTTTATAAAAAAAGTCAATATGAAAGTCTCTTAAACTCCTAATTTCCCAAAGATTTCTATATTTATTGAAGAGTTTTCTCCCTGAGGGAATAAATGCTAAAATGATTCTCCCAATCTGAAAAGAAATTATTTAAAACATTTCTTGGCTATGCTTGGTATTTATTCTTGATTCCTGGCACAAAAGATTTTTTTTATAAACCTAAGAAATCTTACAGTGCTCTATGCAATTTCATATAATGCATCATCATTCACAAAGACTATCACATAACACCAACTGTTAGTGAATGACTTCAGCCATATGCAAAGGGTGGTAATTCATATGCACTCATTTCCTTCAGGTTTTCTCTGCTGGTTCTAAAGACTGTATTTATCCAGACTCTTTTACCCAGGGCATTCAGAAAAAATTAAAATCAAGCTAACAAAAAAAATCTCTTTGTATACTGATTTACAAGCATTTCACCTTAGATACTCCAGAATCAACAATACATATGTTTCTCAGGAGGGTTGTAGACCTACAACATTAAAGAATAATTCTGAGGCTAGGAGGCAGGTGTAGATGAGTGATCCTACATGCAGCTTTTAACAAGAGATCAAAGCAGAAATCAAAGAAGAATTTTATTCTAAATGGTATGCTATCTTTCTACCAGAAAATGAATTACAACTTTTAAAAATGACAAAAGTACTCTATGGGCATCCAAATAAGAATAGTGACTTACCCCTCAGTACATGAGAGGACTTCTGGAAGAATGGAAATGGACTACAGTCTTGATTTGGGTGTAGTTTATAAGGGTATATGTATTTGTGAAGACTCATCCAACTGTATACTTATTGAAGTATAAGGAAACAAACGAAAATAACAAAAATCAGGCTAAGAATCAAGAGATCTGCATTCCCATCCCAGCAAAGAGATTGGCTGGGTCTCTGATTCTTCTGGAAAACAAAGTTTTGGTCAAAGGATAGTTTTTAAAAAACTTCAGAAAGACAATAATAATAATAATAATAATAATGTCTATTCCCTACACTAACTGGGGTCAGACTTTGAAGATAAGCATTCTTAGAATCATGGCCCTCCTCAATCTTCCAGAATATCTCAGCATCCAATGGCACCAAAAGAAGAGTTGGGAATCCTGGGGAGGAAGGAAGAAGATGTACCCAAGGTTCGGTTCACAAAATCATTAGCACAGAAACAAAGGTCTTCCCAGAGTTAGGCAACTAAAACAGGACAAGATAAGTCAAGGAAGAATGGGCCTAACTCATATGTCAGTGACCACAAAGCCAACTGTAGTCTCATAAAAATTATCCCACCTGAACTGCTCACCAAAGACTCCTACTACCTAGAAGGAAGACTCTATGGAAAGAACTGGAAAGCAGGAGCAGGGAGGGCAGCAACAAAGTCTTTCCTGCTGTGAGGCCAACACCACTGGGCCTTCCCTCCCGTCCAAGAGACAGGACAACCTGAATAATTGTGGTACCAACAGCATCAGGAGTAACAAAACGCTTTACTGATTCTCCAGAGATTCTCATTATGAAAACAAGAACTCACAAACCCATTAACTTCTTACCTTTTTCCGTGTCTGTATATAAGGATCTTCTGGACACTGTCCTGGAGGATTTAATTTGATTCCTATTTTCTTCAAAAAGTTTCCAGTGAATGCATCACAGTCATAAATCTTGAATTTCCAGCCATAGAAGACAATATCTATGTTTATATTGAAATGGTACACAGTATAAAACTGTTCATCATCAGGAGGTGGGAGAGGAATCCGATGACGCCGGATGAAGACCCCTGTGGCATGAAACAAAATAAAAACTGTTTCATTGTTCTGCTAACAAGTGGGAAGCTAAGCACACCTAACAACCCTGAATGCTCTCCTGCAATAGGAAGGTGGGCAAAGGGCTTGCTCTTGGAGGCAGCATTAGCACATTCAAACTCTCTGAGGGAGCGAAGAGAGCTCTGAGATCCCGAGTTCTGTGACCTATCTGGTAATGCTGTTATTAGCATTACATAAGTGGTGTTAGGAAAGTATTATTCCCTAACAATTATTAACTATTATACTTTCTTAATAATTATTACTAAACTTTATTACTTCTTATTCACATTCTCAACATAATTATAATTACCACTAATTATTAATTATTTTACTAATAATTTAATAAATATCAATTATTTTATGCCCTAATCATTATTAGTAAAGCTTAAAGACTGGGAGAGCTGAGGGATGAAGGAGGTGGGACATAAGCAGAATGACGACAAATGCTAGACATTGCCATCAAGTCTTTTCCTAGAACAAGTATGTTCACTTTTAGCCACTAGTACCCAATGTGTGCACAGTAAACAAAGGCCCCCAAAACAGAGTTCTCACAAAAATGCATCCTTTGGGTTCAAAACAAAAAGGCTAATGAGCTTTATCACGGTGGGTGCTAATACTGTGATTCACAGCTTTGAGAAGCATGATTCATTTTAGGCTGCTTTGAAATTGCAGGGAATCTCGTTTTCTCTACTAACCTATTTTCCTTCCTTCTTCCTCTATAGCCTCTGTCCACCTCCAGTCAAACAACTTCATCAAGTCACAGTTATCAGAGCCTTCTTAGTTCTAGCCAGTGCTCTGGGTCAAAGGTTCTAGATCTCATTCCATCTTCTACTTCAACCCTATGATATACATTTGTTACTTCTCTTGGGAATATGGCCTCAGGTCCCCACGTAAACCCAAAGGGGTAGGGTAGTCAGCCATTGAAGGCAAAGGATTTCCTTGCCTAAATGATTATATCAAATATATCACACCATATCACCCAAGTTACCCAAATGTCGCTGAAACCTACTGTCAAGAACTGTTTAGGGTTTATGGTTTTATTTGCAAGCTAATAAGGTATCTTCTCACAGTTTCATGGATGCTGGTATAAGACATGGGAAGCTTTGGTTAGGGAGAAAAGGCTGGTTATTATGCAAGAGCAGTAACATCAGTATTTTTTGCACCAGTTTCCTTAGTCCCAATTCCCATAAGGTGATACAACAAAGTTCAGGTAACACCTGCAGGGCACATGTAGTAGGTGACATTACAGGAGAAGTACCCTGAGCATAAGGAACTGAAATTTTCTGTAATGAGTAATTAGCACTCCTGCCTTTCATCACAGAGGGAGATATTATCTTTATTGGACTGGACACTAAGCATTTCTGCTGTTGTTCTGGTGAAAGAAACAATCTGCATCTTTCAGGGCCATAAGCAAACCCACACTTTGTTCCATAGGGACAGGCTATCTTTACCTTCCAAAGCTGTTTGCTATATAAACATCCTTAAAGAGACAGTCTAGAACAAAGAACAGTCAGTGCTTCTGCTTACAAGTTGTACAGACGTGCAAGATACCCATGGAGAATTGTCTCTCAACATCTGTGAAAGATTTAGGCCTGAGAATCTATTCTAAGAGCAAAGAGAAAAGGGTAGCAGAGCAAACAGGATCTAATGATTCAATAAAAATTGGCTTATGTGAATTCTGTCTGGAGGTATTTTAATATAAAGATGTCAATTTATCTTCTTCGTATTTTATAAAGCACTAAAGAAGAGTAACTTTTCCCAAAGCCTAAAAATGCTTAGAAATTATTCATTCCTTATTCATTAAGGAGCATTTAATGAATATCTTTATGTGCCAGGAATTGTGTTGGGCTCTTTTCCATTATTCTACTTAACATCTTTTCACTCTGTTGAGAAGAACTTAACTTAAATCATTTTCATCTTCTTTTCTTTGCAGCAATTTTAATTGGTACATTAAATTAAAATAATAAAACTATAAAATTAGAATTGGCCTAGAATATTTTTAAATGTACTACATAAAAGATGATATAATTTTACTGCAAAAATTATACTTCAATTAGCCTTTAATTCATGCCACTGAAAACAGTATGCAAATTATTTAATCATTTAAGATTAGACATTTAGAACAAATTGCATACTTAAACATCTACAAAAGGATGGGCATTTCAGGTGTTTTCAAGAGCCATTATATACCTGTTTAAAAATACTTACATTGTGACAGCTTTTGAAATCTATAAGATTCCTTCAACAGTCAGGAGCTTCTTTGAAAATCCCATCTATTTTGTATTTGTACTTCATTATAAAATTCAAATAAGCAAGTGAGAGCTGATTTTGGTTCAGTCAGGCTTTGAATAGGCTTCCTATATTTTTCTAGGTGTGAGAACTGGCCCACCCACTGGGTTTTTCAATAATAATAATCATAATCATCATCATAGCCCTAGGATAGACTTTCATTTACATTTTCTCATTTAATCTTCAACAATCCCAAGACACAGATAATGCATGAAATATGAATATTCCATTTATGGATGAGGAAAACAAAGCTCAGAGTGGTTAAGTGCCATGCTCAAGGTCATGCCCTAAGAAATGACAGGAAAAAGATCATGAACTTGGGTTTTCAGTTTCTAACTAAATACCGTTACTTTCTATAGTTTGCACTGAACCAAGTGAAAGAGGAAAAGAATCGACACAGACAAAACATGATAGAAATGGGTAGAAGAGCTGCCAGCCACCCAGAAAATGGGAAAGAGAGAGAGAGAAACAGAAAGAAAAGAGATGCTCTTCCAAAACAAAAGCTTTTCTTGGCTCTAAAGGCACATTTTTTCAGGGAGGGCCCACCTGCAGCAGCACAGCATTACCAGATTCTCCCAGGAGCCTGTGTCTCTCAGGCCCTCACACTCCTTATCTGAGCCCCTGTACTTCTCCCACTAGATGCTTCTCAGAAAGGTCCAGTGAACTTCTTTGTGAAAACAGAAAAAAAAAAAAAAAGCCCTGACCATTCATAGATTAGAAAGAAAGGAAAAGTTTAACCCTAAACAAGAAAATGTTGCTAACAAAAACTCCAATGTTAATCAGAAAACCAATATAGGCCATTTAAATGCACAGTTGCACATGGCAGCTTTCAATAATATATTTGTGGGATCTCTCAAGTGTGTCCTTTAGGGATTAAAATTTGTATTTATTTGGGATTTGTATGTTATAGTCTTCCTTGATAAATGGCAGAAATTCTCCCAGCAGGAGTTTATTTTGAAATATCAAAGACATGGGCAGGATGCCATGTCTTTGGCACACACTGGAGAGCAACTGAGGTCATCAAGGTAGATAAATAAAAATAATGTTACAAAATGGAAAAACAACACAAGCACCGTATCTGTCCTTTAAACTGCCAGATGTTACCTTCTTTACTGTCCCAGAAAGACAACTAGGACACATGTCCAGGCATCAGGTTCCTATTTTCAAGGTCTTCTTCATCTTCACATTCCCCAGCTCTCTTCTTTTTCAAAAGCCCTGCTAGCTGAAACACTCTGCAAGCTTTAACTTTCTAACAGTTCCCTGTGGTTTAGATCTAAGTGACCACATATCCATTTATGTTTAATGTTTTTTCATGTTATTCAGTTGGGATTTGCCTTGGCTCTTTGTTTATACCATTAAATTTAGTTTTGGGGGGAATTCACCTTCCAGAATTAAGACTCTAACCTCTTAACCACATCTAATTATACATATACTGATTTCAGTGTAGCAATGCTACAGATCTAGGGTACAAATCAAAGTCCAGAGGCAGGTATTTCTGAGGTGAGTTAATATACTAGAATTACCCCTTGTCATTGTGTCTACTAGATTTGTATCATAAAAATACTAAGAGCTTTAATCATGGTTAGACATGATAGAGCCATCTTTTTCTTCTGTTCACTGTATTTCTCCATGGAAATGACTACTCTAGTTTCACTTTTATTTTTATGAAATGTCACCTGTGGTACTTTGGTTTCACAAGAATATTTTTATATCGATAACCTGACATCTCCCTTGTGGGAAAAAAAATTAAAAATCTGAAACTCTGCATCTTAGTCCCTAACAATAATGATAACCCTATACATCTCCCCCTTGGTCATTAAATAAGCACCAAAATCAGAGCCAGGTAGATACTCTAATTTCCTCTTTTTTTAAAAAAAAAAAGATTTATTTATTTATTTGAAAGGCAAAAATACAAAGAAAGAGATCTTCCATCCACTGGTTCACTTCCAAATGGCTACAACGACCAGGGCCAGGCCAGGCCAAAGCAAAGAGCTTCTTCTGGGTCTCCCATGTGGGTGGCAGGGGCCCAAGCACTGGGCTATCTTCTGGTGCTTTCCCAGGTGCATTAGCATGGAGCTGGATTGGAAGTGGAGCAGCGGGAACTTGAACTGGCACCCATACGGGATGCTGGTGCTGCAGGCTGTGGCTTTAACCTGCTGTGTCACAGCACCGGCCCCTCGAATTTCCTCTTGCACTGCAACCTTCTTGCCTAGTTTCCCTTATACACTCTATAACCTGCTCCCAAATACCTGCTATGATTTGGATACAGTTCGAGAATCCCCCAAAGCTTCACATGTAGATATTTAACCCCTACTGTTGGGCATTAATAGGGTGCAAACTTAATCCAACTCTGATGCTTAGGGGTGAAACATACAGGAAGTGATTAGGATTAAGTAAGGTCATTGGAGTAGAACCCCATGACTGAATCCTGGTGGCTTTATAAGAGGCAGAGGTCAGACCAACACACAAGGTCCCTTCTCTTGTCATGTAATGTTCTACAGTGTCTGGGAATTCTGCAAGCAATAAGGCCATCACCAGATGAGACCCTCAGACTTGTACCTCTAGAACCATGAGTTAAAATAAACCTCTTTTTTAGTTAAAAAAATTTATCTGACAGAAAGACAAACATAGCTCTCATCTGCTGCTTCACTTCCTAAATGCCCAGAAGCTAGGGTATCAATCCATGTGGCTGGCAGGGACCTGACTACTTAAACCACCACCTGCTACATCCCAGGTTACATTAGCAGGAAGTTGGAATCAGGAATAAAGTCAGGACTCAGACTCATGCATTCCAATATGGTATGCAAGCATCCCAGCTGACATCTTGACCACCATACCAAATGCCTACCCCCAAGTCTCTTTTCTTTATAAAGTAGCCTGCCTCCGGTATTTTATTACAGTAATGAAAAACTGACTGATCCACCTCCTGACTCCTTGCCCAACCACCTTCCCACATTTTTATCTTACGATGTTCCTTTTGACTGTCTACCTTTCCCTTCCATCTTCACTGGGGGAATCCTGAGCTACAACTCAAATGCCGTCTTCTCTGATGGATACTGACTTTTCTTCCTCTGGTCCCTTAAGTTCCTGGCACCATTTAGGATGCATGCACTGTCTCACAGGCACTATCTAGCACTTTCCCTTTTCTTTTTCTTTTTTAAGATTTATTTATTTATTTGAAAGGCAGAGTTACAGAGCGAGAGGGAGAGATCTTTCATCTGCTGGTTCATGCCTCAAATGGCTGCAACAAGGCTGAAGCCAGGAGTCTGGAATTCTATCCAGGTCTCCCATGTGGGTGGCAGGAACCCAAACACTTGGGCCATCTTCAGCTGTTTTCCCAGGCACATTAGCAGGGAGCTGGATGGGAAGTGCAGCAGCTGGGACTATTAAGCTGGGACCTTACTTAATCCTAATCACTTCCCATAGGTTTCACCCCTAAGCATCAGAGTTGGATTAAGTTTCCACCCTATTAATGCCCAACAGTAGGGTTTAAATTTCTACATGTGATGCTTTGGGGGATTCTCAAACTGTATCCAAACCATAGCAGGTATTTGGGAGCAGGTTATAGAGTGTATTAATAGCTGGGACTATAAAATGTGCAGCAGCATTTCAATATTAGATGCCAGTGTTGCAGGCAGCAGCTTAAACTACTCCACCAATGCTGGTCCCTCTTTCCTTTTTTTCATTCTTTCTACCCCTCCCTCCCTTCCTTCCTTCCTTCTTTTTATACTCCTTTCCTCTGTCTCTTCCACAAATATTTATTCAGTAGCTACCATGTACCAAGTATCTACCTTCACAGACTAGTGAGTCATCTTCACTCTTAAATTTTACACTGTTCCAATCAGTGATAGTTCTCTCCCAAATGTTCACCCCCTAGGGGTGCCAGATTTAACAAACTGAAATACGGAATGCCCAGTTAAAATTGAAATTCAGATAAATGACAAATTTGTTCTAGTATAAGTATTTCCTATGCAATATTTGGGGCATAGTTATACTAAAAACTTCTTTGTTGCTTATCTGAAATTAAAAATCTAACTGGACATCTTGTATTTTATCTGGCAATCATACCACTCCTTTACTTTATGGGATATAGTAGTCAAATATAGTATATGCCCGATATGTATGAATAGCATATGAACAAGTGACTTCTACATTGTGATTAATTTGCTTGATTCAGGTAGATTTATCTTAGAGTATAGAAAAAAAGCACAAGAGATACTATCCTATTGAGGGGCCAAAACGAGTCATTAGAGGAGACCAGTGTGTTTAATCAGGGATGTGCTAAGAACTATGGGAAAGCCAGTTCTTGACCCCAGGCCTACAGAGTAAAAAAAAAAAAAGAAAAAAAAAATCCAAGCTAGGCTTAGAGATTCTGATAATCACTCCCAACTGAGAACAAATGGTACAGACCATACTAGAACATTAAAGCACATTTCTAATCATTATCCTTTTTTAGCATAGATTAGTTTGGACTTAGTAGTTGGACTTGATTAACACTTACTCTGTTAGAAAATTAGTAGTAAATGTAATGGGTTAACCTCTGACGTTCTTGGCTTGATGTGATGTTTTTTTAACTACATTCCACCAGAAAAGCAACAAATTCTATAAATATGACATATCTAACCCAAAAGAGAATGATATCCTGGCAAGAAATGAAAGCAAGCCTTGAATTGCAACAGACACTCACTTGACTCACAACACAAGATTTCTTTGCCAACAAGAACTTGTGAATATTAAAAATATGTTATTCTGATTAGAAGCTACATGTAACTGAATGCCTGTTTTGGCACCATGCTAATGGATGCCTCTTTTGTTTCTGGCTTATTCCAAACTCCTCCACCCTAAAAAAAACTTACATGATAGTGCAGGCAACTAAAAAGGGGAGAGGCTATAATTCATTGAGTTGCACTAATTTCTTAATGGTCAGCTCCACAAAAAACAAAGGCAACTGACCTCCCAGTTCATTGTGAAAATATCAAAGCTGTGTGGAAGTGTCAGCAATACCATTAGTGCACAGCATCTAAATTTGACCCCTACTCTCTTCCAGGGCCTCTAACATATGGAAATCAGGCTCAGGCCACTCAAGACACAACTGAAAGAAATACAACCTACCCTGTCCCACTGAAGGCTGAGGCACTGGCTCATTACACTAGTTTTCTTTTTCCCAGTCACTTAATTTAGGAAGGCTTGAAGATGGTGTTTAAATGAGTCTTCAAACTATCTGCTATCCAAACAGACATTGCTTAACAATAATTGTCATATTAAATATTTCAAGAGACAGTGGTTTCTCTCTAAATAAAGCCTGATGACAGAGTGGTTATTCTTGTTTGCTCTTTACAGTATTTGCTACAGCCCTCCAGGTTTCTCCATTCTGCAACTCAATGTTATACAATTACCGCAGATTTTGGACACAACCCTTAAGCTGCGTGTTCACACAGGGAAATATCCTGACGGGGGTGAGCCAACTAGAAATTCTGCTATTTTCCTAACACTTTAAAACTTTTACTCTAGACTTTTCCTCTGAGTCCTTATAAATAATATTCCTTCTTCCTTAACATAAAAATGATTTGCAGATATATCATTTATGACTATCTTCAATTTGCCTTTGGTGTCTGCCTTTGTGAGACTTGAAATCAAGAAACAGAGAGAATTGAAGCTTTAATAAAAGCCTTTCCAAGATCTTGATAGAGCTTGCATTTCAGATTTCTTCTTAGATAGTTAAATAAAACTATGATACACTAGAAAGTGTCCAGAGAACTACAGCAATATCAGCTTTCACTTAAAAAGTAGTAATAATAAAAACATAATCCTAGTCATTTATATAGGTTCTGGATGTCTTGTGACCTCCAGTTCATCATTTGGGCAAATTTGGTGTCATGGTAGGGAAAGTAATCAGAAAATAAGCAAAGCCTGAGGCAGGTGTTTGGCACAGCAGTTAAAGGCACTGCCTGGGATGCCTGCATCCCATATTGCAGTGCCTGGGTTCAAGTCCCAGCTCCACTTCCCATTCCATTTTCCTGCTAATGTGCACCATTGGAGACAGTAGGTGATGGCCCAAGCAGATGAGTCTGCCACCCATGTGGAAGATGCAGACTGAGTTCCAGGCTCCTGGCTTTGCACTGGCCCAGTTTTGGCTGTTCTGGGCAGTTAGGGAGTGAACCAGTACATAAAATCTTTGTGTGTGTGTGTATGTGTCTAGTTTTCAAGTTAAATGAGAACTGAAGAAAAAAATAAGCAAAAATTCGTTACGGAATATCAGAAAAAAAGCATTTAAGTGGAAATCCTGTTAAGAAGATATTTTTTGCTTAAGCAATATTGTCACTTACCTAATCAAACATACTGAAATAAAACAGATGTTCATAAAAATTGAAACTTCTAAGTTTTCTCTTTCTGCTCTCAAATAACTTTTCATTTGCTAACATCTTCTTGCCAATCTTTAAAAATGACCTTGTATATGACCCTGATGAATCTTGTCCCCTTATAAAATAAAATGCCATGAAGTCTGTGAAAACCTTCTTTGAAATGTATACCCAGGGAGGCAGCAGATGATGGGTCAAGGCATTTCCATATTTCCCCAAAGATTTCCCATTAGTCCTTAAATTCTCCAAATAAAATGGGCAGTGGAGAGTCTGAAAACAAAGAACAATGGGGCCAGCTCATGTTACCTCCTCATATCAATCCACACCTTATCCCTCTACTAGGAAAGCTAAGCAGAGACACTGAGTCAAATCCTCTTCCTCTTTCCACCACCTCAATAGCCACTTTCCTCCAACACAGTCTGATTCTGGTCATGATCTACATTACCACAATTCCCATTGCATACTCTTAGCCTTGAATTTTTCCCTGAAAAGACATTCCAGGATGCCACCTGCCTAGTGAACATCCCATACAGATGTTCCCACACCCCTGCAAAGGCCTCATGCCTGCAACAAACATACCACAGTTCCAAATCCCCTTTCCACTTCTTGTTCCATGCCCCTGGGCTTTGTAAAGGCATCAATATTCCCTCAATCACAGACTTCTGAGGCAATAAACTAGGATACAGATGGAGCAGCAAATTACTTCTCTAAGCCTATTTCCTTTTCCGTAGAAGCTGACAATGACAGAACCTACTTTAGATGGTTGCTGGAGAATTAAATGAGATATAATTAGATACTCCTCTTCCTCATTATGTTTAATCTCTGGCCAAAGCCTATTAATTCTGCCAACCAAGTATCTCTCAAGTGTTTCCTCTGTTTGCTATTACCATCATCATTGTTGTGGTTTGGACACGGAGCATTTCTAGAAGTGACAACTGCAAAATTCTTGGACTAGTCACTTGTTCCCCTTTCTTCTCCAACCTGCTGGCACATAAGCTCCATGAGACAGGGGTACCATAGATCTTACTTCTTTTGTTCAGTTTCCCAAAACCCAGCAATAGTGCCTGGCACAGAACAGGCATTCAACAAACACTTCTTGGCAATGACGATTGGCTCCCATTTCATGATCCTAAGCACTAGACTCAATGAAGCCATGCTAAAAGAAAAACCTCAATTTCATGAGCACTGCAGGAAGTCCTTTGCACATTGAATAAGGTTGCAAGATAACCTCATTCTCAGAGGCCCCTGGTCCTCAAATTCCTGTTTCTTCCTCTTGAACTCATTGTTATATATCAATATAGAGGCATCTGGCCTAGATAAGTAGTAAGAAAAAGTTTATTTAACAAAAGCAGAAATCCAAAGATGTGTTAATTAATGGTAAGAAGGTGGTAAGCAGGGTATATGTATGTTAAACAGAAAGAAATGGATGGAAGAACCAACAGATAACTAATTTTCAGTAGGCATTAAATATACATGAAGCACCTGGGCTCTAAATATTCATGATACACTAAATATACAACAGGCACTAAATATTCATGAGTAGTCAATATTCATGAGGCCTTAACTTGGCCACTCATTCATTGGTGACACCCATTCTGGCCCCATGTGTCCTCTGTCCAAGAAACAAAAACAAAACCCATGACTATTCAGCAGGCTTACTGGCAAGCTACAGCTGTGGCCAGGGGCACTTATCCCTGCATCTCTCTGACAGACAAGTGTATGCCCTCAGCCGGAGGCCCCTTCTGTCTCTGGTTCTCCTTGTTTGAACCTCCTTTCTGGTCTCAAAACTATTAGCCAGTAAGGCTGGTAAATCAAAAAGAGATAGGATCATTGCCTACCCTAGGATTTAGGCAGTATGGTCTTTCCACCCATCTATAACTGGTCCAAAGAGTGTAGACCCACCACATACATCTTTCCCCTTGCTTCTTTCCTTGTATTTTAAATTATTTTAATTTATCATCTGATTTATGCATTTTAATTTGGTTCATGAGCCTTCTGTTCTGTAGTCCCTGGGAAAGCCTGCAGATATGCTTCTTGGAAGCTAGAACTCCTTCAAGGTAACATCCCATATAACACAGAGAACAGTCTGTAGGAAGAGCAGGAATGGAAGCAGAAGACAATGTTAGGTAGCTATTCCATTCCTCTACTCAGCATATGAGGGTAGCTTGGGTTGAGATGGTAATAAAGGAGACAGAAAGACATGGACAGGTTAAGGTTATGTTTTGCTGGGAGAATGAAGAACAGTGATGGTAGGTATGAGAAAATGGAGAAAGTAAAGAGAATGGAGACTCTAGTCAGAGAAAGAATTTCGTAGCCTAAATACTGGAGATTAAATACGCCAAAAGATAGAAAACAATGTACCCAAGAATGATGGCTGCTCAGGGAACAAAGGACCCTGAAGGGTTATTTACAACAACCACCCCACTCCCCTCTTATACCTCTACCAAACTTTCAGTGAACAATGCTTGATTACCCTCAAGGCCATCCATCTGCACTAATGAACACATAACTGACTCTCCTTTCTTCTACCCATAAACCAGATCAATCCCCACCTGCAACCCCACCCAGGACCATCTGCAGCTCCTCACAGCTCTCTGCCAGAAAGTTCATCCTTCCACTGACCTGAATCCTTACTCTTAAAAATCCTATCCTTGAGGATATAGAGAAGAAAGTCACCCTCCTGCACTATGTAGCCCCTTAGACCCCTGACAATATTTATCAGGCACACTTGCTTCTTCTGTTCAAAATATCCCATTACACTATTCTGTATTGGACATGACAAAATTTCAGTCCTTTCCCATCATGGTTGTTGTCTCTTGAAGGCATCTAGAACTCAGCATGGTCCCAAGGGAAGGAATCACAGCACAAACAGAAGAAATATGCCAGTTCCCTTGATCTCTTTCATACTCTACTAATGCAGCCTAGGATTCACTTCTCTGTGGTCACTTAACTTCTATCTGGGGCTGAAACGGAATATGGATGAAGGAGTCTCGGTTGAGGCACCATCAAGGCCTATTGTTAGCAGGTCTGAGGAAGAATATAGGGAGGCTGAAAAAATCTCAGTAAACAAAGAAAGAAGAGGGAACACCAGTCTTGGAGCAGTGGTAGAAAACAGCTTTCTCTTCTCCCCTGACAGTGTTGTGAAAGAAGTTATGTGATCATAGCAGAGACCAAAGGATTTAAGGAAACACACACACAGAGAGAGAGAGAGAGAGAGAGAGAGAGAGAGAGAGAGAGAATTGACTCATATGAGCATTCTTCAAAAACTTTAACCTTTATGGAAAATGAGGTTAAAAGATGTCTAATTTGGTACCAAAAATATTTAAATAGATACATAGGAGAGGGCCTTCAAAAAGTCCATGGAAAATGTGTATTATGGAAAAACAATGCATGGCTTCCAAAAATTTTTGGTACCTAAATAAACTTAACTTTTAATTCTATTTTTCAATAATTTTTAAAAATTTGACAGGCAGAGAAACAGATGGATAGACAAACAGAAAGAGCTCCTATCTATTCCCTGAACGTACACAATGGCTGGGGCAGGGAACTCTATCCTTGTCTCCCACATGGGTGGCAGGAACCCAACTATCAGAGCCATCACCACTGCCTCACAGGGTCTGTATTAGCAGACAGCTAGAATCAGGAGTCAGAATCAGGAACCAAACTCAGGCACTTCGATGTGGGTGTCTTAACCACTAGGCTAAATGCCCACACCTGCCACAAACCTTTTGAAGTACACTCATACCAGAGCAGCACCTGAAAGGACACCGTACACCACAGAGGATTGAGAGAAATTGCCAAGGTTGAGATGTGCGGAGTAGCAAGCTGATCAGTCACCATCAGTAACTATATGCTAACAGCCTATTGTCAACAAATCTGATACCTGAGCAGCAGCATGGGTCTTTCATGAAGCTAAAGAAGGTATATAGAGGCAAGAGTTCAAAGGAAAAGAACAGTAATTCTGCTTTAATAGATACCTTGAAGCAGTCCACTATTTTTCACCGCTGGTTCATTGACTTGGACTGTGTCATCTTCAAGGTAGAAATAGATTTTATAGTATCTTATTCTGTAGTTTTCGCAGCAATAACCAGGCACTTCATTTTCCCAATAGGCATCAAAACGTAATACCTGTTAGAATCATAATCAGAAACTAAGAAATGAAAAAGGAATTCAGCAAACTTAAAATCAATATAGCTCTTGTGTGCATATTTACTTGTTAATGCAAAAAACGTTGAGGGAAAATTTTCAAGAAAATATTATACACATCGGCTAGGAGAATGAATTTATAATCAAGGTTACAGTACATAAAGATTATTTTACACTTTCATCACCATCTGGTTAGAACAAGGAAATGATATTCAAGCAATAAATCCATCATTCAGCTCTACCATAAACGGAACTAGACTCTGTCTTAGGATTTCCATAGTGGGATTCTTTTTTTTTTTTTTTTTTTTTTTTTTGACAGGCAGAGTAGACAGTGTGAGAGAGACAGACAGAGAGAAAGGTCTTCCTTTGCCGTTGGTTCACCCTCCAATGGCCGCCGCAGCCGGCGCACTGCGGCTGGTGCACCGCGCTGATCCAAAGCCAGGAGCCAGGTGCTTTTCCTGGTCTCCCATGGGGTGCAGGGCCCAAGCACTTGGGCCATCCTCCACTGCACTCCCAGGCCACAGCAGAGAGCTGGCCTGGAAGAGGGGCAACCGGGACAGAATCCGGCGCCCCGACCAGGCATAGTGGGATTCTAAATGTATGTGTTACAAAGAAAATATCCTTTCTCATAAAAAGAATGTAAATTTTGTCATTTTTTTCCCATTAAAAATAACACAAGCTACTTTGGTTCTGGGATAAAATTATCCTCTTGGTCCTGCTGATTGCTTGCATTGAGGCAATTTAAACAGGCAGATCTGAAATTCTTCTAATGTATGGAGCCCCTGCCTCATTCGTCCACAAGGACTTCAAAGAGCGTAGCTCAATGCTAGACTCTGTCAGGCTACACCACATGTGTGTGGAAGGGGGCTTCAGAGGTGAGGTATGATAGGTGGGTTCTAAAGCAGTTATGGTAAAAAAAAAAATCAGAGTAAAAAATGTCATTGAAAATTCCTTAACATTTTGGAAAACTATGCCTTTCAAAGTAAGACACAGTGCATTTTTTCCTCCCACACTGAAGCAGATGACTACCTGCCTCCTCAGCTGAAAAACAGTTACAATTTCTTTATGCTTAGGTACCATCTCATAGAAGCTTTATCTTTAACCACTGCAATTACCTTGACTCTGCTTATGAACTGAGGAAGGCACGGTAATTGAAGACAATTGTGGGAAGGGGCGATTCAGGCTACCATTTCAAGTTTGACCTGGAGCCACAGTATCCTGGAGAGATCTATTTAAATATTCCCTTTGCCTCTCAATTCTGCTGAGGTTTTTATTTTATTGCATTGTATTTAAAGATTTATTTATGTGTTTGAAAGGCAGAGTAACTGGGCGGGGGGGCGCAGATCTTCCATCTGCTGGTCCATTCCCCAAATAGCCACAACAGCCGTCTCTGAGCCAGGCTGAAGCCAGGAGCTTCATCCAGATCTCCAACACAGGTGATGGGAGCCAAAGCACTTGGGCCATCTTCTGCTGCTTTCCCAGGTGCATTAGCAAGGAGCTGGATCAGAATCAGTGCTCCTGTGGGTTGCCAGCATCACAGGTGGCAGCTTAACCCACTGCACTACCACACTGGTTCCCCAAGTTTTTTAAATTAGTTTATTTATTTTTTAAGATTTTACTTATCTATGTGAAAGGCAGAGAGGAGAGAGCTCTTCCATCCCCTGGTTAACCCACCAAATACCCACAAAAGTCAGGGTTGGACCAAGCCAAAGCCAGGAGCAAGGAACTCTATCCAGGTCTCCCGCACACAGATGGCAGGACACCAAGCACTTGCCCATCAGTTAAAGCCTTCCCAAGCACATAAGCAGAAGGCTGGATCAGAAAACGGAGAAGCTGGGATTTGAATGGGCTCTCTGCTATGGGATGCTGATTACCACAAATGATGTTAGAAGTTAAGTTTTAGTTGGTGAAAGGATCATATTCAAAATACAGGGATCAATCACAAACACTGATGAGGCACTGCCTTACAGGAACCGCTTCTAAGAATCTGTTGAGCCCAGGGATCCATACCTTTCACAGTGGTCCTAAGTTTACCTGTTTTCCTGGGTAATTCATCTGCCCTGATTCCAGTTAGGTTAGCTAGACCCCACAGCTAGAATCTTGTCATTTGTGTCATATTTGTATTGAGCAAGCATTTCAGGTAAGATGCTATGCAATGGGACACAGTTTCTAGAATGATAAAAATGTTTTGGAAGTAGACAGAGGTGATGGCTACACAAAGTTGTTATGGTATTAAACTTCATTGAATTGTACACTTTAAAATGTCTAATGGTTAATTTTGTTATGTGAATTTTACCTCAATTTAAAAAGAATGATGTGAGGCCCAGTGCTGTGACACAGCAGGTTAAGCCTACACTTTCGATGGCAGCTTCCCATATGAGCCCCAGTTCAAGTCCCAGCTGCTCCACTTCCGTTCCATCTCCCTGTTAATACACCTGGGAAAGCAGCAGCAGATGGCCCAAGTATTTGGGGCCCCTGTCACCAATGTGGGATGTCCAGAAGACATTCTGAGCTCCTGGCTTTGGCCTGTCCCAGCCCCAGCCAATGTAGCCATTTGGGGAGTGATTCATTCTCTCTGTCTCTCTCTCACTCAGCTTTTCAAATAAAAAATTTAAAAATAAATTTAAAAAAATGCTAGACACTGAATTGCATTAGACCCTTTAAAATGATAAGTTTAATGTCAATTACATATCAATTTTTAAAAAGTAGAGGTGAAAAAGATGTTAGAACCCTTAGAAGGACTGAGAGCTGGGGCTTCACTGAGCTTTCACTGTAAGTAACATACAATCTGAGATGTTATTTCTCTTTGTAATCAGGTAAGACACTATGGGGGGATATTCTTAGCTCTCATTCACTTCTAATATGTTGAATGCTATAGGTATAAATTTATCAATGGCTAATCTGGCATAGGTCAGTTGACGGCAACTGTCATGTACAATGAGACATCAAAAAATTCATGGAAGAATAGGCATTTAGCCTGGGGACTAAGACACAAGTTAAGATACCCAGTTCCCATATCAGAGTATCTGAGTTCCATGTCCAGCTCTGGCTCCTGATTATGCAAACCCTGGGAGGCCAAAGTGATGGCTCAAGTACTTGGGTTCCTGTCATACGTAAGAGAGACCTAGAGTGAGTTCCCAGCTCCTGGATTTGGCCTGGGCCAATCCAGGCCATTGGGGACATTGCAGAGTAAACCCATGGGATAGGAGTTCCCTCCCTTTCTGCCTCTCAATTTTTTTTAAGTTTGTGAAAATGCCTATTATGAAAAAACTAGGGCTAGGTTTCACAAAATGTTGCACCAAAATAAACTTTTTACTTTCATTTTGCACAAGCTTCCTAAGGTATCCTTGTATGTAAGCATTAAGTGTTTATCAATCAAATGATCCACTAAAAAAGAAGAAAACATACTAAGGAGAAAAGGAGAAAAGGAAGACAACATTTTAGGCTGGGCTTTCATATGTCTAAAAGAACGACAGACTATTTCATGTTCTGGTCCCATGAGAACACACGGCTGCTGAACTCCAGCATGAAAGATATATAGCATGTCAAAAAGTGTACAGATGGAAAGATAGAAAAGGAAGAGGGAGAGGAAATTGTGTAGCAAAACAGAATGTGAGGGCAGAGACATCAAATAGATTAGAAGTGATCTCACAAAGATAAATGATATCTATGCAATGGAACTTGATGTATCAGAAAATCCAGAAAAAGAACCTGAAGTAAAAACTGTTAGAAATGAAAATTTAGAGAAATTTAATTATGATACAAGGTTTTATGATCATCATGATAAGTCAAGCGGAGACTAAATAATGTCCTAGAGGATTTAATTGGCTGCAGTTTTCTTGAAAACAGAATATAAATGTCATTTGGCAGGGGCGTGTGATCTTCAGTTCCCCACAGGTCTCCCCAGGCTCTACGGTATTTATTACACAAGCTTACCTACCTGATCTCAGAAGCATTTCATTTTTGATCCTAGCCTAAAGGATATAAAATCTGAAACCAATTAGCTTTGAATAATAGGTATAGGATTTTTCTCACTATAACCGAAAATCTTAAATGTTAATATTTCCAAATTGAGGATCTTCTTACATTTAAAGCCAAAAGAAGCCCAAAGCAGTCAGCAGTGCATTTTGATGGGCAAGCAGTTATAACATGCTATATGGTGCAAAATTAGCTTTGAAGGGAAGGAGTTAATCCTGTTTTCACATCAATTGAGTTATTTGCTTTGAATTGCATATCCCCAAACAGCTGGATTTTAACATTAATTTGGATTCCTAATTTTCTCTTAAAATGTTTTCAAAATGATTGCCTGATGCACCACTGACACAAAAAATAATTGTGTGAAGAAGGCTGGCTGTCACAGGCTAGGGAATGCAATCATAAAGCAAAAGCCTAATTTCTCAGAATAAATCACGCAATTTTTAAAGATGGGAGGCTGGTGAGACCAATGTATGAGTCATAAAGACTATTACTCAGAAACCAAACATCTAAGTGTCAAAAACTCACAGCTGAATTTCTGGAGAAGCTGTTCAGAAAGAAAGATGAAACACCAGTGTGTTCAATAAGCCTCAACATTTTATAAAGAGGTCAATATCACAAACCTAAGTTTGAAATGTTTAGGCTGTATTTTATTAAAAAAGACTCAGACTTAAATTGTGAACTACTAAAGAAGGTATATAATGGTAGGGATAAATGCATGCTCTTATGGATTAGTTACTAGATAATAAAAACTTATGAATGTGTAAAGCAGTATTGTTTATTCTTCCTGAAAAAGATGCTATTAAATCACTGGTGTCTCTCTTCATTATGGAGCTTTACAATCAAGAAAATAAAACTATAATAAATGTGGTACATATTAGTAGTAGCTCCTGTATACATCATAAAGGCATATTTACAAAGATTTATCATGTTAATTCACAAAATTATGTCACAAACAGATATTATAACAAGCTATAGTCACTGACTGCAAAGTAATACTAAAAATGTTAATGTGGTTATAAACAAAGTGTCATTCCTAATAAACAGACAAAAGTAAATTTAAAAATACAAAAAATAAGTATAGAATAAAATTTAAAACCACACAAACCTATAGGATAAAGGCAAACCCAGGGTAAATTCAGGGATTTAAACTATTATCTAGGAGAATTTCGAGTTTGGGAGAGAGGATAAATTGCTAATAGTGATTATCAGCCTTAGTTGTATATTAAGAACTTTTAAAAAATTGACCAGGCCTAAGCCTAAATAAATTAAATCAGGATCTTGGTGGGGGGGTTAGTATTTTTCAAAAGCTACTGATGGGGTTTAGGACACGATGCCCCAAAATGTGGCATGTTGATGTTTGAGAAAACAGCAGAAAGAGTAAAGTCTTTCTTTACTTTCTTTATCACTAAAGCAGGACAAAAAAACCCTAGGCAAGTCTTTCTTTCTGACATTCTCGTTTCTCCTTTCCTGAAGACCCTCATGTGACAGTGGTCCCGCCTTACACCCAGAAAGAAAGAACGTCACACAGAGACACAGAATCTGAACAAACAGGCTTTGTTAAATTCACCCTAGTTTTTTATCATTAGATCATATCCTTTTGTCCTCCAATCATACCTCTGTATGACTGTCCTTAAAAATACAGTTTTCTCCTGTTTCTTTGAGTTTTCATGTCCTGTGTACTTAAACATTCATTTGTACACTTTTGTTAATCTGTCTTCTCTTATTGAGTTCTCAGCCATGAACCCTGAGATGGATAAGGAAATGTTTTCGTCTACTGTCCCCAGGTAATTCTGAAAAGTAGCCAGCATTTAGAACCAACGAGAAATGATTCAAAAAGAACATTTGAGGGGCCAACGTGACATAGCACATAAAGCTGAGACCTGCAATTCTGGCATCCCATACGGGTGCTGATTTGTGCCCAGGCTGCTCCACTTCTGATTCAGCAGTGGAAGATGGCACAAGTACCTGGGCCCCTGCTACCCACATAGGAGACTCTGATGAAGCTCTTGGCTCCTGGTTTTGGCCTGGCCCAGTCCCAGCCATTGTGGCCACCTGGGGAGTGAACCAGAGAATACAAGATCTCTCTCCCTCTCTCTCTCTCTCCTTCTCTCTCTGTAACTGACTTTCAAGTAAATAAACGAATCTTTAAAAAACATAAATAACCATTTGAAGAGATACACAAGATGGTTCAATAGGGAAAAGACACACTGATTTTGACCACAGAAAGATACTAGAACAAGCGAGGAACTGTGTTCCCAGGGCACAGTTAGAGAGAAGTTTGCAGTGGAGGGTCTACAGAAGGGAGAGAGACTCCGTGGAACAGCAGGGACTTTACAACCACAAAGCAACTAGTGGGATACTGCTAGCGACTTTGCTGATGGGGAATCCATCTTCTCAGAGCCAGGTGAAAGAACCTGCAGCCCACACATCAGTGGTGACATTCCCTGAGGGAGAAACCTGTGCTCCCCACTGACTTGACTCAGGCCTGAAGCACTGGCAGGGGGCAGGTGCCCACCTAATCCCTGAAGAGAGAGCAAATTGCTTTCCTCCCCTCCCCCAACCAAGGATTCTGGCGACCACCTAGGAGGAAGCACCATCTTAATAAGGCAAGTGGAGGCTTCAGAGGCCCGTGCATCACAGATGGATTTTGTTGGAGGGATAAATCTGTGGTCCTTACTTTTTTTCTGACAGGCAGAGTGGACAGTGAGAGAGAGAGAGACAGAGAGAAAGGTCTTCCTTTGCCGTTGGTTCACCCCCCAATGGCCACTACGGCCAGCGCACCGCTGTAATTAAAAGATACAGAATGACTGAATGGCTTACAAAAGAAGACCCATACTTATGCTGTCTACAAGAAACACATCTCACCAACAAAGATACAAACAGACAAAGTGAAAGAATGGAAAACATTATTCCATGCAAATGGAAATAAAAAACCAGTAGGAGTAGCCATTCCAATTATCAGACAAAACAGACTTTAAGACAAAAGCAGTTAAGAGAGACAAAGAAGGGCATTATGTAATAATCTAGGGATCAATTCAACAGGAATTTACCATAGTAAATACATATACATTTACAATGTATAGGGCACTCAGATATTTAAAACAAATATTAATGGATCTAAAGGGAGACATAGGCCCCAATAGTAACGGGGTACTTCAATTTCACCAATGGACATATCAACTAGACAGAAAACCAACAAAGAAACAACAGAGCTAATCTACACTATTGACCAAATTGATCTAATTGATATCTACAGAACATTTTATCCCACAGCTGCAGATTACACATTCTTTTCATCAATGTGCGGAACTTTCTCTAGGATAGACCATATGCTAGGCCATTACACAAGTCTAAACAAATTTTTCAAAAACTGAAATTATACCATGTTTTTTTTTTTTTTTTTTTTTAGCGTTAGAGGTCTTCCTTCCACTGGTTCATTCCCCAAATGGCCACAAAGGCCGGCGCTTAGCCAATCTGAAGCCAGGAGCCTCTTCTGGGTCTCCCACACGGGTTCAGGGGCCCAAGCATTTGGACCATCTTCCACTGCTTTCCCAGGCCATAAGCAGAGACTTGGATCGGAAGAAGAACAGCCAGGACATGAACTGGTGTCCATATGGAATGCTGGCACCACAGGTGGGAGCTTACCCTACTACCCCATAGCACTGGCTCCATCATGTATCTTTTCTGACCACAATGGAATGAAGCTGGAAATTAACAACTTAAGAAACTCTAGAAAATATATGAATACATGGAGACCAACAATATTCTACTGAATGAACAGTAGGTTACAGAAGAAATCAAAAGGGAAATAAAGTTCCTGGAAACAAATGAAGATAATGATATAGCATATAAAAACCCATGGGATACAGCAAAAGCAGTGCTAAGAGCAAAGTTTGTAGCAATTAGTGCCTACACATCAAGAAATTGGAAAGGCATCAAATAACTGATATAATGATGCATCTCAAGGATCTAGAAAAATAAGAACAAGCTAAACCCCAAATTAGGAGGAAGAAATAATAAAAATTAGCAAAAAGATAACATTAAAATAAAAAAGATACAAAAGCTCAGTGAAATTAAGAGCTGCCTTTTTGAAAATAAGAAACAAAATAAATAAAATTGATAAACCATTGGTCCAACTAACCAAAAAATGGGGGAGAAGATCCAAATTAACAAAATCAGAGATGGAAAAGGAGATGTTACAATGGATACCACAGAAATAAAAGGAATTACCAGGAATTATCACAAACAGCTATACGCCAACAAATGGGAAAATCTAGAATAAAGGGATAGATTCCTGGACACATACAGTTCACCAAACTTGGGGCACAAAGACATAGAAAACCTAAATAGACCAATAACCAAGTCAGTAATAAAGACACTCCCAAAAAAGAAAAACCCAAGACCAGATGGTTTCACTGCTGAATTCTACTAAATGTTTAAATAATTAATCCCAATTCTTCTTAAACTATTTAAAACAATTGAAAGTGAGGGAATCCACCCAAACTCCTTCTATGAAGCCAGAATCACCTTAATTTCAAAACCAGAAAAAGATACAAGAGGGTCCAGTGCTGTGGCGTAGCAGGTAAAAAGCCACTGACTGCAGTGCTGGCATTCCATATGGGTGCCGGTTCGAGTCCCAGCAGCTCCATTTCTGATCTAGCTCTCTGCTATGGCCTGGGAAAGCAGTAGAAGATAGCCTAAGTCCTTGGGTCCTGCACCCACATGGGAGACTTGGAAGAAGCTCCTGGCTCCTGGCTTTGGATCGGCTTAGCTCCAGCCGTTGCAGCCAATTGGGGAGTGAACTAGCAGGTGGAAGATCTCTCTCTTTCTCGCTGCCTCTCATTCTCTCTCTGTTTATCTCTGACTTCCAAATAAATAAATAAATCTTTTTTTTTTAAGAAAGAAAGAATGAAAGACAGACAGACAGACAAGAAATACATCTATAGACCAATATCTTTGAACAACATAGATGCAAAAATCCTCAATAAAATACTACTAGCTAATCAAATCCAGCAACACATCAAAAAGATCATCCACCTGGACCAAGTGGGATTTACATCTGGGATGTATAGATGGTTCAACACAGAAATCAATAAGCATAATACATCACATTAATAAGCAGAAGAATAAACACCATATGATTATCTCAATAGATTCAGAGAAGCACTTAATAAAATGCAATATCTTTTCATGAAAAAAAAAAAACCTTAAGCAAATTGGGTATAGACAGATCCTACCTTAACATAATCAAGGCAATATACAACAAACCCACAACCAACATCATATTGAATGGGGAAAAGTTTGAAGCATTTCCACATTTCCACTAAGACTCAGAACCAGACAATGATGCCCATTCTCACCCTAACTATTCAATATAGTTTTGGAAGTTTTAGCCAGAGTCATTAGATAAGAAAAAAAATCAAAGGGATACAAATTAGAAAGGAGGAATTCAAATTATTCCTGTTTGCAGATGACATGATTCTACACTATGGGAACCAAAACTCCACTAAGACATTATTGGAACTCATGACAGTTTGTCAAAGTTACAGGATACAGAATCAACACACAAAAATCAACATCATTTATATATATAAATAATGCCATGGCTGAGAAAGAACTATTCAGTTTTATTCAGAACTATTCAGTTCTATTCACAATAGCTACAAAAATAAATCATACACCTTGGGATAAATTTAACCAAGGAGGTGAAAGATTTCTACAATGAAAATTTCAAAAGAAATAGAAGAAGACAAACAAAACTGGAAAATCTTCCATGTTCATGAACTGGAAGAATTAATGTCATTAAAATGTCCATACCACTCAAAGCTATTTACAGATCCAAAGTTATCCCAATCAAAATATCAAGGACATTCTTCTCAGATCTAGAGAAAACCAATGCTAAAATTTATATGGAAATACAAGAGAACCCTAATAGCAAATGTACTCTTCAACAATAAAAACAAAGCTGGAGGCACCACAATACCAAATTTCAAGACATATTACAGGGCAGTTGTAATCATTACAGACTGGGAATGACATAACAGACACGTAGACAATGGAACAGATTAGAGACCTCAGAAATTAATTCATGCATCTACAATCAACTAATCTTTGACAAAGAGTTAAAACCACTCCCTGGAAAACGGACAGTCTCTTCAACAAATGGTGTTGATAAAACTGGATCTCCAAATGTAGAAGTATGAAACAAGACCTCTCTACTTTACATCCTATACAAAAATCAACTCACAATGGATCAAGAATATAAACCTAAGACCTGAAACCATCAAATTACTAGAGGAAAACATAGGGGAAACACTGCAAGACATTGGCATGGACAAGGATCTTTTGGGTCAGACCCCAGAACCACAGGCAGTAAAAGCAAAACCACACAGATGTGATTATATCAAGCTAAGAAGCTTCTGAACAGCAAAGGAAACATCCAACAAAGTGAAGAGGCAACTGACAGAACAAGAAAAAAATTTGCAAACTGTACATTTGATAAAGGATTAATATTCAGAATACATAAAGAGCTCAAGAAATTCAACAACAATACAAACAATCCAGTTAAGAAATTGGCTAAGGATACACACAGGCATTTTTCAAAGGGTAAAATACAAACAGCCAACAGACATATGAAAAAATGCTCAGGATTGCCAGCCATTAGGGAAATGCAAATAAAGACCACAATGAGGTTTCACCTCACCCCTGTTAGAATGGCTATCACCCAAAAATCAAAAAACAATAAATGGCTGGCGCCACGGCTTACTTGGCTAATCCTCCACCTGCAGTGCCTGCACCCTGGGTTCTAGTCCTGGTTGGGGCACCAGATTCTGTCCCAGTTGCTCCTCTTCCAGTCCAGTTCTCTGCTGTGGCCCAGGAAGGCAGTGCAGGATGGCCCAAGCTTGGGCCCTGCACCCACATGGGAGACCAGGAGGAAGCACCTGGCTCCTGGCTTCAGATCGGTGCAGTGCGCCAGCCGCAGGGCGCCAGTTGCAGCACGCCAGCCGTAGTGGCCATTTGGGGGGTGAACCAACAGAAAAGGAAGACCTTTCTCTCTGTCTCTCTGTCTCTCTCACTGTCTAACTCTGCCTGTCAAAAAAATAAAAATAAAAATAAATAAATGCTGGCAAGGATGTAGAGAAAAGGTACCCTAACACACCACTGATGGGAATGTAAACCAATACATCCATTTCCATCATGGAAGACAGTACGGAGATTCCTAAAAATCTACTATATGATTCAGCCATTGCAAATTTACCCAACGAAATGAAATCAAGGAAAGTTATCTGTACCCCCATGTTTATAGCACCTCAATTCACAATAGCTAAAATAAGGAATCAACTCACATGTCCATTAATTGATTAATAGATAAAGAAACTGTGGTTATATATACACTATGGAATACTACTCAGCCATAAATAATGAAATCCTGTTTTTCACAACAAAATGGATTTAACTGGAGACCATTATGCTTAGTGAAATAAGCCAGTCCCAAAAAGGTAAATATCATGTTTTTTCTGATTTGTGGTAACTAATATATAGAACACAAAAGATGTAATGTATATGAGTGAAATTGACATTTCCTTATTTAGTGGATGATTACACTTGTGATTGTAAAGCAAATCGAAAGTATATCATTTTAAAAATTAAAAGAAAAATAATAAAGGAAAAAAGAAGGAGAGAGAGAGAGTGAAGGAGGGAGGGAGGGAGGGTAGGATGGAAAGTATCATTATGTTCATAAAACTGTATATACAAAGTACATGAGATTTGTTCCCTTCATACAAATAAATTTAAAATGAGAAAAATATTAAAAGCACAAATTCTTTATATAAATAAATTTAAAAGGAGAAAAAATTGTTGAAAGTACAAATTCCTCATTTTCTTATTTGTCATAAGGAAAATAAGTACAAAAAAGAATAAAAGTACAGATAGATGAACCTGAAAGGAAAAAAAAACTATAATAAATAAATCTAAGAGCTTTCTCTTAGAAAAGAGAAGAATATAAATGAATAAAATCAGAAATGAGCATTCATGACAGATAGAATAAAATAAATTACCTTATAATAAATTATATAAACATGAAAAGAAAATTTAAAATCTCAAATAAATGATTTTCTGTAATAATTGTGACATATCAAAAACACAAAGACCAAGCTAATACCCAAGTAAGAAGTGAAAAGTTACCAAAGAATTACCCCAATAAAGGTTCCAATCAGGATGATTTACTAATGGATTCTTTCAAACTTTCAAGGAAAAGGAAATTACTATATTATTTAAGTCCCTCAGGATATCAAAAAAAGATTGAAAGCTACTGCCTAAGAAAATACACCACAGAAAAAGTAAACTATGGGGCAACAGTTCACACCCCAGCTGCATAGTTATAATCAGCAGTAGTTTCTCAAAATCCTGATGTTTGAACCACACCCACACTCACATACACATACAATAAAATCATAATCTCAGGGTAGGCCCAGCCATCACTGATTTTTAAAGCTCCCCAGGTGATTACAGAGTACAAGCCAAGGTCAAGAACTACTGCTACAGAGCATTTTCACTGCTTATGATTTATAAGAGAAGTTCTTAAAACAAAGAATTCAATAGTCCATAATAGTTATTTTATAAGCCCCTACACAAAAAGCAGCATTTCTTCACAGAAGCAAACATGTGTCCAAATTTAGAAATAGAACAAATATAAAAGTATCTCATGCTTTCCTACCACACACTCATTTTGAAATTGAAGAGTAGGATTGAGGAACACTGTTTTTTCTTCATGTTATATGTTGAACTCCCAGTACAGGGTTAATCTTACAGGTATAAAGTAAACTCAAAATAGATCTGTGTAAATTAAGAGTGGGAATAGGAAAAGGAGGAGGAAGAAGGGTGGGAGAGTGGTTGGGAGGGAGGGTAGGGTGGGAAATATCACTATGTTCCTAAATTTGTATGTATATGAAATATATGAAATTGGGGCCAGCTCTGTGGTGTCATGGGTTAAGCCTTTGCCTGCAGTGCCGACATCCCATATGGGCGTCAGTCCAAGTCCTGGCTGCTCCACTTCTGATCCAGCTCTCTGTTATGGCCTGGGAAAGCAATAGAAGATGGCCCAAGTCCTTGGGCCCTTGCACCCATGTTGGAGACCTGGAAGAAGCTCCCGGCTCCTGGCTTCGGATCAGCCCAGCTCCGGCCTTCACAGCCATTTGGGGAATGAACCAGCAGATGGAAGACCTTTCTCTCTCCCTTTCTCTCTTTCTCTCTGCCTCTGTAACTCTCCCTTTCAAATAAGAAAATAAATCTTTTTAAAAAAGTAAACAACATTAAAAAAAGAAATACATGAACTTTGTATACCTTAAATAAAATTTATAAAAAAGAAATTGAAGAGTAAGAATGAGTATTTGGTCTAGTGGTTAAGACATCGCATAGGATCCACTCCCAACTAACGCTTCCTGGTAATGCATACCCTGGGAGGCAGTAGGTGATGGTTCAAGTAGTTGCATCCCTGCCACCCACATGAGAGACCCAGAATGAGTTCCTGGACCCTTGCTTCAGCCTGTCCTAGCCCCTGCAGTTGTGCATATTTACGGACTGAACTAGGGCTGAGAGCTCTCTATCTTTGTCTCTGTTTCCTTCTCTGCCTCTGCCTCTCAAATAAATACAAATTTAAATTTAAAAAAAATCCAAGGATAATTCCTTAAGTTACAAAGCATATGCTTTAAAACCAGAGCCTAAATCCCATTATTATGTTTAATTAAACCATGTAGCTATCATGATCAGAAACAGAACAATAACACTGCTACCAACATCATCATTTAATATTTTTTAGAAGTTTTAAACAAATATAAAAAGATAAGAAGTAAAAATATGAGTAAGAAACAAAAGATTATCATGGGAAGATAATGGCACAGGCAAAGGCTGAAAAGCTAATAATAAATAAAAAATTTCAGTATAGCCACAACTGAATAAAAAATATTCTTATGTATTAGCAGTGAACAGCTAGAAGATATAGTGTGGTGAGGCTAAGGTCAAGGTGCACTAGGTTAAGCCACTGCTTGTGATGCTGGCATCCCATATAAGCACCAAGTTTGCATCCCAGCTCCTCCACTTCCATTCCAGCTCCCTGCTAATATATCTGCAAAAACTGCAGAGGATGGTCCAAGTGCTTTGGCTTCTGCATCCATGTGGGTGACCCTGATGGAGTGCCTGGCTCCTGGCTTTGGCCTGGCCCATCCCTGGCTATTGAGGTCATCTGGGAAGTGAACCAGCAATAGAATCAATCAGTCTCTCCTCTCTCTCTCTCTCTCTCTCCCCTCCTCTCCCTCTGTGTGTGTGTGTGTGTGTGTGTGTGTGTGTCTTTCTGTCTGTCTTCTCTTTCTGTCTCTCTTCTCTTCTACTCCCTGTCTCCCTAACTCTGTCTTTCAAATAAATAATCTTGAAAAAAGAAAATACAGTGTGGAGAAAAGTATATTCACAATAGAATAAAAAAATTTAATAGTTAAAAGTCTTAAAACTCTACAGCCCAGATAAAACTCTAAAAATATTTACTAGAAGACACAGAAGAATTTGACTAAAATGTAAAATATATTCTGAATAAGCAGACCAAAATAACATATTTCATATGGGTTTTTTAAAAGATTTATTTGGAAGGCAGAGCAACAGAGAGGGCAAGACAGAGAGACAAATCTTCCATCCACTGGTTCATTCCCCAAATGGTCGCAACAACTAGGTCTGAGGCAAGTTGAAGCCAGGAGCTCTATCCTGGTCTACCACATAGGTAGCACCATCCTCTGCTGCCTTCTCAAGCGTATTAGCCAGAAGCTGGATCAGAAGTGGAGCAACCAGGACTCAAATCGGCACTCTGATGTGGATGACAGTGTTGTGGCCAGCATGATAGCAGCTTAACCCACTGCACCACAGTGCTGGCTCCACAGAAACATATTTTGTTAGTGTTTTGGAGGTAATTAAAAAAAAATTCTAAATTCACCTGATAAACAAGTCAACCTATTAAAGGTAATTGTAAAAATTAATGGTAACAGCTTTTCCCGAATTTATACCTTAATATCATGCTTCACACTGGCCTCAGAATCAGCCCTTAAGGCATTCAGATCTGGCTGAAGAGCCCATGAGAGTATTTTAGGCATGAAAAGCCAAGACACTCTGGCAAAAAAAAAAAAAAAAAAAAAAAAACAAACAAACAAACAAACAAAAAAAACACCTAAATGAAAGATCTCTGTGGGTGAGATCCCAGTGGAAAGAACAGGCCATCAAAGAAGGAGGTACCTTTATCTGAAGAGAGGAGAGAACTTCCACTTTGACTATGACCTTGTCTAAATAAGATCGGAGTTGTTGAACTCAAAAGGCTTCCATAGCCTTGGTTACTCATGACAAGAGCATCGGGTGATTACTGATGCCATAGACAAGAGTGTCAATTGTTAAGTCAACAACAAGAGTCACTGTGCACTTACTCCCCATGTAGGATCTCTGTCCTTAATGTGTTGTACAATGCGAATTAATGCTATAACTAGTACTCAAACAGTACTTTACACTTTGTGTTTCTGTATGGGTGCAAACTGTTGAAATCTTTACTTAATATATACTAAATTGATCTTCTGTATATAAAAAGAATTGAAAATTAATCTTGATGTGAATGGAATGGGAGAGGGAGCAGGAGATGGGAGGGTTGCAGGTGGGAGGGAAGTTATGGTGGGGGGAAGCCACTGTAATCAAAAAGCTGTACTTTGGAAATTTTTATTTATTAAATAAAAGTTAAAAATAAAAATATAATGCTTCAATCATTAAAATAATGCAACACTAGAGTAACAAGACATAATTGTAGGTAGAAAAGAATAGATGAGAGGGCAGTGCTGTGACGTAGTAGGCTAAGCCTCCACCTGTGGTACTGGCAGCCCATATCAGGGCTGGTTTGAGTGTCAGCTCCTCCTCTTCTGATCCAGCTCTCTGCTTAGGGCTTGGGGAAGCAGTGGAAGGTTACCCAAGTACTTGGGTTCCTGTACCCATATGGGAAACATAGAAGAAGCTACTGGCTTCAGATCGGCTCAGCTCCAGCTGTTGCAGCCATTTGGGGAGTGTACCAGCAGGTGGAAGACCACTCTCTCTGTCTCTCCCTTTGCCTATAACTCTGCCTCTCAAATCTTTTTTTAGAAAAAGAAAAGAATAGATGGTCTGGAAATAACCTTTATTAAATATAATAATTTAACTTATAATGAAAAGACAAACCTGGAAAAGCATCAGTGTATATGTTCACCTATTATAAACCATAACACAAAATAAATACCAGATAGGTTATCAGTTTAACTATACCACTACTCCCACCCCCTAAAAAAATGTGTATCAAAACCTCAAAAGTGGGCGATGACATTCTAGGCTTAGAAGAAAAACATGAAAAAAAAGTATTTGACTGCGAGCCATAACTTCTATATACTAGAAGATAAACAAGCAACATACTATTAACAATTTTAATAAATGACAAAAATTTATTTCATACATTCTTTAACTTTTAAAAGATCTTAGAAATGAGAAAAATACACACAAAATTCACGGGGTCAACAAATACAATATTCACTCCAAGAAATTATCAAATAAAATTGCAATGAGGCATCAGGTTTGTGTGTGTGTCTTTCTCCTATGAAATGGACCATTCATTATCGATGGGATTTTAAATCAATATAATTATTCTCGGGCAATGTGGTACTATGCTCTGAGGAACTATATAATGAGGTATTACTACAGAAAAAAAAAACTATAGGGAACCATGTTGTTGATGAAATGGAAGGGTCTGGGGAATTATGCTACATCTATGTACTCTAAGGAACATAATAAAGGTGCTAGAATGTTTTTGAAACCTATGGAACAGTAAGAAAAATATTTCCCATATGTAGCGACTTTTGAGGCAGTAAGAAAAAAACACTAAGGATACCCAATAATGTGATGTGAAAATAGCACAGGACTGAAAAGGGTTAAAGACCACAAGTGTAACTATTTTTAAAAGATATAAATTATGCTTTAAAAACCCTGACTGTGCGTTTTGAAAGAAGGACTGTGCGTTTTGAAAGAAGGGTGATGGTTTGGGGGGGGGGGGGTAAGAACAAAACACACTCAACATGGCGCAGCGATGGCAGCAGCTCAGGTGGAGACAGGCCAGCAGACCAAGGCAGCAGCGGCATAGATAGACAAAGTGACGTCAGTGGATGTGGTTGGGGAGGGACGGCGAGAGGAGGGGGCATTTGCTCTTCCTGGGGGATGAGGCTTCTGGCTTGGCACGGCCTGGGAGGTGGGGCAATGGGGTCTGAGCGGGCTGCCTCAATCTACCTCCGGGTTGGCTTTCTCCCTTGCCATGCTTGACCTTGAGGATCGGGCCCTCTAGGCCAGTAGCTCAGCCCAGGGGCATCGTAATTCATCCTCCAGGGGCACCTGAAGGGCTTTCACCTCTCCGAACAGACTTATGTTCTGAAACAAACATTAGACTTTTGATGTCCCGGAAGCATTTGGAAACGTCAGAAGTGCCTCGATGCACAGGAAGTAACCACCCCTCCACGTACATGGCGTGTGAGGCGCGTGCGGCGATCTTGCAGGCACGTTGTGCTCTCGGGCGGCAAGCCGGGCTTTTAGCTTGTCCTGGGTCGTTGCGGCTTTTCTACAGCATTTTACAATCGCAGTGGGAGGGCTCTGACGTCTGTGAAACACTGAGAAAAGTGAGAGTGGAAAAAAAGAAGACAGGACTGGCGGTGTGAGAGGCGTTGGCGACTGGCGCTTGGCGCGAGCTGCGGAGCGCCTCCGTGGCACGAGGCTGCGGCACAGTCGCGAGACCCAGCACGACCGGAGCGGCGGTTAGGTAGGCTCCCCGGTAAACGGCCAGCCCAGGGGGCTAGCTCAGCGGCGGGATTCGGGCGGGCCTGCCCCCCGGCTTTTCCTGGCGTTCCTTCCACAACAGAGATTCTAACGCAGGCCCACGTGTGGGCTAGGGCCGTCTCCAAACCGCCCGATTGGGAGCACTGAGGGTTCCTCTGTCCGCGTGATGCCCTGTGCGCCCTGCCAGCCTGCTTATTTCCTTCCTTCTTTCTTTCTTTCAGCCTATTTCTAAAAGAAATGGCTTCTCTAGAGGACTCCTACAGCCTTAAAGCTAATTTCTCACAGAGTTCCTGTAACCTCATGAACTCTGAATTTGCATCTGAGGAACGAAATAAGTCTGAGGGCCCAAACGTGTCTCAGAAAAGCAGGGATAAACGCAAAGACAAAGGTCATTCAGGGCTTCACCGGAAGTCGCTCGGGGGCATCCGGGGCAAACAGGTGCCACAAGGAACGGGTGCAGCTGCCCCTGGTGTAAAACCCAGCAGGGAATACCCAGACTTTGAAGAAAGATCAGCCAGGCATGTCGCCTCTGCTGCTCAGAAAGGGAGAAGGTCAGCCCCACCGCTGATCGGCTTCAGTGACAGAAAATCAGCGGTGACCAAGTCGCGTGAGGCACTCCGGGAGGAGCCACTTGGTAACCCCAAGGAAGTGTTTTTTGAAAAAAGCTCTGCACCCCTGGGAGTTCCGGATGGCTGCAACTCGCACTCACTAAACCAGATGGGTCAAAAAGAGGCGCTGGCCGAGCTCCCCTCTCCGGGAGGTGGCTGGTCTGATAAGGAAGGGCTCTTCTCCAAGAAATTCTCTGAGCACAAGCCATTCTCACTGGGTCTCCCAGTCGTTTCAGAGTCTTCCTTGACCAATGATCCTGATGGGAACCAGCCTTATTTGTACTGTAGTCCTTGGAAAGACCACCTGGGCCCTTGGAGTGGCAATTCCAAGTTTTCTCGCTCTCCTGTCAGTGGCAGCTCCAAGAGCAGGAACACATCCCAGGGTATGTGGAGCAGGGAGAGTGGGAGTACTTACTGCTATGACTACACAGTGAGCTCCCAAAACATGATCAGAGATCTGAAGTTGACAGAGGAAGATGCACCCCAGAATTCGTGTTCATTTGACTTTTCTGGAAATGCAGAAGTAGAGGAGAAAAGAGCTTATCAAGAGGAGGTGCTGGCACATCCTAACGGGAGACAGGCACTTGACTTCCTGCCAAACAGCCACAGGCAGCCATACCTAGAGAAGGATGTGGGTTTCATTGATACCCACTGTCACTTGGACATGCTCTATTCCAAACTGTCTTTCAAAGGGACCTTTGCCAAGTTCAGAAAAACTTATAGCTGCTCCTTCCCTAAAGAATTTCAGGGCTGCATCACTGATTTCTGTGATCCTCGCACCCTCAAGAATGGCCTTTGGGAGGAGCTACTGAAAGAGGATCTGGTTTGGGGGGCGTTTGGCTGTCACCCTCATTTTGCACGTTACTACAATAACAATCTTGAAAGAAATATTTTGCAAGCCTTAAAGCACCCCAAGACTGTAGCATTTGGGGAGATGGGCTTGGATTACTCCTTCAAGTGCACCACATCTGTCTCACAGCAGAAGAGGATCTTTGAGAGGCAGCTTCAGCTGGCTGTGTCTCTAAAGAAGCCACTGGTGATTCACTGCCGAGATGCTGATGAAGATCTGCTGTGCATCATGAAAAAATTTGTGCCTCCCGATTACAAGATCCACAGGCATTGTTTCACTGGCCGTTACACAGTCATTGAGCCCCATCTGAAATACTTTACCAACATGTATGTGGGCTTCACAGCAGTCCTGACCTACTACACTGCCTGGGAGGCCCAAGAAGCTGTGAAAAGAATCTCGATGGAGAGAATTATTGTGGAAACCGACGCTCCCTATTTTCTCCCTCAGCAGGTTCCCAGAAGCCTTTGCCAGTTTGCCCACCCCGGCATGGCCCTGTATACGGTGCAAGAGATTGCCAGAATCAAAGAACAGCCACTCTCCCAAGTCTTGGCCACCTTGCATGAAAACACCAGTCACCTTTATGATCTTTAAACCAGAGAAGACATGGTCAGGGCTCTTCCGAAAAAGGGAGGCCAGCAGCCTGACACAATACAGACTGGACTGAAACTTTGCTTGTGACCCAGGTCAAGGATTTGTTTGCTGAGTCCATTGGGGATGAGTTAAAACAGGACAAAATGTGTTCCTTAAAACGTCTTCATGGGATTTCTACTATTGGCTGGTAGGGTGGAATGTGTTGGGATGGGAGGAGGGGTAAGGGGAACTGCTGTTGGTGTTTATTGAGGGTTTCTCTTCCCAGCCACAAAGTGACAGGCTAGTCAGTAAAGAAGAATGTGCAGTAGAGTATAATGAGTTTGCCAGTGCAAATCCCTGTTCTCTGCAGCCTGGTTTTAAGTAGTTGGTGAATGAAGTTATCCTGCTAACTGTCTTTAAGGAAAAAAGGAAAAAAACACATATTTTTGGAAAAAGTATTGTTGAGTTTAAAAATGACCTAGGTGATTTGTTCTGTTTATTCACAAAATGTATTATAGGATATATAATCCACAGTTTGCTGTTAAATTCATAAATTCAGTGACTTTTCAATTTGCAATTTCTTATTTCTAAAGATAAACTATCACTTCATCAAATAGGAAACTAATTTAGACAAATAAAATTTAGATAATTAATAGTCATGACACACTAAGGGGGCTGCAGAGGAGTTTAGAGTGATGAGAGCCAAATTTGTTGATTCTTAAATCTGAACTAGTGTTAATCCTAAAGCTCTTCAGATAACAAGTATATAATAATAGCAATTGTTCACTCAGATTGTTCTGGTTCTTGAAAGGCCCAAATGTATGCCATTTAGAAATACTGCTCAAAATTGAACTTCGTGACCTAAATCAAAGAGTCCCAATATTGGATGAGGTATGTCATTTTAAAAACTGAAAATCTGTTTTCAGCCTCCAAAACTGAACCAATGAAAATAGACCTAGAATACTCCATCTTCTCTGGTTTCATTGTGCCCATTTATCTGGATTAGAACAGACCAGGCAGTAAACGAAGAGTTCTTGAATTAATGCAAGTATATAATGAATAACTGATTTCATTAACACCTATGAGTTACTGACAATATTTAGGATAGACAGTGACATTAGGACAAGAATAGAGAAATAAACCATCATATTTCCAGCACCCTTGTCTAATTGAAAAGCCAGGGCAAGAACCAAAAGTCCTTATATTCTGCTGTTAGATGTCATATTTAATAAAAATAAATAAGCCTTACTAGGAACTTGAAAGGTCATATTCCCTATAAAACAGTATATCAGATTTCTTCTTTACTGGGAGTCCAGTTCTTTGAGAAGAAAGTTTTAAGGGTAAGAAAGCTGTAGTGTTTACTTAACAAAGTCAGTCAGTTCAATGTGAAATGCTTGATTTGATTGTCTTTTTCAAAATAAAACCTTTAAAATCTAAGCCAAGGATTTGAGCTAAGAAGCTTCTCTGGTTAATGTACGCTTCAAACAGACATTGCTCAAAGTTTGTCACTCAATCCGAGGGGCCCTGAGCTTGTTATAAAGAGTGGTAGAAAATGGTGTTATAGATACGCATTTTGTGAAAACACTGTTGTACAAAATTGCGAAGTTTCACAGGTTTTTTTTTCCTTAATTTCAGGATCTCACATGTCCTTTGATGTGCTAATATGTACTGAAAATATCCGAGAAAGTATTTCTCAGTTACTTATAGATTAATATGAGATACAATTCAACAAGCTCTAATTCTCTGGCAATAGCAGCTCAGGAAAGTGTACCTCAGTCACATTCTCTGACTTGCAGTGCCCTTACCAACATTTAATACATGTCTCCACTCACCAAAATTCTTACTACATACGTTCCACAAGAAAGCACAACACCATATATCTGTGTCTAGCAAAGTGACATTACGAAATGGGATTTCACAGATGGATGTGAATGAACTATTGCATTTAGACGGACACATCCAACAAGATAAACAGGATATACAACATATTACAGAAAGTAATTTTCCTTTCCAAAAAAGTGTGTTTTTATATGGGAAAAATACTTTTCTAACCTGCTCCTCTCTCTCTACATTTTTATGGCAAATACATAGCCTTACCATAATTCAACTTTATTTCTTTAAGAATGGGAGTGAGCAATGTAGTCCTTTCTGAGTGCTGTATACCCAGGGTGACCTAAATCAAAACCCAGAATCCTCATTTACTTAGTTCATGAATGAAGTAAGGAACAACACTTCATCTATTCATGTTACTGGTAAAACAAATCTTGCAATCCATATGTGCAAGATTTGGAGCATTTTATAAATAGTTTACTACTTAAGTGATAGTTCATTAAAAGTTAAAGAATTGTTAAAAAAAATAACACTTAACTGTTTGTATGGCACTCATGTCTCACTTAACAATTCTGGAAGCTTCAGAAAGCCATGAAGGCAGCTGGTGATCTCGAAATTCAATTTGCCATTATTGGTCCCTAGGCCATCAGTCAGTCCAGAGTCACAGGGTCTCCCAGGCACATTAACGGGCTCCCTGAACCTTGGCAAGTTCTTTCAGGGCACATCAATATTTTCCTTCACTTAAATTTTAGAAAGGCAGCTAGTTCTATCTTTAAAGCCTAAAAGGAATAAACTCTGCCTGCTTTGTCTTGGGAGACAGGAGGGATTTTGTTTTTTTTTTTTTTTCCAATTAGTCTGTATTCATGTCTAACTTGAAAAATCTTACAGGCTTATTAAGAAATTTTTGAGACTAATAAAGAGCACAAAGAGGGGGAAAATAGTCAATAATCCTACCACTTAGAGACAATCCTTTTGACATTTGTATTAGCTCTTTTGTCAATTTTCTCTAATATTTCTATAGTTATTGCCCAATTCCAGCATGTACTCCTTGAGTCAGTTTCATTAATTTCTATAGAGTAGTCACGTCACTTAATCTATAGCATAAATCTGTACATTTTTTTTACCTCCCTTGAATTTGTGATTAAATGACATTGTCTGCATTTTTTGTTTTTCTGAGCAAAGCTAAAAGCTTGTTAATTTTATTGATTGCTTGAAATAATCAACCCTTAGATTGCTTGTGCTTGTTCAAAACTGTTGCTTACTGCTTTTAAAATACTGTGCCTTTAAATTTATTCTTTTTTTGCTTGCTTGCTTTTTTAGGAAATTATCTGACTCTATTTATATGGGGAAATATTTGAACATCTTAATATAGCCATACCATGGAATAAAATAATTATAAAGAAATAATTCTTCAAAGTTTCTTCTAATTTCCCCTCATGTTACTTTTTAAAAATTTTTTATCTTTAATTAGTTGTTTTTTTTTTGTTTTTTTTTTTTTGTTTTTTTTTTTTTTGACAGGCAGAGTAGACAGTGAGAGAGACAGAGAGAAAGGTCTTCCTTTGCCGTTGGTTCACCCCCCAAGTGGCCGCTACGGCCAGCACACCGTGCAGATCTGAAGCCAGGAGCCAGGTGCTTCTCCTGGTCTCCCATGCGGGTGCAGGGCCCAAGCACTTGGGCCATCCTCCACTGCCTTCCCGGGCCACAGCAGAGAGCTGGACAGGAAAAGGAGTGACCGGGACAGAATCCGGCACCCCGACCGGGACTAGAACCCGGGGTGCCGGCGCCACAAGCGGAGGATTAGCCTAGTGAGCCACGGCGCTGTCCCTTTAATTAGTTTTTAACAGCTTCAATATAATTTGCAGATAAAATTCTAAGAATATAATGATATTTCCTTACTCCCTTCTTTTTTGCTTTCTAATGTATCTTTTATTGTGCTTTTTATAATATTTTAAGTTAAATGCTTATTTTTAATTTGGGGGGAAGAACAAAGCATTCAATGTCTTAAATCTGTTATTATAACTCTGCTGTATATATAGGACTTCTTATATCCATGAAGTTTACTTTTCATATTCTAAAAATATACATGCATTACAAAAATGCAAGTAGAAAGTGTGTGGTATTTCTATTACCTGGAGCCCACTGTTGTTATCTTTTCTTAACATAATTGTAATCACACAGCTATATTTAATTGTATATTCTTTTAAGTAATTCAAGTTTTTCTGATTATGAAAGTAATTCATATCTGTACTTAAGATTTATATGCCATAAAATCCCATCACTAACTGTTAAGTTAATGTTATGGTAAATTTTTACTTATACTCTTTTAAAAAAATAGCTAAAATCACTAAGTATGTATGTTTATTAAGCAGAGTAAATAACATTTACAGGTCCTAGTGAAAGATGATATAAAGACAAACTTGATTTTTTTCTCTACTGATTAAGAGAGATCTTAAGTCTATTCATTTAAATTTCTTAAAAATGTCAACTCAGTTATTAATTCCAAATATTAATATCTACTGAAACTGAAGGAAAGTAACATTTTTCCCTTTTTATTCCCATCTTGTATTTTACTATTGTATTTTTATTCCCATCTTTATATTTTACTATTGTTTCTTATTTTATCTTTCAATAAATCCTTAAAATTTTTACATCGTTTTGTGCCTTATTTATAAATGTAATTATTAATTACCTATAAGTTTCTTTCCACTGCTCACAAGTATTCCTTTTATTTCATGATTTCCCCAATGGCTGAATGTTTAATGTGCTTTCATCTCTTAATTGAATGGAGTATACATCTTTAAGCAACATTCTCAGGCAAAGTATATGAATGACTATTTAGAATTTTATTTATAATGAATTTCATTTTATTTATAATGAATTATGTAACTAAGATCATCTTTCTGTTGCTTTCATTAATTAATGATACCTTTGCTACGTCTAGAATTTCTGGATGAACATTTTCCCCCTAAAATTTAGATTCTGCTTTATCATCTGGCATTCAATATTATGGAGAATTGTGAGGCCAATTTTGTCTTTGGGAGTTAAACTACTTTTTCTAATCAAAATGCGTGTTAATTTCTTTGCTCTGTCCTTGAAATTATTTTTTTTATTTATTTGACAGATAGAGGTAGACAGTGAGAAAGAGAGAGACAGAGAGAAAGGTCTTCCTTCCATTGGTTCACCCCCCAAATGGCCGCTATGGCCGGAACTACGCCAATCCGAAGTCAGGAGCCAGGTGCTTCCTCCTGGTCTCCCATGTGGGTACAGGGCCCAAGCACTTGGGCCATCCTCCACTGCCTTCCCGGGCCACAGCAGAGAGCTGGACTGGAAGAGGAGCAACTGCGACTAGAACCCGGCACCCATATGGGATGCCAGTACCCCAGGCAGAGGATTAACCAAGTGAGCCACGGTGCTGGCCCCTGTCCTTGAAATTATTATAAAATTTTCCAGGATGTTCCTGGTTGACTCTTTTTTTGTTATGTTCTCTAGTAATAGAAGTATTTAATTTGTACATTTGCCATTCTGTAGTCCAGAAACTTGGTTTGGCTTTTATCGTTCTCTTAGGGAATGTATAGTCAATTCAACTTGCTTTTAGTCTATATTTTCAAAGGCAGAGTGACAGGGCAAGCATGGAGAGGAGAGCTTCCATCTGCTAGATCACTCTCCAAATGGGTACAACATCTGGGAATGGGCCAGGCCCAAGCCAGGAGCCCAGAACTCCATCCAGGTCTCCCACATGGATGAAAGGGACCCAAATACTTGGGCCATCTTCCACTGCTTTCCCAAGGGCATTACAGGGAGCTGGATCAGAAGCAGAGAAGCCAGGATTCAAACTGGCATTCATACGGGATTTTCAGTGACACAAGTGGTGGCTTAACCTGCTGCGCCACAATACCAGCCATTAGCTACTAATTCTTCAGTGACAACTGTCTCCATGTTAAAGCTTCATCCTCTGTCCAACATTTCATTATCTCATTGCTCTTAAATCTGATTTCTTAATCCTCTGTTTGGAAGATTTTTTTCAAGTTTGCCTTTTTGATCTCATATCCCATATGCCCCAGGTTAATTTTTTTTCTTCATATATTTCAGATTTCTTCCTTCTTCAGCAAGTTCCCTTTGCCTTTCTGCCTACAGTCTCCTTCAGCAGCACTTTAAATTTATTCTTTGTACCAATTTCTCTTTCCAGTTCTTCAGTTTGCTCTCACTGCTTACTTTGTTTTATATACTCCTTGCAATCAACAGAAATCAGAGCACATTGTTATCAAAAATATTCATTTTCCTATAGAAAATACTTTTGAAAGAAATATTTTTCTTCCTTTGCCTCTTCAATATTATGTTCTCCATTTATACCATATAATCTGTTCAGAAACCTTATGTCAAGTTTCTTTGCTTTTTTTTTTTTCTTGACAGAGTGGACAGTGAGAGAGAGAGAGAGAGAGAGAAAGGTCTTCCTTTTCTGTTGGTTCACCCCCCAAGTGGCCGCTATGGCCGGCACGCTGTGGCCGGTGCGCTGCGTCAATCCGAAGCCAGGAGCCAGGTGCTTCCTCCTGGTCTCCCATGTGGGTGCAGGGCCCAAGCACTTGGGCCATCCTCCACTGCCTTCCCGGGCCACAGCAGAGAGCTGGACTGGAAGAGGAGCAACCGGGACAGAATCCGGCGCCCCAACCGGGACTAGAACCCGGGGTGCCAGCACTGCAGGCAGAGGATTAGCCTATTGAGCCGTGGCGCCGGCTTTGCTAATTCTTAAACAGCAGTCTGGACTGCTGTCTAGACTGCTGTTTCCCCCAAAATAGGGTGGGTGGGTTTTCTTTCACTCCCCCCTTACCATCCATCCTAATGTTCTCAGAGTCCTCCTCTGAGACTGGTTGATAAAAATTCATACATAGCATACTAAGAGAAGTAGGAAAGAAGCTGGGGCCATGGTTAGTCCCCAGGAGGAAAAACTTTTTCCACATAAATATTTTTTAAATTTCCACTTTTTTAAAGATTTAGTTATTTGAAAGGCAGAGTAACAAACAGACACAGATAAAGATCTTCCTTCCATCTGTTGGTTCATTCCCCAAATGGCTGCAATTGTCAGGCTTGGCCAGGCTGAAGCTAGGAGCCAGGTCTCCCATGTGAATGGCAGGGGCCCAAACACTTGGGCCATCTGCTGCTGCTTTCCCAGGTGCATTAGTAGGGAGCTGGATTGGAAGTGGAGCAGCCAGGACTTGAATGGGTGCTCTGATATAAGATGCTGGCATCACAAGCAGAGGCTTAACCAGCTATACCACAATACTAGCACCCCGCCCCCACATAAACATTTTATCAGTTGACCTGACCTCCATGTCAAGAATAGAGTGGCCAGTCCTTTGTGTGATGTTGGCTGCTGCATCAGAGAAAGTCTGAATGCAGGGTCCGCTTTGCCATCAATGTGACTTTTTCTGGGCCTCCTAGTGATATTTTAGTTTTTCTGAAAGGCAGAGAGAAACAGATCTAACATCTCATTCACTCCCCAAATGTCTGCAGTAGCCAGAGACGGGTCAGGCTGTAGCCAGGAGCTCAGAAGTCAATTTGGGTCTCCCACATAGGTGGTAGGGACTCAACTACTTGAGCCATTACCTGCTGCCTCCCAGGGTGCATATTAGCAGGAAGCTGGGATTAGAAGCAGAGCCAGGACTCGAACGCAGGCACTCTGAGATGAAATGCAAGTGTCCCAACCAGTATCTTAACTGTTGTGCCAAATGCTGACCTCCCCAAATCTATTAAGCCATCAATGGTTGTGAAAGTAAACCAAGTTGAAGCCCCTAGAGGTTGTCCTAACCCCCACTCAATTCTTGTCACTTTTTCAGGAAGTAAAGTTAAAGTCTGCTTTGGTATATTCCTTTATTATACTCTCATCTGCACTGTATCAAGTGGAAATCCTTCCAAGTTTGTGCAAGAAGATGGAACCCCTCCCTAGCCTCCAACACACAGTTTTTTCCATATTTTAAAATTTTGCAGTCATTTCAACTGGGATTGTGGAGGTGGGAGCACATCTAAATACCAATGTTCAAGTTATAATCTCATCCCAAATTCTCATTTTTTTCCTCTCACTTCATTTTTTAATAAATTTGTGTTCCTATGGATACTATGTTTAAATAAGCATACTTATTTTAAGAAAACTCAAGCTATGTAAATCTGCATCTCATTTAGGTTGTTGAACTAAGAGATGGTCAATACAGGTAAACTGAGTAAGTGAATGACAAAGAAGACAAATTATAGAAGGTTGATTTCCAAAATATTCTTCAGATTACAAAGATACTATATATCTATATAACTTATAGTCAAGGTTTAATGACTGATTTGATGGTTTAAAATGAAATGTACCTGTCAGCAGCATAAGCATTCATGAAATGTATTTTTACTTGTCTGCTTCTTCTTAAGACATGATTTTATGACACATAAAAGGGAAAGAAAGGAAAGTGACTAGAATGTTAGAATATCCTTCTTGCAGCTTTATCACTAATTAACTATGTAACTGGTACACACTGCTTAAACTCCTTGTTCACTGGTTAACCTTTCAGCAAAAGTTAGAAAATCGACACTTGCTAACCAGAGGATACTGCAGCAATATTTAAAAGATTAAGAAAATTATATATACATATACACACACACACACACATAACAGCTTTGGAGAAAAAAGTGAATGTATAAAAATACTGAATAATATATAAATCAGTGTAGGATGCAAAGCTGGAAACTTAAAAATACTGTCAAAACCATATCTAAAATAGTCTTTTCACATTCCTATGGAGTCTATTGAGCAAGGCAATTAAAAAACACTTGACATTACTAAGAGATGAGGTTCAGATCTACTGTTTAAAATCAGATTTTCTGGAAAAACAAACCAGGACTATAAGAAGAGGGTCACACTATCCAACAGAAATCACACTGTTAATCATGGAGTTTCATAAACTGAATAAAGAAAACTGACATATTCAATACACAAGATTAAAAAAAGCAACTACAGTACAAAAGACAGATTTTATGTTTATAAATGTTCATCTTTCATACTTTATCTTCTATATGTATATATTTAAACAATTATATATGAGGCTACATCAAAAACTTCAGGGAGAGGCAGGTGTTTTGGTACAGGGGAATTAAGCCACCTCTTGGGATTCCTGCATCTGATCTCAGAATCCCGAGATCCAGTCCTGCCTCTGCTTCCAATCTACCTTCCTACTAATCCACCTGGGAGGCAACAGATGATAATCCAAGTTCTTGGAGCCCTGTCACCCATATGGGAGACCCAGATGAGTTCCTGGGTCCTGGCTTCAACCTGGCCCAGCTTTAGCTGTTACAGGCATTTGAAGATTTGAGGACTGAACCAGTAGATAAAAGATCTCTCTCCCTCTCTCTGTCATTCTTTCAAATAAATAAATAAAAATTTAAGTACACAGAAAATCTATATTATGAAAAAAAGATTTTAAGGAGATTTTTGTACCAAAATTATCTTTTGAGTATTTCTATGAGTTTCTGAAATATTTTTATATACTTAAATATATATACATATATATATAAAATCAGAGGGAATATGAGAATCAAAGCAAAACTACTCCATGCCATAATTTTGAGATATTTTTAAAATATGAAAATATTTACATAATTTTAAAAGGCTGGATTCCACCCAAAAGTATTAGAACAAAGATGCTTGGAGACAACTGTCCTTTACATTCTTCTCCAATCCAAAGAATCTATTTTATAATTCTTGAAATTGCCCAATAAACTGGATTCCCCAATATATTGTATTATCCTACTGGTTCCAAAGTATGTTATTAATTTCCCACAAGTACATCAACAGATGAGATCACAAAATGCATACTTCATAATGAAAGGCTCTTTTACTAAAGCAAAGCCCTATACTACAAACCAACCCAATTACAGGATACCTGCTAAACTCAAAGCTCTGTGTTCTCTAAATTCAGTACTCAATATGATACTCTGTCCAGGTACAAGTATTCTATAGCCAAGCAGGGAAGAAAGTTCTATGCAAATAACTGTAGGCTATGGTACATCCAAATAATTATAACACACTGGAAATAAAGCATTAGGAAAGACTCAATAGTATTTTTTAAAAACCTACTTGGGTATTTATATTGCAGATTTCCTGCCCTGTGTCAGGCACTGTGCTAGGCTCCATGAATAAAGCTAATTAAAAATAGCCAGCACTGGTTAAGTACTTACAATGGGTCAGGCAATGTATTACGTGCTTTTACATGCCATCTCATTTACTCCTCACAACACAGCTATAAAGTGGGTAATACTGGGATCCCCCTTCTATAAACATCAAGGTTTGGGAGGCTAATTTTCCCAAGGACGTGAGGTAAGAGAATGGGATACTGGGATTTGAACTCACCTTGCCTAATGATGGCCTGAGTACTTGGTCCCCCTGCCACTGTGTGAGAGGCCCAGGTGGAGTTACAGGCTCCTGGCTTCATCCCGGTCATCCTGGCCCAGCCCCAGGCATTGAACCAGCAGATGGAAGATCTCTCTCTCTCTCTCTCTCTCTCTCTCTCTCCTCTCTCTCTCCTCTCTCTCTCTCTCTCATATGTGTGCGGGGGAGGGGGGGAGGTGCTGCCTTTCGAACAAAGAAATCTTTTTAAAAAAATAGAACTCATGGGCCGGCGCTGTGGCGCGGTTGGGTTAACGCCCTGGTCTGAAGCACCAGCATCCCATGTGGGCAGCGGTTCAAGTCCTGGCCATTCCACTTCCAATCCAGCTCTCTTCTTCGGTCTGGGATAGCAGTAGAAGATGGCCCAAGTCCTTGGGCCCCTGCACCCACATGGGAGACCCGGAAGAAGCTCTTGGCTCCTGGCGTCGGATCAGCGCAGCTCCAGTCGTTGCGGCCAATTGGGGGATGAAACATTGGATGGAAGACCTCTCTCTCTCTCTTTCTGCCTCTCCTCTCTCTGTGTAACTCTGACTTTCTAATAAATAAATAAATCTTTTTAAAAAAATAGAACACATTCTATCTAGCCTCAGGGATTGCAAGCTTAATCACTATCCCCTGAATTGCCACGAAATCCTCACCTCACTACTGCTCAGTGCATGACAGAAAAGTGACAGAGTTTATGAAAAGGGGAGGAAGTGCTGAAGTAAAGCAGGAAGAAGGGTGCATCACAGTGAAGGTAACATGTGAAATGGACCAAAGGATAGAAGAAATAGACAAGTAGAGGAGGGCATTCTCTGTACAGCAAACAGCATGCTCCAAGTTGCAGGAACATGGAAATGTTCAGTATATCATGTATTGCAAGTAGTTCCGTATGGCTAAGAGACAAATGTAGAGGGCAGCACAGAGAAGATAAGACTAGAAAAGTGCAAGAACCAAAAGACAAATGATCCCTAGGCTATGCAAAGGAAGTCAAAGGACTGCAAACATCTTAGAAAGTTTCCTCTAGGGGCCGGCATCATGGCGTACAGGTTAAGCCGCAGCCTCCAGTGTCAGCATCCCATATGAGTACTAGTTCCAGTCCCGGCTGCTCCACTTCCATCCAGCTCCCTACTAAGGCCTCTGGGAAAGCAGCAGCAGAGGGCCCAAGTGCTTGGGCCCCTGCACCCACATGGGAGACCTAGATGAAGCTCCTGGCTCTGGCTTCCGTCTGGCTCAGCCCCAGCTGATGTGACCATTTGGTGAGTGAACCAGCAGATGGAAGATCTCAATCTCTCTTTCTCTCTCTCTCTCTCTCTCTCTGTCTCTACCTCTCTGTCTCTACCTCTCTAACTCTGCCTTTCAAATAAATAAAATAAATCTTTAATAAAAAAAAAAAAAGAAAGTCAACTCTGTAGCAGAGTGGGCGACTGAGAAAGGGAATCAGAGCGAAGGCATGGATGTCACTGAAGAGCCTACTCTCAGATTAAAGATCATGAACTAGGATGGCAGCCGTAGAGGTGACTTAACTAGAGATTTCAGAGGGAGATGAGAGATGATTTAGGTCAACTGACTGGTGACCAAGAGGGGGTAATGGTGATTCTCTTATGTGTTTAAACACAAAAATATATAATTTAGTGAGTTAAAACTTAAATGTGACTCAAATAATAAGTCAGAGTGGCCCAGTCTCTTTGTGTATTCAAGAAAAGGCCCAACAACTAATAGCAACTGAAAACCCTGTCTCGTCCTTACTTAGATCTCTGGAGATAATCTAAAGGTGATCCAATTTATGTTCCAGATCTACATGTCCTCTTCCCCCCCAAAAAAAGTCTTTTCCTCTTTTTCAATTCTCACAAGCTTCAGATTTCATCACCATCAGCTCTATGATATCTGTCTCTCTCCATCTCTCCACTGCCTGTTTCTCCCTTCTTTACATCTCCCTCTCTTTACATTCCCCAAAGCCTAAAAATCCATCTGAAAAATTCAGAAGAATCCCTAAAGTGTGTGGCAGGGGAGGAGTAAACTAATTTTTGTTCAGCAGGCAAGGTGTGGCAAAAAGGAGAAATCTGGAAACAGACATTAATAGCATTCGTCCTATACACTAACAAGAAAAACTTCAGTTAATAAAGCTGACTGTAAAAGCCAACTAGACTAGAATTGAAAACACAGTTCTGATTTATTTTTGGTACTCAAACATAAACGCAAAAATAAATGTTCTGAAACACTAGATGAAAAAGATCAACAAGTAGAACCTTGGAGAAATAGAATAAAATACCCTTGCTAAGGTTGGAATGTGATGTGTCCTCCCAAATTCATGCGTGAGTTTTACCCCTCAGTCATGGGATGGCATTTAGACGTAGGGCCTTTGGGAAGTGATTAGGATTAGGTCATTAGGGTGGTGCTCCATGATTGAATCCTGATGAAGGAGGGAGAAAAGACCAGAGAGACAGACATGGGTGTTCCCTGTGTTTTCCATGTAATGCCATGGGCCACTCTGGGACCCTGCCAAGAAGGCCATCACCAGATAAGGCTCCTCCCCCTTACACCTCCAGAACTATGAACCAAAATAAACCTCCTTTCTTTATAAAGTAGCTTGAGTCAGGTATGTTATTATAGCAACATAAAGTTGACTAATACAACCCTCAAAACGGATTTTTTTTTTAATATTTATTTGAAAGGCAGAAAGGCACACAGAGATCTCCTATACACTGGTTTACTTCCTAAATGCCTATAACAGTCAGGACTGGGCCAGGTAAAGCGAGGAGCCTGGAACTCAATCTAGGTCTCCCACAAGACTGACAGGGACTCAACTACTTGAGAAATCACCTACTGCCTCCCAGGTTGGGCATTAGCAGGAAGCTGGAATCAGGAGTAGAGCTGTGACTTGAACCCAGGCACTCCTACATCGGATGCAGGTGTTCCAAGTAGTAGCTTACCTGCTACACCACATGCCCACTCCAGATTTCTTATTTTAAGCCAGACAAGGAGGAAAGAACAAGGTAGACTGCAAAGGAAGTAGAATTTTGATTAAACATGAGTGAATCCACTGAAATGTCTGGAACCTAGGTGATCATGGGGTAAAATCTATGAGTACTTGTACAAGTTCTGAATAATTAGAATGTAAATACAATTGTAGTAGCCTATAAATGACTGCTAATAGTTCAGAATAATGAAAAACAGTAATTTAAAAAGTTGCTATTTATCTCCTTTCCTCCTAAAGGACCATTAAATGTATTTGCTAAAACAGAAGAGACATCACAAAATTTCTTGTTTCACTAATATAAAACTTCTAAATGTGGGGAGCAATCCGGACTGGACTGGGTTACTCGAATTAAGACTTATTCTATGCATCTACTCTCCCACAATATGGCGCTGGGAGAGAAGTAAACAGCTTCCGCACAGCTGCCTCCAGTTCAACTAATAAACTGTAGGACTTGCTCCTGATTGGAGGAGAGCAGCGTACTTGGCGTGTGGGCAGCCGAGTTGGGATTGGTGGAGGAGGACTATAAAGGAGGAGAGAGACGGCATGCACCGGGAACATCTATGGGGAACATCTAGCTGAGGGAACACCCGTGCAGCCCCCGAGAGAACCGGCCGGCGGTGTGCCGCTCCCCTGCGGAAGTGGGGAATGTGGCCAGGGGGAACTGCCCTTCCACGGAGGTGGAAGGGATAGTAGCCAACCCGGGAAGAACCAGCAGCAAACCCGGGGAGGGCCGAGCAGACAGAAAGAACAGCGCAGGGTCCTGTGTCGTTCCCCCACGAAGACGGGGAGCGACATAATGGTGCCGTGACTCGGATATGAAGCCTAGGCAGGGTTTAGTGTCGTTCCTCCACGAAGAGGGGGAGCGACATAATGGTGCCGTGACTCGGATAGGAAACCTAGGACGGATAGAAAACTTAGGAGGGAAGAAATGACTCGGATTAGGAAACCTAGGTCGGATAGCAAACTTAAGAGGGAAGAAACGGGAAGAACTGGGAAAATACCGGAGAGAGAGACTAGCAAACAGCCTAGGGAAAAGCCGGACGAAAAGGGTGCCGGAAGAAGCTATTGAAAGCCTAGGCATAGATTCGGATACGGACTACGGGGGGGAAGCTGGGAGAAATCTTTAAGGTCGAAAGCGAAAGTGAAAGCTAGAACAAACAGACTCAGATGCGGACTGTGGGGAGAGGCCAGGAGAAATGAGGGAGGAGTATTGTTGGAGGAAAGCTTGGGGAAACATACCGGGTAGAGAAAAATGTTAGGGAAATTGAAGCCGTGGGGGGCAGGCCAAGGCGGACACGAAAGCCACTTTGGGATTCTCAAGTTAGCCCGGGAATAGGGGGCGAAAAGTTGAAACCAGAAGCTGAAACGTGAGCCAGGTTGGGATCCGTCTGATTAGCCCGGGGAGCAAAGGACGGGAAGCCAAACCGTGGGGCGGAGACGTACGCTGGGTTGAATTCGCCAGGCTAGCCCGGGGAACTTAGATTGAATGCTAGTGGCGGACACGTAAGCTACGCTGTGTTACTCGCGGAAGCCGCCGCGTGCAGAGAGAGCACGGGGCGTGAATAGATAGGGAACGGGGCTGGCGTAGGCCGTGGTTCAGACGCGAAAGGGTTAAGCGTGGAGACCGCGGAGCGCGCGAAGCCGAGCCGCGCAAAGCCGGGAAGCTGCGCAGATGAGAGAGGCGCGCGGGCTGAAGCGGCGCAGAGCCGGGAACCCGCCGGCGGGGCGAGGTGCCAGGAAGCTGCGGGGATAAGAGAAACAGAAGTTTAGAAGTAAGATGAGAAAAATAGGAATGCTGGAAGATAGAAGTAAAATGGGAGAAATAGGAATGCCCGGAGATAGAGAAATAGAGAAAAATAAGGCCTCCCCTCAACATGGCAATTAGAAGGCTTGGATTCGGTCTGCCCGATTAGTGAGGCGATGAGCACCTGGGCGGCTAGCAGCTTATGCGCCGCAGGTCACCGAAGACAGGCACGAATTAACATCAGTAAGGCTTCCCCACAATACCGCAATTAGAAGGCTTGGATTCGGTCTGCCTGATTAAGGCGGTAAGCGCCAGCAAGCAGCTCGACCAGAGTATGAGCTGCAGGTCACCGAAGATAGGCACGAACCAACACTAATAAGTCTCCCCCACAATAAGGCAATGAGAAGGCTTGGATTCGGTTTGCCTGATAGGTCTTGTAAGTCCCCTGCAGGCAGAGCAGAGCATGCGCTGCAGGGCACCGAACACAGGCACGCATCAGCGCCTAAAAACCTCCTCACAACATGGCGAAGAGAGGACCCGGATTCGGTTTTCCTGATTGATAGGACTTGTAAGAGCCTGTGGCAACTCTAGCAAGTAGAGCAGAGTGTGTGCCGCGGGACACCGAAGACAGGCGCGTATCAACGCCAAAAATAAAAAGAAAGGGGGATCTGTGGGGAGCAATCCGGACTGGACTGGGTTACTCGAATTAAGACTTATTCTATGCATCTACTCTCCCACAATATGGCGCTGGGAGAGAAGTAAACAGCTTCCGCACAGCTGCCTCCAGTTCAACTAATAAACTGTAGGACTTGCTCCTGATTGGAGGAGAGCAGCGTACTTGGCGTGTGGGCAGCCGAGTTGGGATTGGCGGAGGAGGACTATAAAGGAGGAGAGAGACGGCATGCACCGGGAACATCTATGGGGAACATCTAGCTGAGGGAACACCCGTGCAGCCCCCGAGAGAACCGGCCGGCGGTGTGCCGCTCCCCTGCGGAAGTGGGGAATGTGGCCAGGGGGAACTGCCCTTCCACGGAGGTGGAAGGGATAGTAGCCAACCCGGGGAGGGCCGAGCAGACAGAAAGAACAGCGCAGGGTCCTGTGTCGTTCCCCCACGAAGACGGGGAGCGACACTAAAAGCTACGTTAATACCCTCAGCATAAATGATACTCAGGGGATCAATTGGGAAGAGCAATGTATTGATATCCTAGTGGTTGCGTTTTAGAACTCACTGGTCTCAGTGGCAGCCATCTCCAAAGTTATTCTTCTGGAATATGCCAGAATTTATGCCAAAGAAAAATGCAAAAATCATGCAGTATAAGTGATGACTGGGATGATCCTAGCTTACTTCCCCTAGAAATGTTGTTACAACTTCCTGCCATAAAGAAATAAGCCAAATAGTAGATAAAGGATGAGAATTAATGTTTCGTGACTATCTACTCGGAGCTAGACAACAGACATGTATTGTCTATTTGATGCTCACAGCAACTCTAAGGTAGGCTTATTTTCACTTGACGGATGAGAGAACTGAGACCAAGAGAGGTTAAAAACATAGTCGAGGGGGCTGACACTGTGGTGCAGCAGGTAAGGCCAATGCCTGCAGTGCCGGCATCCCATATGGGTGCCGGATCAAGTCCCAGCTGCTCCACTTCTGATCCAGCTCTCTGCTACAGCCTAGGAAAGCAGAAGATGGCCCAAGTCCTTGAGCCCCTGAACCCACGTGGGAGACCCGGAAGAAGCTCCTGGCTCCTGGCTCCTGGCTTTGGATTGGCCCAGCTCCAGCCATTGCGGCCACTGGAGAGTGAACTAGCAGATAGAAGACTTCTTTCTCTCTCTCTCTCCCTGCCTCTGCCTCTCTCTAACTCTGACTTTCAAGTAAAATAAATAAATCTTTAAAAATGAAAAAACATAGTCAAGATGGCACCAGCATTTGGCCTAGTGGTTGGCACACTTGTTGGGGTGCCCATGTTCTGTATCAGAGTGCCTCGGTTGAGTGCCCACTCCCCAGCTCTTGATTCCAGCTTCCTGCCAAAGCAGATCCTGGGAGGCAGTGGTGATGGTTCAAGTACTTCAGTTCCTGCCACCCACGTGGGAGACCTGTAATGCATTCCTAGCTGCTGGCTTCATCCTTGGCCTGGCCTTGGCCTGGCACTGGCCATCATGGACATTTGGGAGGTGAGTCAATGTGTGTGTGTCCATCCGTCTGTCTGTCTCTCTTTCTTTGCCTCTTAAATAAAATGTTTTTTAATCAAGGAGGCATGTACCAATTGCCATCTCACTTGTTAAAGTGATAAGTACATAATTGATCAAAAAGATAGGTTAAGTATCGAAGAGATTTCACAAATAAGACCAGTGTCTGCATATAATGAAGGATAGAATTAAAAGGGAGAGAATGATCCTGCGGGGGAAGCAGGATACACAGCAGACTCATAGAATGGCAAATGCCCTAAACAGCACTCCAGCTTCAGAATCAACCCTTGGGGCATTCGGATCTGGCTAAGAGGCCCATGAGAGTCTCACAGACATGGAAAGCCAAGACACTGTGGCAAAAACAACCTAAATGAAAGATCTTAGTGAACAAGACCCTGGCAGAAAGAACGGGCCATCAAAGAAGGAGGTACCTTTCTCAGAAGGGAGGAGAGAACTTCCACTTTGACTATGACCTTGTCTAAATAAGATCGGAGTGACAAGAGCCTTGGATGATCACTGACGTCATAAATAAGAGTGTCAATTGTTAAATCAACAACGGGAGCCACTGTGCACCTGCTCCCCACGTAGGATCTCTGCCCTTAATGCGCTGTACTAAGAGAATTAACGGTAAAACTATTAGTCGAACAGTACTCTATATCTTGTGCGGTTGTGTGGGTGCAGTCTGTTGAAATCTTTGCTTAGTATATACTAAGTTGATCTTCTGTATATAAAGATAATTGAAAATGAAACTTGATGAAGAGCGGGATAGGAGAGGGAGTGGGAGATGGGATGGCTGCGGGTGGGAGGGAGGTTGGGTGGGAAAAAGCCACAACAATGTAGAAGTTGTGCTTTGTAAATTTACATTTATTAAATAAAAAATGAGCGTATTTAATAGCATGTAAATTATACCTCAATAAAGTTGATTTTAAAAATTAAAGCTTACTTAAATAAAGTTAATAAAAATGAAGACTCAAAACAGTAAAGTCCTAAGGAATATAGTTATTCTGAATCCTGATTGTGGCAGTCATTATGTGAATCTACACATTGATAAAATTACACAAAACTATAAACTAAGGGGGGAAAATGAGTGCAGTAAAAACTGGTGAAATACAAATAAGGCTTGCACTTTAGTTAGCAGCATTCTACCAATGTTAATATCCTGGTTTTGATAATGTACTATAGTTATATAAAATAATATTGGGGAAAGCTGGGGAAAAAGTACACAGTGACTCTATTATTTCTGTGACATCTTTTAAGTCCAAAATTACTTCAAGAGTATTTTTTTAAGAATACAAATTCAATGGTCAGTATTTGTACTATCGCCCACCACCAGTATTACAAATGATTGAGCTTGCCATAGGGCAGAATCCTGCAAATGTAAAGTCAAGGAAGGTAAATAATTTTTGTATGTTTCAAATAAACCTGCAGTTGGTTTGAATTCACACAGGGCAAGTACATAAACAACCATGAGTTCTTTAGATTACAATTTCAGAGTAAAATAGAAATCAGTCTAAAATTTAAGTCAATAAATCAAATAGTAGCTATCAACTTCTAACTTATGAACTAAAATGTCACAAATGACAAAGATTTTATGTTACAAAAAAATCCGTGTGCAACAGAAGGCAGTCATCTGTAAGCCAAGAAGAGGAGGCGGCATTGTGGTATAACGGGGCTAGGCTGTCACCTGCAGTGCTGGCATCCCATATGGGCGCTGGTTCAAGTTCTGGCTGTTCCACTTTTGATCCAGCTCTCTGCTAATGTACCTGAGAAAGCAGTGGAATATGGCCCAACTCCTTGGGCCCCTGCACCTGCGTGGGAGACCCAGACAAAGCTCCTGGCTCCTGGCTCCTGGTTTCAGCCTGGCCCAGCCCTGAACCAGCAGATGGAAGCCCTTTCTCTCTCTCTCTCTCTCTCTCTCTGCCCCCACTCTGTAGTTCTGCCTTTCAAATAAATAAAATGAAAAATAAAAGCCAAGGAAAGAGGCCTCAAGGGAAAACAATCCTGCCAGGCACCTAAACCTTTAACTTCAGCCTCCAAAACAGTGAGAAAATAAATTTCCGTTGTTTAAGCCACCCATTCTGTAGTATTTTGCAATACTATACAAACTAATAAAGCAAACTAATATGCTAAACTATAATGGATATGCCATAAAATTTACCTCTAATAAATATACAGTCCAATGGCTTTCTGTTTTTAAGATTTCTTTAAATATATGATGGGAACAGAGGCAGAAAGAGACAGAGAGACACATCAATATTCCATCCTCTGTTTCACTCCCCAAATGCCTACAGTAGCTGGGGCTGGGGTAGGGCAAAGTCAGGAGCCTGAAATTCCATCTAGGTCAGAAGCAGAGCAGCCAGGATTCGATGTGGGACATAGTATGCTGGTGTCCCAAACAGTGGCTTATCCTGCTGCACTACAACACCAGCTTCCAGTTTAGAACATTTCAATCATCCCCTTGTTCCCTCCCGTACCAGCAGCCCCAGGTCACTACTGATCTACTTTCTCTTATTTCTTTGCCTTTTCTAGGATTTCCCGTGGATGGACTCATACAATATGAAATCTCATGTGTCTGGGTTCTGTTATTTACTGTAATGTTTTTGAGGCTCATCGATGTTATAATGTATATTAGCAGTTTCTTTTTATTGCTGAATACTTTCCATTGTGTAAATATATTCTGTTTTTTGGTGTTTTGTTTTTTTTTTTTCTCCATGATCAGTAAATGAGCACTTGGACTGTTCCCTGGTTCTGGCTATTATAAACAATGACGCTATAAACATTCACACACACTTTTTTTTTTTTTTTTGAGATTTCATTATTTATTTGAAAGAGCTACAGAAAAACAAAGAATGGGGAGAGGGAGAGAGAGAGAAAAAGAGGGAGAAAGAGGGAGGGGGAATATCTTCCATCCACTGGTTCACTCCCCAGATGGCTGCAATGGCCAGGGCTGAGCCAGGTAGAAACCAGGAGCCAGGAGCTTCCTCTGAATCTCCCACATGGGTGCAGGGGCCAAAGCACTTGGGTCATCCTCTGCTGCTCTCCCAGGTGTGCATTAGCAGGGAGATGCATCGCAAGTGGTGCAGCTGGGACTTGAAGTGGTGCCCATGTGGGGGATGCCGGCATCACAGGCAGAGACTTTACCCACTGTGCCACAATGCCAGCCCGTACTCACAAAAGTTTTTGTATAAGTAGATGTACGTTTTCATTTCTCTTAGATATACAGATGTGGAATCACTGAGTCATGTGGTAAATATATGTTTAACTATTTAGGGACCTGCCAAAATATCTTTCAAAATAGCAGTCCTCGGGCCAGCATTATGGCACAACAGGTTAAGCCACCACTTTGAACACCCACATCCCATATCAGAGACAGTTCAAGTCCTGGCTGCTCCATTTCCAATCCTGCTAATGTTCCTGGAAAAGTAGCAGAAGATGGCCCAAGTCCTTGGCTCCTGCACCCATGTGGGAGACCCAGATTAAATTCCTGGCTCCTGATTTCGGCCTGGCCCAGCCCTGACAATTGCAGCCATCTGGGGAGTGAACCAGCAGATGAAAGATATTCTCTCTCTCTCTCTCTTTCTCTCTCCCTGTTACTCTGTCTTTCAAATAAATAAATCTTCTTTTAAATGGCAGTACTCTTTTTCATTCCTACTAGGAATGTACGAAAGTTGCACTCACTTCGTATCCTCAGCAACACTCCATATTGTCAATCTTTTTAAATTACAGTCATTCTAATGGAAGTGTAGTGGTATTGACTAAAGTGTAACCTCAAAAAAGGCAATTTTAACTTTAGACTACTGGGAATAAGCCTGTTTACTGATAAAAAAAAAACTTAGGGCCTGAGATTAGGGCTTTAAATTTTTGCTTAATAGCTGACTTTTAGGTTTTAGAGAGGAGGGGAGGAAGAGCTCTCTCTTCTTTAGTAAAAGACTAATTCATAAATCACATTCTTATTTAAAACATTTATCCAGATTTTGAAATTTTTAAAAAATTAAATACCTTTTGAATTTCAAAAGAAGATTAAAGAAACTTATACTGTATGATGAAATTAGAAACATAGCATTTTAACATAAATCTAAAGACTAATTTTGTGTTTTAGTGATAAAAGCAGAATGCATAATTAAAAATTTGGGGGCACGACATGTTTGATTTCAGGCAAGTCTTCTGATTTCTTTTCTACAACTAAATAGCTGAAGATTATATAATTGTGCTATAAAACATGGGATTAAAGAGCCAATGTAGTACAATTGCATTCTTTAATAATTACACATATTGGTGTCTTATGAAATGGTTCTACCAAAAGTCAGATGATCTGAAAATTATATAAGCCTATGGGGAAGTTTCCATTTCAAATTTGGGGAATAGTTTAAAGGCATAATATCTAACACATTTTCTGAGTATTTTAAAAAGTTTAATTGCATTTTATTTTCATCTACTCTGATTATATGTTATAACATTCCTAATTGGCTTTAGGCAAAACTTCAAGAATCTGTTTTTGTGTATTGTTCTTTGCTAATCATGTGAAACCCTAATGTATCTGATTGCTCCTTAATCCCCCTGCAGGAAATTTTAAAATTTTTTGGCAGGTTCTGTCTGAGAAAAAGAAAAACTGCCCCTGGTAACCAACCAAGAGTCAGCCTGATGGCCACTAGTAGCTGCCCTTGGTACTGCTATACCCTGGCCTGGCACTCACAGCTAGGCCTTGGTGCTCTCCTGTTGAATAAGAACAACTGCAGAGATTTCCAACATTCAGACAAGGCCACTCTGTGACATGATGGCTAACCAAGACCATTCCATAAGCACATCTGAACACACACATGAAATGATTATAGTCCAAGTAACACAATGCCAAACACCTTCCTCTCTTGGCTTATAGGGGAGATGGCTACTCCTTTCTCAATTACAGTTGTAGCCTGCTCTCTATAAATGAAGTTTAAAACAACCAGTCATAGAGGTAACCCCTGCTTCCTGATAGTACCCAATCCAGAGTAAAGCCCCACCTCCTTAAGCCCTCCCCAAATTATCAAACACAGCCCAAATCCTTTAATAAGTCTTTTCTAACAACACCTGCTTCCTTAGGCATCCCCCAGTGGCTCAGGGTATGTTTTCCCTCACTGCCACGAGTAATAAACTAACTTGTTAAATTAGAAAAAAAGGTGACCCAAGAGATCAAATTATTTTTTTTGCTGTTCAAAGCACAGAGATTTACACAGTACTATATAATCAACTCACTACAAACTCAATGTCAATTAATGCAAAGTTATTAAAATTCTAATTCTGTGGTCAGTAGTTCTGATTATAATTATTATGTTTACAATAGTTGGAAAAAATGAAATAATATTTTAAATGTATGCATACTCCCATAAGATCAACCTTTATCGTGGCACTTGTAATAATAGAGTCATTTGTGAAATAGCAAACAAATTAGGCTAACTAGCAGCCATTGACAAACGAAAAGAAATGAGAACATAATTGTAGAGTCTATGTAAATGTGCTTAACATTCAGATAAAAGTCACATAAAAACATTCAATCATTTGACTATTTCTGAATATTGCAACTTTTTATAAAGGTTGCTAATGATAGATTGTATGTGATAGCAACTGCAGCATATCATAAACTGCTAAATGACAATTTTCAGTTAATAATAAAGCAGTGGGCACCTGGTATAATTATAAATAGCTCCAGGCCAGGAGATACAGGGTTTGGGCTCACTTCTCAGATGAACAAGTTGTATGTGACTTTAGTCAATTTTTACACACATGCACTGTGACAGGCAAAAGGGCCTCAGAGATCATCTTGCCAAGTCCCACATTCCATACAGTCAGGGAAACTGACTCAGAGAAGTGAAGTGATTAGGCCACAATCAGACAGCCAGTTAATGGCACACCATGACCAGAACTGGTGCCTCCAGCACTCCATCCCAGAACCTGGCCCCTGTTCCACTTTTCTTTGCCAGTGAATGATTTCTTATTTTCATTCCTACAGTAAAGATAATCACCTATGCTTGCTTCTTCCTAATGGAGGCACAGGAAGCAACTGGTGTGAGTGATGCATTTTGTGGCTTGGATGGCTGTTGGTGTTCTGTGTTCAGAGGTGGTTACAGAGTGGCCTTGTTTTTGTCTTGGTCCTTCACAGCCTGCTTTCATTTAAATGATGCAATGAAATCACTCATCTTTGAGGGATAGATGCAAGTATCAAGCAAAAAAAAAATGCACTTGGCTGTCTGTATCTTCTCTCCAGTGCCATGGGTTTTAAGCAAGTGGGACTTGGGTTTCTCAATGGGAACATTATTGGCATTTTAGGTAGAATAATCCCTCCTGGCATGGGGTTGCCTTCCCTGTGTTGTAGGATATGCAATACAGATTTGGCCTCCAGGAACTCAGTGGCAGCACCACCCCCCAGTCAGGGCTGATCTTAGGGTGAGGCTATTTACAACATCAAAATTAAGGCAAAAAAAAAAATCCACGCCAAATAAAATATCAAAACACAAAAGTGTTCAATAAAGATGGGATTGGTATCACCAATTTTTTTTTTTTGCTTTAGGCTCCAATATGGCTCACACAATACCAGTATTGATCCCACCGTTATTTAAAATGTTGACACTATGTTTATCATGATTTTGCATTAATTTTGATTTTTAGGACACTATACTAGGGGATGGTGCTGTGGCTTAGTGGGTAAAGCCACCACCTGCAGCGCCAGCATCCCATATGGGTGCTGGTTCGAGTCCCAGCTGCTCCACTTCTGATCCAGCTCTCTGCTATGGCCTGGGAAAACATAAGAAGATGGCCCAAGTCCTTGGGCCCCAGCACCCGTGTGGGAGACCCAGAGGAAGCTTGTGGCTCCAGCCATTGTGGCCACTTGGAGAGTGAACCAGTGGATGGAAGACCTCTCTCTCTCTGCCTCTCTATAACTGCCTATCAAATAAATAAATAAATCTTTTTTTTTTAAAAAAAGACACTATACTAAAATGTTATCTAATTTAATGACCGAGTTTGTGGGCACTCCTTAGATTTTGTACCCAAAGCAAGCAAACACCTCCTTCACCTGACCTAAGTCTGGCCCTGCTCCTACTCCTTGTGACAACCCAAAACAGCTTCACATATTTCCAAATGCTCCCTGCCCCCAAATTAAAAACCTCTGAAATAGAGGTTGATGTTTCTTGTCTAACAAGGCCGGAAACAGACAGCCTTGCCTTGAAATGGTGACTCCAAGAGGTCAACAGGGACCTAGGTTCCCTTTATGTCTGCTGCTATACCTAAGAAATTATCTCCTAGTTCCAGACAGGAAACAATGCGAATGCAAAGGGCAGGCAAACTCTACCCAGCTGAGCCTTATTCTTTCCCTTGGAAAAAAAGTAACTTTCCTAGGAGTCCCACCCAACTTACCCTTAACCTAACCGTCATTGGCCGGAAGTGTCACTTGGCCAGTGTAGCTACAAGGAGCCTTGGGAGGCAAACACTTTTAAGCAAACACATTTCCAGTCTGAATAAAACTACTGTTCTGCCTGTAAGACCAAAGGGGAGACTGAAGAAAAGAGAAACATTTACAAGTGTCTGCTCCGGGGTCTATGCAGGACAACAACTGCTGGCTCTCTCTGCTGCTTCCAAACAGCATTTTCTCTTTTGCTAATGTCTGCCGGAGCAGGAATTATGGATAAAAACTGGAATATTGTCTTAGTTGGGTTCCACAGAGGCAGAGCCTGAGACAGGGATTTAGGCACATGTGATTTCTTAAGGGCACACTTTTGGGGGATACCTATAACAGGGTAAGGGGAGCAGCAAAGGAAAAGGACATGAGCCAAGTAAGGATATGTTCTCAGGTCAAATTTAGCCTTGGCTTGATACAGGAGGGGCTATGGAGCCTGAATCACAGGATCGAGTTGTCTGGCTGTAAGGCAAAGAAACCTTTTTTTATCTTTAATAAATCAGTCATTGGCAGCCTGCTCTCAGGGGGAAGGTACACAGTAACCTCCCAGGTGTCTCTGGAAAAGGCACCTCCCATGAGCCAAGAGCAAGTCTACAGAGAGGGTTACAGGTGTGTGCTGTTTGTAAAAGCATTTGCCACAGCTGGAAGATGAGAGCAACATATCCAGTGCAGATCTCAGAGGGCACCAAGAGCATCTACCGATTTTAATACACTGTCTAAAGAATTGCCTTTATTTTTACTTTGTATTATTGGATTAAAAACTATTGAAAAGGGCCGGCATTGTGCCATAGTAGCCTAAACCTCCGCCTGCGGCACCAGTATCCCATAAGGGCACTGTTCGGGTCCCGGCTGCTCCTCTTCTGATCCAGCTCTCTGCTGAGGCCTGGGAAAGCAGTGGAAGATGGCCCAAGTTCTTGGGCCCCTGCACTTGGGTGGAAAACCCAGCGGAAGCTCCTGGTTTTGAATCAGCTCAGCTCCAGCTGTTGCAGCCATTTGGGGAATGAACCAGCGCATGGAAGACCTTGAAGACCTTTCTCTCTGTATCTCCCTCTGAAACTCTACCTCTCAAATAAATAAAGATAAAATCTTTTTTAAAAAACTACTGGGAAAATTAGCAATGAGTTCTGTTCATTTTTAAGAAAAATTATTAACAGATGTTGATTCATTTTGTTGAATCACTAATGCAGAAAACACTTTATAATTTGTTCTGGGTATTAACCAGGATCTAGTCTGTAGTTCACAATCTTATCAGAGCATGTAAATATTTCATAGTGTTAGTGTCTCATTTAAAACTCAATGAATATTTAATTGAATTTGACCAACAAAATAACCAAATGAATTATGTTGCATTTAGCTAGACCTGCAATGAATAAGCTCTTCATTTTCTCAAGTAGCCAGATACTAAAATTATTCCAACTTTGTGAAATATTCTACACAATTTTATAAATAATTATAAAGGGCTGCAAAATAGTTTTAAAGGCACATATTAAATATGAAGAAAACATGAAATAAAATGAATCTGCAACTTTAAGGGCAAGAGAAAAGATGAACACATTGTGGCCTACATCACTTATTCAGCAGTAGACCAGCTTAAAGTATTGTCAACATTCTCTTTTTGACATAAGAGGCAAACACAGAATCTTTCCTTTGGCCCACACAAATTAAATATCCTCTAAGATTGACAGTAAGAGAAAATACACATGATCTATCCAAGTCAGTGAGCTCAGAAATTGTTTTTGAGCTCTGGATCCAGCACTGAGCCAAATACTGAAAATAATCAGAAAAAGAGAAATACTAACCCTTGTTGAAAGTAGACATAGTTTCCTGGGAAAGAAGCCTCCCTGTGGTTTGTTAGATCTCTGTACATGTCAGAACTGGACTTCAAAAAAATTACGTGCTCTAATTGATCTAGCCCATCATGGGTAACATGAGGATTTATCACTTCTACTATATCTGAGGACATTTTAATTAGAATCAAAATATTGCCAACAAATCCCTGTTAAAGATTTTTCAAACCACCTGGTAACCTTAGTATAGTGTGGTTTGGATTCTTTGTCTAGTCATAAATTCTTTTTAAATTATAGGATCTACCAGCTCTCTGCTATGGCCTGGGAAAGCAGTAGGGGATTGCCCAAGTCCTTGGGCCCCTGCACCCACGTGGGAGACCCAGCAGAAGCTCCTGGCTCCTGGCTTCGGATCAACACAGCTCCAGTCATTGCGGCCAAATGGGGAGTGAACCAGCAGATGAAAGACCTCTCTCTCTCTCTCTCTCTCTCTCTCTTTCTCTGCCTCTCCTCTCTCTGTGTAACTGACTTTCAAATAAAAATGAATAAATCTTTTAAAAAATGGGAAAAAATTCTAGGCTCTAAAATAATCTAATAATTTCTTTTTGGAGAACAAAACATGGGCTGTGATACAGGGTACCTGAAAAACACAGTGTATCCATATAGCTTCCCTTTGGGAAATAACTGGTCACCTTTTTTTTTGCTTTTAATGTCAGTCTTTTTTTTAAGACACTCAAATACATTACCTTTTCCAACTATCAGTATGTCAGTTTCTGTGCAGCTATGTGTACAGACATACAATAAAAAATTCAGACACTTGCTTAATGATGGCACTTCTTCCTTCCACTTACATAGTTCTTGCCACATCACCCTTTAGTCCTTAGGGATGGGGAACTATAATTAGTACCAAGAAAAGAAGATACGGGGCTGGCACTGTGGTGCAACCATATGGACACTAGTTCAAGTCCCAGCTGCTCCACTTCTGATCCAGCTCCCTGCTAATGTGCCTGGGAAAGCACTGGAAGATGGCCCAAGTGCTTGGGCCCCTGTCCACATGGGAAACCCAGATGAAGCTCTGGGCTTCTGGCTTTGGCGTGGCTCAGCCCTGGCCATTGCAGCCATTTGGGGAGTGAATCAGTGAATGGAAGATGTCTGTCTCTCCCCTCGCCTATGTAATTCTTTCAAATAAATAAATAAATCTTAAAATAAAAGATAACACACTTCTCCATTCCTATCTAATGCCACATTCAGAACCAAACTAAATTATCGAGTGAGTGGCAAGTCACTAAACAAAAGTGACCGTCTGAACAGACCCTTAATGTCTGTACAAGAACAATGATCCTGTCCAGAGAAGAAGGAGAGAGAAAGGCTGACAAGCATTTGCCAAGAAAGATGAACATTTGATGTCCTGCAACTAATATGCCTGGTCAGAAACAGCACAGCGAGGATAATCTTTATGTTGCTTGTTTAGGGTATTTCTGTTATTGAATTTGTCTTTTCACCTAGGCTAGCCAAGTACTAGCCTTGGTCAAAAGATTCAAAATTTCAGTTACAGGGTAGGCTGTTGGCCCAGCAATCAAGATGGCACTTGGGACACCTGTATCCCATCAGCTCATATTGGAGTACCTAGGTCTGAGTCCCGGAGCTCGATTAACATGAGCCCTGGGAAAGAGTAGGTGACAGCTCAAGTAGTTGGATCCCTGCCATTCATGTGGCAGATCCAGATTGAGTTCCAGGCTCCCAGCTTCAGGTCTGCCCAGCCTTGGTAGGTGTGGGCATTTGGAGAGTGAACCAGAGGATGAAAGCTTGCTGTCTGCCTGCCTCCCCCTCCCTCCCTCCATCTGTCTGTGTGTCTGTCTCTCTCAATTAAATACATTTTTTTAAAACAATTCAGTTAGGAGGAATAACTTCAAGAGATCTACTATACAACAATGATGAGTATAGCTAATAACAATGTATAGTATTTTTGCAAATTGCTAAAAGAGTAGATTTTAAGTATTCTTACTACAAAAAAAAATGTGAGATAATGCATGTTAACTAGCTTCATTTTGCCATTCCACAATGTATACATATTCCAAAACAGCACGTTGTATACCATAAATATACACGGTCCCTCAGATTCCGATGGGAATTAGCTCCAAGACCCCCCATGGACATAAAAATCCACAGATGCTCCAGTCCTTTATATAAATTAGTGTGGCATTTGCATAGAACCTATGCATGTCCTCCAATATACTTTAAATCATCTCTAGGTTACTTATAATACCTAATGCAATGTAAATGCTATGTAAATGGCTGTAACACTGTATTGTTTAAGGAATAATGTCAAGAAAAAAATGTCTGTACATATTCAAGACAGATGCAACTTTTTTCCCCAAGTATTTTCAATCCAAGGTTGGTTGAATCCATGGTTACAGAAACCATGGACATGGAGGACCAACTATATACAATTTTTGTCAATTAAAAAATTTAAAAGGGAAGAAATACTAAAAATAAAAGCAATAAGTATAAAAGGCAAAAAGAACTTGCCTTAACATTTATATTGAAGGCTCCCACTGTCTCAAATCTATTTAGTATATGTAAAAATCTAAGATTCCACTTCTTCCAATGTCACGACTTACCTGTTTATCGAAAGCTACCCATGATGGTGCATCGCTTCCTTCTCCTTTAGGATAAGCACTGTATTTAGATTTCACCTTTTGCCCAAGAAGCGGTTCTCCACCGATTCCAGGTTTATCATCACTCACCAGCATCCTAACATTGTTGCAAAAGCCCCAATGTTGGGATTTGTGGAATTTCTCCTTTCCCACCTACAAGAAACAACATAAAACAGTCAGAGTTACCTTTATGACTTTTGTCATTTCTTCTTCCCATCCCCAAATGCATATAGAGTGGCAAATAATTATCAATCTTCATCCATAAAGTTAACACATTTTAAATTCAATTTATCTTAACAAACTCAAATCTTTGAAAAGCAGTGAGAATAAACTTAATGCTCCATGCTATTTAAAACATTTAAAAATAGCCATCACTGCAACTGAACATTTAGGACATTAGCTTGCTAATTGGTCTTTCCTACTTATTTGCCAAGAATGCAAACAGACACACACATACATACACACACCTTTCACCTAGAGTAAAAAAGTAACTGTTTCCCACTAAAGTCTAAATATTATTTTCACCAAAACAGAGAATAAAATCTTTTACTCATTAAAATAAATGTTAACAAGAAATTCCTCAGAGCTGATGTTCTCCTATTAACTGTAGAACCTTGCCTCACATCTTTTCTGGAGATCTTGACAGAGGAGAACGCACAGGTGCTCCTACCACAGGTAGGCAAATCTCATGCACTGCTGGTAGGAGAGAAAAGTGGGAAAGTGGGAAAACCACTCCAAGGAGAGAGGTGAGAACACCTAGCAAAGTAAAAGGCGTACATGAGCAGAGTTCAAAAAGTTCATGGAAAAATGGAATCCAAAGATAAGTTTATTTCAGTGCAAAAAAATTTTGAAATCCATCCATAGTTTTCTCATAAGACACATTTGCATGAACTTTTTGAAGTCCCTTCATAAATCTAATGGCCTAGCAAGTCCAACCCCTAAGTCTCTTGCCTCTTGGGCACGAGGAGATAACAGATTCTTTGTTACAGCAGCATTTGCAAGAGTGAACAATGGAAAACAATCTAGATGTCTGCCAACAGCAGAAAAAGTTCATCGATTCACTTGTCTTTATGCTATGACTATTATTACAGAAGTGGGAAATTATATATATCAATATAGGTAAATTTCTAAAAAAACTCAAGCAAAAGAAATAGGCAGCAGCAGGGCACATAAAATTTGGTAACTCTAAATACTAAAAAATATAGGATTATTTATGCACAATATAGGCATGGAAATTTTTGTGATAAGTAGCAAATTCAAGATTGTTAGATAATATATGATATATATTATAATATAAAATCCACATAATACTATATGATAATAATAGAATCATATTCTATGTATATTCATATCATGCTCCCCATAGCCCTGCATAAACAAAAAAACTAAACACTTCAGATGCAACTGAGCCCTCCCCTCCAAGTTCATGGCCTGCCTCCTCCTCTGCAGGTAAATCCTGAGTTTGCTGCTTTGAAGTTAACACCTCACTAGGACTGAATAGAGCCAGAGCAACAGCCTCTTGCAAAGCATCATGACTTGGCAGAGAAGAATGATAGAAGGGTCCAAAAGACCTTGTTTCCTTTTGTGGCGAAGGCAGACTGAGGAATGGGGAACAGCTTCAGCAGCCTTGCCTAGGGAAGCAGGGCCACAACAGCCGCCCTGGGCCTGTAACAGCCCAGCTATAAAGGGGGAGGGGGGCTCAAAGGGCATGGGATTTTGTTTTGAGCAGGTAGTATAAGGGCTCACTAGGGCCACAATAAAAAGAACTGAGCAGATTGCAATAGTCCAGACAAGATGATGGTGGCGTAGACAAGGGTAATAGAAGTGGGAGATAGAGATGATAAAATTGTGTATATATTTTGAAGGAAAAAGGCATTTACTCATAGATTAGATGTACAGTGCAGAAAAAGAAACAAGTTGTTAATGATTCCAAATATTTTGGCCTGAGCAACTGGAAGAATGGAGTTCTTTGTACCAGGATATGCAATAGCGGGAAGAGAACCCAGATGAAGATTTGGAGGTAGGAGGCAGACACAGGAGTCCAGAATTCCATCTTGAACATGTTAAGTTCAAGATACCACTCAGACAAGCAAGTAGAAAGGTTGACTAGCAGGTGGATGTGTGAGTCTGAAGTTCAGGAGAAAGGTCAGGCTGGATATAAAAACTGCACAAACATCATTGATGGATGGTATTTTAAGGCTACAGTACTAGTTGAAGTGATGACATTGCTGACAAGAAGTCCAAGATTGAGCCTTAAAATAACCCAATGTTAAGAGATCACGAATATGGGGTAAAATTAGCAAAGGAGACTTAAAAGGAATAGCTGGTGAGATAGCAAGAAAACAAGGAAGGGTTAGTATCATGGAACTAAGCAAAGCAAGCATTTGAAGAAGGGGGGCATGATTCACTGTGCCAAATACTACTGGAAAGTCAAATGATGTTCATGAAGCTTAAGACTTGAATCCTGAGCAACACGGAGATGGCTGGTGACCTTGACAAGAATGGTTTTGGCAGAGTCATGCGGACAGAAATATCTTGTGAACCATATGGCTCTTCGAATAGCTCTGGGTAGCTACTGCAAATCAAACTCTTGAGTTTCTCATATTTATAATTTCCTTAAAATAACCCAAGCTCAGAAAACTGTAATAAATAAATAAAAGATTGTCTAAATGCCGTTTTCTCTTGAAGTCTTTCCTGACTGCTAGAGGCAGAACATTCTGTTCCTGCATAGATCTTCAAATAAAGTCTTGATGATGACCCTGTGTAACAATTGACTTACTTGCCGGTTGCCCCCCTCACCCTCACCCCAGTTGTATTATACATATAAAACAACACATGAGATCTTTGAGAAGTCAGCAGTGGTGCTAAAAGAAACAAAGAATCTCACGAGATTCATTCCTGATTCATTCATTCAACAAATGAGCTCCATCTGTTTGCCATAATTCCTACAGAGTCACCACTGTGCTTGGTATATTATATTATAGTTCTCTGTTCATATGCTTATGTTTGATACTAGATGCTGTACTTCCTGAGAAAAAGTACTCACGGGGCCTGACACATGGTAAGTGCCCAGGGAGTATCTGGTGAATGACTAGAACATAAACTGGGTCAGTTCCAAGCAATGAGATAAAGTCACCTAACCTTTTCTTGTCCACACTGCCTGGCTTAGACCCTCTTAAGACAAATGTACACATTTGGAGTTCTGGGAAATTGAGAACAGAACCAGGGAGCAGTAGTATAAACTTGGCATTTTAAATGAGAGAGGAAGAGATATGGTAGAGGAAGTCTGGTATTCACATTCCAGCTTTGCCATTTATGGGCCGTGTGATCCTGAAGCAGTTATTTTACTTTTCCAGAAGCCTCTGGCTCTGCCATCTCTATACTAAGAATAATAATATGTATTTCATACGACAGTGGTTAGCACTGAGAGAATACGTGACTGTGCCTGCCTGATGGGGTTCCTTATTTTCTCAAGAATAAGGACATGGCATTGGCTTTTAAAAGGAACTGAGCTAGAGCTCCACTACAAAATGACCAAGTATTATCCCCTTAGTAACCAAGCTGGGAGCTAATATCTTCTCTCTCACCAATAGATTTTACAGAACATTTTTATAATATAAAATGACCATTTTATATAACTTAATTTCCCATATTTCATTAAGCAGTTTTAGAAAATTTTCTCCACTTTCATGACATTATTGCTCATAATAATATTTGTTCCATGAACACATATGCATTATTCCATTTTTGTTCCTTGGTCAACAGTCATTTTTAACAATGTTTTTCTTAGTTTCATGAAAGCAGGATCACAGACCATCTTATTTTTCAATCAATATCTAACAACACGACCTGACAGGTACATAGTCAATAATTCTTAAACTTACCATCATCCATTTTTAAGATTTGTTCTTTGGCAACCCACTGTAGCAAAAAGCAGATCCTATGCATATAGATTAGGGCTACAGGAATTCAAAGGATTACCCTATGGAGTAGCAGAAGTCAGAGACAAATTCGTACAGAATTGGGGTCTTAAAGTGAGCCTTGAAGCATGCACTGAATTTGGACCAAGGAAAATAAAGAAGCTGGAGCATGCTGAAGGACTGCAACTAGACCCAGGTAGATCCAGGAGCATTTCCTACCACAGTAGGAAATAAAGGCCCTTTGGGGAGTAAACCAGCAGATGGGAGATGGGAATCATTCTTTTTCTCTGCCTTTCAAAATATAAATAAACATGTAAAACAAAATGTGAATTGGCTGGTCTCTGTTTTAAAACAAGGAGTTTTCAAAATGTTATGGAAAATGTGCATTATCTTTTCATTCCATTTTTCCACGAACTTTTGGAAGTAACCTTGTATTTCCAAATTTTCTTGCTAAATAAAATCAGCCAGATAGCCAGATTTAATCTTTGAAAAGACTACTTTGCGCATGAAAGAAATCATTACTAAAACCTCTCTAAAATTCTTGGCCTCTAAGTCATGAATTCACACATTCAAACTCAAAACAACAAAAACACAGACTTGTTTAAAGGTGAGTAATGCCAATCTGTATTGTTATTCTAATCAGCATAGTACACAAAATTCCATTTTTGTGCTATGAAAGTATTCACTTGAAATCTCAATTCAGAGTGCTGTTATGTTAGAAATGAATTGCTTGGGGCTTCAAATGGTATGATGTAACAGTTCATAGGGCACTAGAAATATCCATTATACATATCCTCCCCCCAATACATGCACACACACACACACACACACACACATAATATACAAACTTAACACTTCCCATTATAACCTTGTAGGATTGCATGGAAACCTGCCCCATTGTTCTAGAGACTGAGAAATGGGGTTCAGTCTCTGCCCAAGGAAACTAGGCAAAAGTCTTAGCAAATGATAAAGTCAGGCATACACTATCCCCAGATCAATGCTCCTTGGTATCTCGACTCCCTGGTTCCCATCGCACTTCTGACACCACTGTTAAAAACACAGCAGACTCTCGTTGATTCATATCAAATTAATAGCTGATACCACGGCCCTTCCCTTACTACTAAAGATCAGAGGAGCAGTGTTATCACGTGTTTGGGTTGATTCATGAACAATCAACAAGTTGCCAGGGCCACTGCGGAAACCATAAAACTAAACCCAGCTGAGAAGCAGGCTACGTGCATCAGCATCAGGAGTTGTTGAGCCATTTGCAATCTCCCTATCCAAGCACCAGCCCCTCAGAGTCTCTTGTCGCTTGCTCTCTAGGCTGCACTGCAAAGCTTGACAACCGTGTGGCAGACAGGAAGAGCAAGGAGCTTGGGAAGGACCTGACGGCTCAGTGGGACCACTACGAGCTAGAAACCTCTCTTGGCAGAAAGGAATATCATTCCTGTTACCATAATAGCGATATTCTTGTTACCATAATAGCTAACAACTTTAGCTCTATTCTAAGCGTTTTAGAAGCATTAAACTCTCTTAATCCTCAGAGAAAATCTTTGCGTATGCTCTATCATTATCCTCATTTTATTCGGAGGGGATTCTGAGACACCGAGAGTTTAAGTAATTTTCCCGAGGTCACTCAATCAGTTTTAAGTGGTGAATCCTGTGTGCAAACTCCATGCCTTCAATGTTAGGCCTAGGAGACCTCCCCTGGGTTAAGTCATCAGGGTTGAACTGCTTCTTTTGCCTTTGCCAAATCCTATAGCAAAAATGACACTCAGGACTTGAAAGGGAGGAATCTAGACTCAACGCCTTAAAACAGGGCAGGTATCAGCAAAGAGTAAATGCAGAAACCCCTCTATAGCCACCAGCTATTACTGGAACTTTGGAGACCAAAGACAGCTAGTTATTACCATTTGGTACTTTAATAAACATTAACAACATTTATTTTTCTAACTACTTTTTGAGGTTAGTGGAAAATTTGATATAGAATTATTCTGAGATAGTGCTGCCCAAAGAGGCTGGGGACTACTCCGCTTCTGTTTCATGAAGAATGAGGTGGGTTTTTTTTTTCACTCCCTCCCTATCATACTTATTTTATAAATTCGTTTTCTCATTTCTGCCCTTAGATGAAGAAGTTGTCACTCAACAGATGCTGTGAACCTCCCAGAGAAAACAGCACCACGAGTGACTGAGGTACAGTGGGATCTTAGAACTCCGGACCCTAAGAGTGTGAAAGCTGTCATTACTTGCTAATAAAGCCAAATCACTCAGAAAGCAATTCCAAAAGTACAAGAAAAAAAAGGCATGTCAGAGAAAACCTCAAACATTTTTCAAGCTAATTTTCTTGTCTTTCCAAACCTAACTTAGAAAAGTGTTGTGCTTGTGATTCCTAGCCATCAATGTAATATAAGATTGATTTTATATATTTAATAATGTATTCAAATCAGTAGAGTAGAAAATAAAATGGAAATCAATAAGATCTAGAGAGATGTGCTGTACCTTCCTCACAACACTGATTTTTTTTTCCCTTTAAATAATTCAACTCAAGGCACCAATCAATAAAGAGAATTCTACAGCCTTCCTCCAAAGTCAGTTAAAATCACTGGCTCATTGTCACAGAGCACAGCACAGCCATTCCCAAATTCCTTCTCCTTTGCTGGCCTCTATTAAAAAATTCCAGGAAGGGCCAGCACTGTGGTGCAGCAGGTTAAAGCCCCAGCCTGAAGCGCTGGCATCCCATATGGGCATGTTCCAGTCCCGGCTGCTCCACTTCCAATCCAGCTCTCTGCTGTGGCCTGGGAAAGCAGTGGAAGATGGCCCAAGTCCCTGGGCCTGTGCACCCATGTGGGAGACCCAGAAGAAGCTCCTGGCTTCAGATTGGCTCAGCTCCAGCTATTGGGGAGTGAACTAGTGGATGGAAGACCTCTCTTTCTATCTCTCTTTGTAACTCAGTCTTTGAAATAAATAAAAGAAAAATTCCAGGAAAATCTCAATGCCACATTCGTTTCAGAAACATTTGTTTAGGATTCCCAGTGAAAGTTTTTGGCAACCTTAAGGCCAGAGATAGACATAGGTGATGCTGCCCCTACTTTAGCTCTTCTGGTCTGAAGATGTACAACTGATGCCTGGAGCTGCAGCAGCCACAATAGGATCATGGGCAGGAAGGTAGGGAGGATTGCAGAGCTGCTTGCTAGAAAGAGTTGAGCTTCTAAACACAGGCCAGCAGCCACCAAGCCCTAGGCTTCCTGCTTGGTGGGAAAAAAATAAATCCCTACCTAAGCTTCTGTTGGTCAGGTATTCCATTATTTGTAGTAGAAAACGTAACAAACTAATGCATGCAGTCCTTAAAAGCTGTGCTTCAGTGGATTTTTTTTAACAGAGTGAGATAACTAAATGATCTAAAGGGTAATTTTCTTTATTCATTGGAACAAAGACAAAGAAGAATCCTGGCAACGAAAAATCTGGTGGAAGAAATCACTGGCCCTGATATTAAGATTTACTATAAAGCTACAGAAATAAAAGAGCAGCGACACAGATCCATGGAACAGAATAGTGAACCCAAAGGAGACACACATAAATATATTCAAGGGATCTTTTACAGAGATACAAAAGCAATTCAGTAGAAGTCCAGACCTTCCTGTGGCTGGTGCTGGAGCAACTGAGCACCCACAGATCTGAAGAAGTAATCATGGCCTAAACTCACACCTTACACAAAAGTTAACACAAAATGGATCACAGACTTAAAAATAAAGTATAAAACTTTAAAGTTTTTATGAAAAAGCCACAGGAGACAATCTTCAGGATCTGGGACTAGGCATAGAGTTCTTAAACTTTCCAAACACATTATTAGGAAAGCAACAAATTTGTTTAGCCCTCAACCAGTCAAGCTGGCCACTGTAGCAATTGGTACTGCCAGGCTGAACTTGTGTATCCTGGGGCCTGGATACAAAAAAAAAAATCACCTTTGCTTTGGGGGAATCCCCTTTCTCCAAGAAGTGAGCCCTGCACCTGTAGCAACAGAATAAACATCCCAGGAAGTGGCCCAAGAAGCCCCTTTAATTTTGTGCTATTAGCATGTCTGGAATTCTATTATCCTCCCTGATGAATGTACATAGAAAAATCTGTTGCTTCCAGAAAAAGCCAAACTGGATCCAAGGAAGACAGACATGCCCCTTAGCACAGCACAATACGCCACAGGAAGGCTTTGAGTCACAACTGCACAGGGACATCTTCGCGCTGCTTTGTATAAGCTACACATCCTGAGAGCCTTATAGCTTATTTAAGCCTCAAAAGCAAATGACTTTCTTCTTTATATTCACTGTTGCTAAAATAAGAATTATTTTGTTCCACAGCAGCAGTGGAAGACATAAGCGAGGAGCTGATTCCAGAAATGAATCTCCCTGGCTAGCTTTTAACCACTGTTGCTTGTTGCAGTTGGAGAAGAGTAATGGACAGTAATCTAGGAATGGCTTGCCTTGTATAAAGAAGCCACTTCAAACATGGGGGGCAACCCAAAGAGCTACCAGTTTTGCAGTCGGCTGAGGACTGTCATTCTCACACATAAAGAATGCAAAAACACAACCAGGGAAATAAAGTAGCAAGTGAACGGGGTGGACAATATGAGCATTCAGGGTTAGGCAGAGATGGTCCTATCGTTTCAATGTGTTCTTCTAAAGTTTATGTGTTAGAAACTTAATCCCCAAAGTCATCAGGCCCATCTCCTAGCATCCCTCCAAAGCTGTACCTCCAAATACCATTAAGCATATGACTCCCTTAGCTTCAAGTGTCCTTGCCCTACCTTTTGATGACACTAAAACTAACTCACTGAATTGAGGGGGTGGTACAGCTGACCCTAAAGGTTCTATCACCAGACTTATGAGGTTATTTGCTTCTCCATTAGATACTATCCTGATTACCTGGATAGTCTCAAGGGGTTTTGTTTCTGGGACTTCGATGCCTGGGCAAGGGAATTACAGGCCCAGGGCAGAAAAGTACTAAAGCCCACTTGGCCTTCACAAAAATTCCCTGAAGAATACAGCATTGCCAACCAACCAGGAACTTGCACATGTGCTGAACATGTAACCAGACCAAATAACCACTGTGACTCCAACCAGCCCTTTATCAGCTGGTCACAGGCCAACATGCAATTGTCCCTATCCTTTGCTCCCCTTATTCCTCACTCCCCTTCCTTGTAGTCTCCTTAAGAAGCCCACAACAGCCACATTCAGCAGGATGGTAGTTCTGGAGGTGTGAGTCTGCTGCCTCTTCATCTGTCCACAGACTAAACCTTCTCTTTCCTTTATCTTCAAACCTTGTCCATACTATTTTGATTGAGCACCAGTGACAAGCACCAAGCTTTCAGTAACAAGATGACCACGGAAAGTTTTAATGAGGAAGGGGAATTACGGCCAAATTTTGAGGAAAGGCTAGAATCTAAATGGGAAGAGAAAGATGCATGAGAATGCTGTCAAGGAAGGGACAAATAAAAGAACTGAATGGAAAAGTTCAAAATATATTCAAAGGACAGGAAGTAAGCATGCTGGTTTAACTAGAGTATTAGGCTTGTTTTCCAGGATGGCAAAGACGATTTGGGGCAGGCATTTGGCTTAGATGTTAAGATGCTGTTTAGGGGACCTGCATCCCATGTTGGAGTTACCTGGGTTTGATTCCCAGCTCCAGATCCTAATTACAATTTCCTGCTAATGCAGACCCTGGGAAGCAGCAGTGATAGCTCAAGTATTTGGGTTCCTGCCGCCCATGTGGGAGACCTGCATTGAGTTATTAGCTCCTGGTTTCGGCATACCCTATAGTCATTGCAGGCTTTTGGGGGAGTGAACCAGTGGATGGGGAGTGTTTCTCTCTTTCTCTTTCTCTTTCTCTCTCTCTCTCCCCCTCTATAATACACACACACACACACACACACATATAATCTCAAATAAATATATATCTTTGTCTATGCCTCTAAAATAAATTTTTTAAAGTTTAAAAAGTTCGTTTAGAAAGAACAATATTGTTGGAATCTAGGAAGCTATTTTTAAAGCATCTACTTTAATTGAAATGTAGAGTGAAGGAGATGGAAAGGGAGATGGGGAAAGAAGGAGAGAGAGAGAGGGAGGTCTTCCATCTGCTAATTTATTCTCCAAATGGCTGCAATGGCCAGGACGGTGCCAGGCTGAAGCCAGGAGCCTGGAACTCCCTCCAGGTCTCTTTTGTGGGTGACAGAGATCCAAGCTCTTGAGCCACCTTCTGCTGGCTTCCCAGGCATATTAACAGGGAGCTGGACTGCGAGCAGAACAGCCAGGACTCGAAGCAGGCACACCAATAGAGGATGCCAGAGTCACAAGTGGCCGCTTAACCCTCTGCATCACAATGTCAGCCCTGTTGTCAGAATCCTGATGATGATACACTCCTGTTACTTGTATAACACAAAGATTTAATTTACCTGAAAGGAAGACTTACAGAGAGGGAGGGAGGGAGGGAGGGGGACAGGAAGAGAGAGAGAGCGACAGAGAGAAATCAATCTTCCATCAGCCTTTTCACTCTCCAGATGGCCACAATGGCCAGGGCTGAGTCAGGGCCAAGCCAGCAGCCTGGAACTCCATCGAAGTCTCCCATGTGGGTGCAGGGGCCCAAGCACTTGAACCATCTTCTGTTGCTTTTCCAGGCACATGAGCAGGGAGCTACATTAGAAGTGGAGCAGCCAGGACTTGAACAGGCGCTCATATAGGATGTCATCATTGCAGGCGGCAGTTTAACCCACAGTGCCACAATGCCAGCCCCAACAAAAAATTTTAAAGAAAGGAATGCTAAGGTTAAGGAAAGCATGGTATTGATTCTGTGACTAGGGTGGCAGACAAAGTTTGTTGATTCCTTTTTTTTTAAGATTTATTTTATTTATTTGAAAGACAGAGTTACAGAGAGAGGTAGAGACAGAGAGAGGTCTTCCATCTGCTGGTTCACTCCCTAGATGACTGCAACAGCTGGAGCTGCACTGATCCGAAGCCAGGAGCCAGGAGTTTCTTCCGGGTCTCCCACGTGGGTGCAGGGGCCCAAGGACTTGGTCCATCTTCCACTGCTATCCCAGGTCACAGCAGAGAGCTGGATCGGAAAAGGAACAGCAGGGACTAGAACAGATGCCCATATGGGATGCCAACGCTTCAGGCCAGGGCTTTAACCTGCTGCACCATAGCACCGGCCCCTGTTAATTCTCAATAGTCATTAGTAACCCTCGTTTCCTTTTCCCATTTCCAAAAATAGAGCAAAATCAAGGTCTAGCACCCTTGTAGCAAAAGATAGCCATGTGACTCAATTCTAACAAATAGCTAGAAGGAGGGCAGCTACTGGAGGGTTCCTTCATCTCCCTCCTACTTATTTTGAATATGCTTGAGTAGTGACGATGACTGAAACAGATGCAACCATTTTGTAGTCATGAGGTCAGAAGCCTCATAAAGAAAAGCCAATATCCTAAAGGTGGTGGAATGAAAGGTAAGAAGAGTCCCCAGTCCCTTACAACATTGACCAGCCACTGTCTAAACCTGAAATCTCTGTATCTCGAAGCCTCTGGTGACCTAAAGCCATTAATGTTGCTTAAACTGCTGTTAGTCAGCTGCTCTGTTACTTATAATCAATTATCTCCTAGGTGACAGAAGTGGAATACAGAATACAAAGCACTCAAAGTTAGGTGCTTGATTCCTAAATAGGCAAAGGGACTCTAATTTCTGAACCCCAAATTGACATTTAGGAACGGCAACGGAATATTATGTCATTTCCCAGGTATGCTTAGCAGTTTCAGAAAGTGGTCTAATCTGAAAATAGATACTTTCGACAGTATTCCAATAGATACTGGAAACAGAGGGACAGAATTTCTTTCATTTTTTCAAGAGGCAGAGAGACAAGAGTTCTGATCTGCTGGTTCCCTCACCAAACAGAAAATGACTCGGTGCCAGGTGAAGGACCAAAGCCAGGACTTGGGACCCCGGCACACTGATATGGACATGGGCAGCCTAACTGGCATCTTAACTGCTACATGAAATGTACACCCTGACAGAATTCTTTAAATTAAAATATCCTGTCAATTGGTACAATGGATACATATTGTTTTTTTCTGCCCAGAATCCCCCGATGTGATTCCTTTCTTTGACCAGATATTTATTTATTTATTTATTTAATATGTTTATTGGGATATAACATACATTGTAAAGTATTGAGATATAACATATATTGTAAAATTCACCCATTTAAAATTCACAGTCCAGCGGCTGGTATTGCGGTGCAGTGTGTTAAACCACCATTTTTTTTGGTTTTTGTTTGTTTGTTTGTTTTTAAGAATACTTTTATTTAATAAATATAAATTTCAAAAGTACAACTTTTGGATTATAGCGGTTTTTCTCCCCATAACCACCCTCCCACCTGCAAACCATCCTATCTCTCACTCCCTCTCCCATACCATTCTTCATTAAGATTCATTTTTAATTAGCTTTATATACAGAAGATCAACTTTGTATATACTAAGTAAATATTTCAACAGTTTGCACCCACAGAGACACACCAAATATAAAGTACTGTTTGAAGACTAGTTTTACCGTTAATTCTCATAGTACAACACATTAAGGACAGAGATCCTACATGGGGAGTAAGTGCACAGTGACTCCTGTTGTTGATTTAACAATTGACACTCTTATTTATGACGTCAGTAATCACCCAAGGCTCTAGTCATGAGCTGCCAAGGCTATGGAAGCCTCTTGAGTTCACAAACTCTGACCTTATTTAGACAAGGCCATAATCAAAGTGGAAGTTCTTTCCTCCCTTCAGAGAAAGGTACCTTCTTCTTTGATGGCCCATTCTTTCCACTGTTAAACCACCATTTATAACACCAGCATCTCATATCAGAGTTCTGGTTCAAGTCCTGGCTGGTCTACTTATGATCCAGCTTCCTGCTAATGTGCCTGGGAAGCCAGTAGATGCCACAGATGGAAGACTGATCAATCAATCTCTCAGTCTCCTCCCCACCCCACCCTCATGTATGTGTCTGTCTCTCCCTCTCTGTTGCGCTGCCTTTTAAATACATACATACATACATGCAAACCTAAAAAAAAAGAAGCCCATACTTCCTAGCAGTCAGTCCTCACTTCCCTTCCCCTACATAGCTCTAGGCCAGCCATTAATCACTATAGATTTGCCTAGTGTACATATTTCCCATAAATGGGATCATATAATATGTGGTCTTTTGCATATTGTTTTTAACAATGTTTTTGAGCTTCATCCATGTTGCATGCACTCTATTATATCCATGTATCAGTATTCTATTTCTTTTTATGGCTGAATAATATTTGATCGTATAAGCATACCACATGTGGTTTCTCCAGCAGCTGAAAGATATTTGGCTTGCTTCTGTTTCTTTGGCTATTATGAACATTCACAGACATTCATATACACATTTTCTGTGTGTGAACATGCTTTCTTTTCCCTTGAGTATGCACCAAGGAGTGCTGTGTCATACGGAAACTCTATGCTTAATCATGTGAGACACTGTCAAACTGTTGTCCATAGTAGTAGAACCGATTTACATTCCTACCAGCAGTGCACAAGGGTTCTAATTCCTCTACAACCTTGATAATACTTACCATTATCTGTCCTTTTTGCTGTGGCCATCCCAGGGGATGTAAAGTGATATCTCATGGTGGGTTTAATCTGCATTTCTCTAGTGATTAATGATGTTGGGCCCCTTTTAATGTGTTTATTGACTATATATTTTCACTGGGGAAATGTCTATTCAGATCCTTTGCCCATTTTTAATTGGATTATTTGTCTTTATTGTTGAGTTTTCAGAGTTCTTTATATATGCTGGATTTAAGTCCTTTATGAGATAGGCACTTTGCAAATATTTTCTATCCCACTGTGGGATGCCTTTTCACTTTTAAAATTTAATTGAAAGGCAGAGTAACAGAGGGAAGCATACATACATAGACACACACACACACATACACACAGAGAAAGAGACAGAAAGAGAGACAGACAGACAGAGAGAAATCTTCCATTCATTGGTTCACTCCCTCCGCCCCTGCCCCAATGCCAACAACAGCCAGGTGTGGGCCAGGCTGAACTCAGGAGCCAGGAACTTCACGGGGTCTCCCACGTGGGTAGCAGAGACCCAAGACCTTGCACCATCTTCTGTTGCCTTCCCACATGCATCAGCAGGGAACTGGATCACAAGCAGAGCAGCCAGGGCTTAAACCAGTGCTCTGATATGGGATACTGCCATTATAAGCACCAATTTAACCCACTTTGCCACAGTGCTGGTCCCTTAATTTTTTTTCTTTTCTTTTTTTTTTTTTTTTTTTTTTTTTTTTGAAAGGCAGAGGGATAGGGAGAGAGAAAGAGAGAGCGAGAGAGTGCTCCCATCTGCACACTCCTAAAATGCCCTCAAGAGTAGGGCTGGTCCAGGCCAGCCGGAAGGCAGAACTCAAACCAGGTCTCTCACGTGGGTGGCAGGAACCCAACCACTTAAAGCCACAACCACCGCCTCCCAGGCTCTGCATTAGTAGGAAGGCAGAAGCAGAAGCCAGAGTACCAAGCCATACACTCTGATGTGAGACACAGGTGACTTAACTGTTAGGCTAAACTCCAAACCCCTTTTCACTTTTTTGATGGTATCTTCTGGAACTTAACTTTGGCTATCTATTGTAGCGTTTTTATAATAGCAAAACTCTAGAAATAATGCAACTATACATCAAAAGGAGATGGTCTGAATAAACTATTCTAAGTCTACACAATGTATATATAGGAATACCTCTATATACTACTAGGAAGTGATCTCTAAGATACACTATTAAAATGAAGAAAGGGAGTAAGAGAATCTGTAGAGTATGCTAAAATTTATTTAGTGAAGGAAAACCAAGTGAATATAGTTAAGAATATGCTGTTTTATGGGGACGGCATCATGGCACAGTGGGTTAAGCCACTGCCTGCAATGCCAGCATCCCTTATGAGAGCCAGCTCCAGTTCCAGCTGTTCTACTTCTGATCCAGCTCCCTGCTTAAGGTGCCCAAGAAAGCAGCAGAACATGGGCCCTTGCCACCCACGTGGGAGATCCAGTTGGAGTTCCAGCTCCTGGCTTTAGCTGACCCAGCCCTAGCCATTGCAGGTATTTGGGGAGTGATCCAGCAGATGGAAGAGCTCTCTCTGTGTAGGTCTCTGTCTCTCCTCCTCTCTCTGTAACTCTACCTTTGAAATGAATAAAATAAATCTTTTTTTAAAAAAATGATGGCTGGCACCGTGGCTCACTAGGCTAATCCTCTGCCTGCAGTGCCAGCACCCCAGGTTCTAGTCCCAGTTGAGGCGCCAGGTTCTAGTCCCAGTTGTTCCTCTTCCAGTCCAGCTCTCTGCTGTGGCCCAGGAAGGCAGTGGAGGATGGCCCAGGTGCTTGGGTCCTGCACCCGCATGGGAGACCAGGAGGAAGCACCTGGCTCCTGCCTTCGAATTGGCACAGTGCCGGCCGTAGCAGCCATTTGGGGGGTGAACCAACGGAAGGAAGACTTTTCTCTCTGTCTCTCTGTCTAATTCTGCCTGTCAAAAAAAATGATGGTTTACAAATCAAAAGAAGGAAGAGGACAAGAGGGAAGAAGGAAGGATAACCCAAAACTAAGTGTTTTCTTTAAGTCACTTATGGCAGGAGGGAGGGAACAAGATTAAAAGGAAAGGGGCCAGATGTTCATAAATCCCATATGAGCATCTGTTTGAGTCTTGGCTACTGCACTTTCAACACTTTCAATGCAACTCCCTGATAATGCGCCTGGGAAAGCGGCAGCAGATGGCCCAAGTGCTTGGGTCCCTGCTGCCCATGTGGGAGATCCAGAAGGAGTTCCTGGCTCCTGTCTTCAGCCTGGCCTAGCCTTGGCCATTGCAGCCAGTTGGGGAGTGAACCAGCAAATGGAAGATACCTCTCTGAGTCTCTCCCTATCACTCTGCTTTTCAAATAAATAAATAAATCTTTTTTAAGAAGATTAAAAGGACAGAGATAGTAGAGCCCTCTGGAAATACCTTAGTCTCTACATGTGACTTTGAAACCACAATAATGTTTTACATTATAATAAAACAAAAAAATTTAAGTTGAGAATAAAAAGTACAATGAAGCAAATGAACTTAACAGCACATTGAGCTGGTAACTTAACTATACTGCCAGCCGTCACTGAAATGAAATTAAAACCCAGCAATTTGACAGTACATTCCTAATGGAATATACCCATGAAAGAGAAATAACAACAAAGAAATCTTAAACTATTTTCAAAACGACAATTGTTACTAAAATCATAATTATTAATCAAAAACTATTACATGGAAATGCAGTACATTTTTATTTATGGTAGGATAAAGCAAGTAAGAAATTATGCAAATGTCCTCATGAGTCAAAATGTTCAATATAAGTAACAGATAAATATAAAATCAAAGAAGTTAAATGAAATCCCTATAATCCTTAACTTGTATAGGAAATATCAATGTGAACTCGTGTTGTGTTTTACCTTTAAAAATATACACATATTTTCTAGCCTTATTTTAAGAGAAGTCAGGTCACAGACTGGGAGAAAATACTGTCAGCCCACAAATCCAACAAAGGACTTTCATCCAGAATATTTGAAAACATCTCTCAAAACTCAGCAATAAACACCCAATGAATGACAGGACCTGACAGTGCACCAAAGGGGATATGTGATGGCAGATAAGCATATGAAAAGATGTTTAACACCACAGCCATTAGGGAAATAATCAAAATCGAGATGAGATACTATTACACACCTATTAAAACGCCTAAAACCCCAAAACACTGACAATACCAACTACTCACAAGGATTCGGGAATAATAAGAATTCTCATTCATTACTGGTAGAAATGTAAAATGGCACAGCCCCTTTGAAAGACAGTCGGGCAATTTCTTAATAAATTAAATACACATCTACCACAAGGCCACTTCCAAACATATGTGAAAGTCAATTATCCTGCCTTTCACAGGAAAACAACTTGCAGTTTGCAACTTTGTGTGTAAGCAAAGCTTTCTTCTTTAACAGATACTCAGCTGAGAATGAAATCCATGTGTGCTTATCTCAAGTTTGACCCAGAATTGAGCATGTATGTGACAAAAGGCAAGGATGGGTTTTAATTTGGAGAGGGGTAAACTTTATTCTTCACTTTTAATTTTCAAAAAAATAACGCAAGGGCAGGCATTGGGACACAGCATCCCATGTCAGGGTGCTGGTTTAAGTCCTGGCTACCCTGCTTCCAATCCAGCTCCCTGCTAATGCACCTGAGAAGGCTGCAGAAGATGGCCTAAGTGCTTGGGTCCCTGCACCCATGTAGGAGACCAGGGTGGAGTTCCTGCTCCTGGCTTCATCCCAGCCTCAACCATTAAGGCCATCTCTCTCTCTGTCAGCCTGCCTCTCTCTCTCCCCCCACCTGCCCCTGCCCCTGTCACTCTACCTTTTTTTTTTTTTTTTAAGATTTATTTACTTACTTGAAAGAAGGAGTTAGAGAGGCAGAGGCAGAGAAAGAGGAAGATCTTTGATCTGCTGGTTCACTCCCCAAGTGACCGGGATGGCCAGAGCTGGGCCAGTCCGAAACCAGGAGCCAGGAGCTTCTTCCAGGTTTCCCACACAGGCACAGGGGCCCAAGGACTTGGCCCATCTTCTCCTGCTTTCCCAGGCCACAAAACAGAGGTGGATCAGAAGTGGAGTAGCTGGGACTCAAACCGGCATCCATACGGGATGCCGGCACTGCAGGCGGCAGCTCTACCTGCTATGCCACAGCACTGGCCCCCACTCTGCCTTTCAAATAAATAAATCATTTTTTTTAAATCTAAGAAAAGGAAACACAACCTGAGGTTTCCTTTACAATACTTCCAGTTGCCTTAGAGTTCTTACTTTGTATGGTAAAGGGAGAGAGTAAGTGAATGACTTGGCAAAAATCAACAGATCCACAGAAAACTAACCTTCCTCACTCAGACAGACTATTAGGGGTGGACATTTGGCATTATGGTTAAGACACTACTTTGGGATGCCTGGGTTTGAGTTTCAACTCTGCTCCAGATGCCAGCTTTCTGCTAACGTGGACCCAGGGAGGCAACAGGTTCAAGTTCTTGGGTCCTTGCCACCCACGTGAGAGACCCAGATGGAGGAGTCCCAATAGGAGATCTCTCACTCTTGCTCTGCCTTTCAAGTAAATAAACAAAACTTTAAAAAAAAAAAAAAAAGGTGCTGTGGTGTAGTGAGTGGTTAAGTGGCTGCTTGTAATGCCAGCATCCTGTATCTGAGTGCTGATTCAAGTTCTGGCTGCTGCACTTCTAATCCTGCTGATGAGCCTGGGAGGCGGTAGATCACAGCCAAATATTTGGGCCCCTGCCACCCACATTAGAAGCCCTGATGGAGCTCCTGGCTCCTGCTTCAGCCTGGCCCAGACCTCGCAGCTGAGGCCAGTTGGGGAGTGAACCAATGGATGGAAGATCTCTTTCTTCCTCTCTTCCCCTTTCTGTCACTCAACCTTTCAAATAAATACATCTTTTTAAAGAAACTTTAATAGGGGCTAGTGCTGTAGCATAGCAGGTAAAGCCTACAGTGCCGGCATCCCATATGGGTGTTGATTTGAGTCCCAGCTGCTCCACTTCTGATCCAGCTCTCTGCTATGGCCTGGGAAAGCAGTAGAAGATGGCCCAAGTCCTTGGGCCCCTGCACCCACATGGGAGACCCGGAAGGAGCTCCGGGCTCCTGGCTTCGGATCAGCTCAGCTGTGGCTGCCAGGTGGGGAGTGAACAAGTGGATGGAAGACCAATCTCTCTCTCTCTCTCTCTCTCTCTCTCTGCCCCTCCTTCTCTCTGTGTGTAACTCTGACTTTCAAATAAATAAATAAATCTTTTTAAAAAATAAAGAAACTGTAATAAAAAAATTTGATTCTACCAAGGTAAAAAGATTGAGATCTGAGGTGATGAAAATCTCTTGGAACTAGTTAGAGGTTACAGTTGTAAAACAATGGGAATGAACTAAATGCCACCTCATGGTATACATTTAAATGGTTAATGGTTTATTTTATATGTTAACTTTACCTCAAAATTTTAAAAAAAAGTTGGAGGGGATGGGTGGTTAAGACTCCTGTGTTCCATATCAGAGTTCCTGGGTCCTGAGCTCCTGACTCTGGCTTCCTGCTAATACTGACCTTGGCAGCTGCAGCGCTGGCTCAAGTGAACGGGTTCCTGCCTCCCACACTCCCACATGGCAGACCTGCATTGAGTCCCTGGCTCCTGGTTTCAGCCCCTACCCAGTCCAGGTCCTCATGGAAATGTGGAGAGCAAACTGGCAGATGGGAGCTTTGTCTCTGCCTCTCCAAGCAAAGAAAACACACACACACACACACACACACACACAAAGATGGAGAAAGGCTGACTAGACTCTGGGAAGGCTCCCTTAGGGGTGGGAGAGCAGCTCTGACCTTGGAAGAAGCTGATTTGGTTTTACGAGAGGCAAGAAGCCACAGAGGTGGCTCCACATGTGTGATTTTCAAACACTGACTGCAACCACAGTACAGCAGTATTTCAGCGCAGCCCAGGGCACAGACACACACAGGCAACGGTCTAACAAAAGTTCATGAGACAAAATCTACTCTCACTTTTTGTCTTATTCTATTCTTTTTCTATCTTTTTTTCTTCTTCATGTATTTGGAAAGCAGAGTGACAGAGAGACACAGAGAGAGAGAGAGAGAGACAGAGATCTTCTATCCACTGCTTCACTCCCCAAACTGCTGCCACAGCCAGGTCTGGGCCAAGCTAAAATCAGGAGCCAGGCACTCCATTATCTTTTTTTTTCCTTTTAAAAATTGTGGTAATGATTCATTAATTGCCTATTTTATTTGACTGCTGTGAATTCAAATTTGTCTTTCTTCTTAAAGAAGCATTTGCTTCATCATAAATTAAGTGGACTGGCTATTTACAACACAGACCCCTAAAATGGTGGCAAGGTAACATTATACAAAGCAGAAAGAGAGTGAGCTCCTTGCTATTCATAAGAGGCATTCGGGATCAGCTCCACAATTCTGTCCAGAATTCTGAAGAAAGGATTTTTAGGTTTGGCTAGAAATGTTCCTTTTAACTTTCATATCCTGGCATTTTGACAGTATGCTTAAGATTCTCTTAGCTCAATACAAATCCAGCATATAAATTGTTGGGAAAAGATACTGTGTGTCTGGAATTCAGTTGTGATCTTTCCCTAAGGTTTTCAATTAATTCATATCAAAATAATGTTAATGTCATCAGTGCTACAAAGGTTTATATTTTAGAAAGCACATGCTTCTTTTATCTCAGACCCAGAAATGTAGGTTACACATCACCTGGCTGTGCCCAGAAACCAATCTATTGTTCCTGACTGATAGCAGTTAAGTAAGGGGGGAATCAAGCTCCTTTTTAACTTCCATGAAAAAGCAGTGAAAGTTAGCTCCTGCTACAATTGTAAACCCAAATAGCTGAGTAATTATGCTAGCTACAGGAGGCCATGTTTTTTCACTTGATAATTTAATTCAGCAAGGGTGGGTTGAGGTGATTAAAAGGCCAGATTTGGCTTTATTGACTTTCTCGTCATTTATTCTACGCCAGAGAACATCTTAACTAAGTACAAGCTGTAAAAACAACAGATAAATATCTTGCAACACATAGCACATTTAACACCAAGACTAGCGCAGCAATTTTTAAACTGTAGCCACCCGATTTGGGTACATACTGGAACACTTAATATAAATATCCATATGTTAAATGACAGTCCAAGGTATCTAGTAAGTATATTGTCATTCTCTAGTTCCCTCTTTCTTCTAGTTCTCTCTCTCTCCCCCTCTCCCTGCCCAGGCACAAAATAAATGCTAAATAATAAATAAATAAATACTGCTTCAAATATGTTCATGAGTCTAGAAACAGAGGCATCCATAGATAGATGCTTCATTTATGACAAAGATGGCTCTTCAGAAAAACGGACAAAGAGTAGCATTTTCCATAAATGGCCCTCTGTCTACTGAATATCCACATGGGAGAAACATAACTTGACCCCTCCCTCTTTTCAAACACACACAAATGCACCCGCACAATGTACTCTACTTGGATTTAAATGTGAAAAGAAAAACAGCAAAGTTTCTAGAAGATAACATGGGGAGTTATCTTTCTGACCTTAGAGGAAGCAATTATTTCTAAAACAGGAAAGGGTTTCAAAAAATGGAATTAAAAGGTAAGTTTATTTTGGTACAAAAGATTTTTGAAATCCATGCATAGCTTTTTCATTATATACATTTTTTATAAACTTTTGAAGACCTGTAGTAGGAAAGAAAAGGCAGTAACATAAAAGAAAAACTATTCATTAAACATAGTTAAGAGAGTGAAAAGGCCAACCACAGAATAGACGATATTCAAAATACATGTAGAAATCACTAAGAAACCTAGTAGAAAATGAGACAAGACAGAAGCAAACACTACACAAAAGAGAATATCCAAAACCCAATGAACACATAAAACATGCCCAACTTCATCAGGAATCGGAGAAGTGCAGGTTAAAAACTCAAAAACTATGGTGGGCATTTAGTGCAGCAGCTAAAATGCCACTTGGTACACCTGCATCACACATCAGAGTGGGATCCCACATCAAATCTCAGCTGTGCTCCTGATTCCAGCTTCCTGCTGCTGCACACCCTGGGAGGCAGGCAGTGATGGCTCAAATGGTTGGGCCCCTGACACTCACATGGGAGAAGGGAGTGAGTGCCTGCTCCTGCCTTGGGCTTGGCCCAGTCCCTGCTATTGTGGACATTGTCTGTCCTTCCTGCTCTCTGCCTTTTAAGTAAAAATAAAGAAATAAAAACATTTTTAGAAACCTACAGAGTTGCACTACATCCACTGATGAAAATATCTAAAATCTAAAAGACTAACAATATTGTTTTAGAAAATTAAATAAATGCTTCAAATAAAATGCCAGTGAGAAATTAAATTAGTATAATTACTTTGACAGCATCCACTAAAGCTGAACAAATGAATACCATATGATCTAGCAACTAGAGCAAAAGGCATGAACAAGAACAATCATAACTAAATAATTCTTAACAACCCCAGACAAGCCAAATATGTATCAAGAATAAAATGTCATATTCATACAAAGGAATACTATGAGTACAAGGCAATGAGAATGTACAGACTACCTCTACAGACTAACACATGGACAAATCTCGCCAATACAATTTTAAACTAAAAAATAGCCAGGCACAAAAGAATAAACACCTGATATTTCCATTGACAGTAAAGCTCACACGGGAGCAAAACCTCATTATAGTGACAAAAGCCAGGATAGCAGTTACACTGGGAGAATAAGGAAGGGATATTGAACAGAAAGGACCACCAGGAAATTTGCTATATAAAATACAAGAGGCTCCATTAAATTTACATTTCAGACAAAACAACAAATAATCCTTCAATGTTACAAACACTGTCCCGTGCAATATTTGGAATATGTATTTCTATTTGCTTTATCTGGCAACCCTCATCCAGGGGGATGCCTTTGGAGTACTGGTAAGATTCTATCGCTGGGGCTGGCACTGTGGCCCAGTGGGTTAAAGCCCCGGCCTGTAGCATCAGCATCCCATATGGGCACCAGTTTGTGTCCTGGCTGCTCCACTTCCGGTCCAGCTCTCTGCTGTGGCCTGGAAAAGCAGTGGAAGATGGCCCAGGTGTTTGGGCCCCTGCACCCTCGTGGAACACCCGGAAGAAGCTCCTGGCTCCTGGCTTCAGATCAGCTCAGCTCTGGCCATTGCAGTTATTTGGGGAGTGAAGCAGCAGATGGAAGATCTCTCCCCTCACCCCCTCTCTCTGTCTTTCAAACAAATAAAATAAATCTTAAAAAAAAAAATTCTATCTCTGAGGTTCATTTTGTGATCATCCAGTGTGCATTTTCCTGTACATGTGTTGTACTTTACAATTTGTTACAAAGTCTTTGAAAAAGCCATCGGTCATCAGAAGTGTCCTGAGCCTAAAGCTGGGTGCTCTGCTCTCACGTTTTCGAAGGTTACTTTCACACAGTACGCTCCTCCTAGAATTGTTGTTGATGCCCTTGCCTCTCAAGGGCCTTTCTTATTTGTGTGGCTGGCTTCATCTTATCAAAGGGCGATGCTATGCTGGAAGGTGTCTGCCCGCCAGCCAAGAAATGCAGAAACCAGCGGTAAAAGTTAAGCCTGACAAGCCAGAGTCCACGGGCAGTGGAGGCTGAGGGTGTCAGAGTCCAGGGGCCTGAAGCTGCAAAGGAAGCTGGGATTCTGGGACAGAGACCCTGCTTAGCATCCATAAAGACAAATCCTTCAGCTGTGGCCTGCTTTCCAAACTATCAGAGGCACTTCCAAATACCTCGAGTGACTTCATTTAATTGTATAACTTACCTTCTCCTACAGGCATAACTGGAAAACCCAAGCAAAAAGGCAGTAAACCCATACTAACGAAAGCCTGAATCACTTTCCAGCTCTTGTTTAAATAACAGGCTGGCTACTGCCACAAGTCCTTTAAGACTCAGGGGGTTTTGTGTTGTGGTGTCTGTACCTAACCCTTCCTAGTTCTAAATAAAGAAAAAAAAAAAAAAGAGTCCTTCCAAATGTGGATATCCCACCATCTCACTTTATAAAGTCTGGGACTACACTTTCCAGGGTGATGGAACGCTTCCTATGTGCTAGCTACCTCCCTTGAGAGTGCCAGATATCTAGGATTTAATCACAGAAACTACAGTTTATCTGTTTCACACAGGAAATCGAGGCTAACAATTAGGGCTTGTGCGTTGTGCATGCCGTGCCTGAAATCCAGCTTCCCTACCGAAATTGTGTAGCTCTGCGCCTCAGTTTCCTCAGCTGTAAAAGGGGAATAAAAACCCTGCGGGCAAGCGTTGTGGTGCAGGGGGTTAAGCCCCGGAGTCTCATATGGCTCCACTTGGGATTCACCCGCCAGCGATGCGCTCCAGCCCCTGCACCCACGTGGAAGACAGGATGGACTTCCGGACTCCTGGCTTCAGCTTGGCCCAGCCCTGGCCATTGGGGCCAACTGGGGAATGAACTAGCAAGCGGAAGCGCTCTCTCTCTCTCTCCCTTTCAAATAAATCAATCTTTTTTAAAAGTGCCTAATTCAAAGGGCGGCTGGGAGCGGGCTAATGTGTGGAAGGGGCTGAAAGCCCAGTGCTTGGCACACATAGGACGTTGAGCTCAACGGTTATTATCATCACAGCATCAGCTAACCCTTGAGGCTCCTGCCACCTTATAAGAACTCTATGTATTTAATGTACACAACAGCACCCAGACGCGGTCAGAGAGGTAGGGGAGAGGGCCTGTAAAGTTTGGTCCAAGCACCAGGCAATCCACAGGGCGGGAACCAGCTGCGGGAAGGTCCGGGGAGGTGGCCTCGCGCCACCGCCGCCTGGAACCCCAAATTAGGCCTGGACCTCTGACCTCGGACGCCCTGACTACTCACATTGCGGTTGAAGTTGTGTCCTGGTAGCACCGGCAAGGCCATGGCTCCTCCGCGTCTGAGGCTCAGAGGGTCCGAGCGCCGACGGGACCGCGGCCCTCACGCCGCTGCGTTGTTTAACCCCCGCCCCCACGTTACCTGGAAACGGGAGGTGGGGTCACGGGGGGGAGGGGCTGCGGCGGGCCGGGGGGCTTCGGGCGGGGCCGGGACAGAACCTTCGCGTCCGCACCTCCGCCCCCGCCCCCGCCCCCATCCCCGCCCTCTACGCACACTCAGTTGGGAAGCACAGGCACAGGGCTGCCGACCCCGCTACAGTCTGCTTCAGCCGCTTTAGGGAGCTCAGCTGTGGACTTCAGCTCCTCGAATTCTTGCCGCAAAGTCTGCTTGCTTTGTTTGTTCATTTGATGATTACGTTGAGTTCCAGCTCACGGCGAGGTGGAGAAAATAATACGATGCCCCTGTGCTCACTGAAATGTAACAGGGTTTTCTGTTGCATTTTACATCCGCTTTTGTTTGGCAAGGAAATGAAGCTAAAAGCACAAGTACCCTCCGCAAAAGCCCATTCTAGGGATAGCCCCCACTTTCCTCTATATTTTTATATTTAAATGTAAGGAGCGATCAGGAATAGCCAAGAACGGGCTCAGGCGACACAAAACGTGACCACTGTCTCCCCGTAATACACCCACAATGGCCAGACAGGAGCCCCCTCAGTTCCTTTCTGCACACTTAACAGCTAATCCCTCCCTGAGCCTCACTGGTTGGACAACAGCTGGTTCTCTCTCAGTCACCACTTCCTATTTGGGTTGAGGTCCCATTTTTCCTTACCAGATTTTCTTCTTTAAACAGAAAAAAAAAAAAAAAAAGTCTAATTGACCTTGCCTCGGCGCCATGCTTTTTGTAATTCATGATACAACTGTTACTCTTGTGCTGCAATAATCTACCCTTCCACAGCCTTCAGGGGCAAACTCCTTAGCCTGGTCTGAATACACCCTCCATGCCTTCCTTTGCCCCCTCCTCCAGCTCCAAGAAACCATAGGCAGCTTCCAAACTAGGTTCTGCGGTGTCTCCCCATTGGGCTTTTATTAATGACACTATCTGCTAGAAACACCCTTCCTTCTAATTGTTTTAAATCTTTTATTTATTTGGAAGGCAGAGCTACAGAGAGAAAAGGAGAGACAGAAACAGAAACCTTCCACCCTCTGGTTCGCTCCCTAAATGGCCACAACGGTGGGAGCTGATCCAGGCCAAAGCCAGGAGCCCAGAACGCCATCTGGGTCTCCCATGTGGATGCAGGGCCCCAGGCAGCAAACTCCTTCCTTAACCAGATAAGCCATCTTCTGCTGCTTTCCCAGGCCTGTTCCGTGGGCCGCCAGTGGCTTAGCCCACTGCTCCACAAGGCCAGCCCCACCCCCTTCTTTGTCTTTTGCTGGGGTAACCCTTTCTTGTCTTTCAGGATGGGGTTCAGTGTTAGGGAGGAGCCTGAAAGGTTTGGCCATTTCTGGGAAATATTCCTTCACCTTCCTCCTGCTCTCTCCTCCATCTGAGTTGGGTGCCTCATTCTAATTGAGGCTTTCATTGTACTACATTGTAATCACCTGCTTACCTGCTGCTTCTCTTTAAATGTCCCACAAATTCTGCCCCCAGCAAGGACTGCAACTGCTTTTTTAAAAATTCATCAACAATATCCATTATTGTTCTCTGTGTTTACAGATTTTACACTACAAATTTCTACCACCTGTTTATCTAAGATTGTGTTTTTGAGATTTCCACATGTTGCTACATGTAGCTGGAATTCATTCAGTTTCAATGCATTGTACAATTATACCACCAATTGTTTATCCACTTGCTGTCATGGTGATGACAATTAGGTTGTTTCCAATTTTCCAGTAATTATTAGCAATGCTCCCATGAAAGACCCTCAGTCTACATGTTCCTTTGGAGACTAATTAGGGACATACTTAAAGGTGAACCGCTCACATTTAGGGGTGCACGCCTTCAACTTAATTAGATCTTGCTAAATGATCCCCAGAAAGATGAATCAGTTAAGAAAGTTCCCCTCTTCCATTTTATCCTTTCAACAGTGGGTGTTATCAAATTGTATAATTTTGGGTGATCCTATGAAAAAGTGTGAAATGATATGCCGTTGTTGTTACGTTTAGAATAGCTCCAGGCTTCTGGCCTTTTATACCCCCAGAGATGAGACAGAAAGGAGACAGAATCGACCTCAACAGACAGGTTACTTTATTAAAGCAAAGAGGGGCAGCAGTCCATTCTTAAGAAAAGACTGTCCCACAGCACACTTACGGCTGGGGTTTGATCTGGTTAAGGAAGGAGTTCACCCCTGTTGAGGGAGAGAAAGGACTTTGCAGCTGGCAGAAAGTGGGGAGCAGGGGGCTCTTTGAAGCCTCTGGGAACTTTTCCTCTTATCCGTTTCACAAGCTCCCCCCGGGCAGCTCATCTGTTTTGCTAGTTGTTTTGCAAGGAGCCTGGGGGAGGTTGAGCCTGGTTGCAGCACCAAGGGTCTCAGTCAGAGGGGAGGACACAGGGCGGGGAGGGGGAAACAGGAAGGGGCAACCAGCCCTTTAGTTGTATTGATTTCTCCCTAATTCCTAGTGCAGCTGATCATCTTTCCTATGCTTCTTATCTTTTTCTGTGATTCATCTATTTATATCCCTTGCTAATTTTTCTTTTTGTTAGTAAGGTATTCTGATTTTTAAAAAAAATTTTATTTGGGGCTGGTATTGTGGCATAGCAGGTAAAGCTGCCAGCATCACATTTGGGTGCTGGTTCATGTCCCAGCTGCTCCACTTCCAATCCAGCTCCCTGCTAATGGCCTGGGAAAGCAGCAGAAGATGGCCCAAGTGCTTGGGCCCCTGCCATCCATGTGGGAGACCTGGAAGAAGCTTCTGGCTCCTGGCATTGGCCTGGCCCAACCCTTGCCGTTGCAGCCATTTGGGGAGTGAACCAGTGAATGGAAGATCTTTCTATATATGTATTTCTTCTTCTCTGTCTATAATGGTGCCTTGTATTTTCCCTTTCACTCAAGAGTTGTTCAACAGAATATTTTAAAGTTTCTAGTCAGAAGGGATTTTTGGATTTTTTAAAATTTGTTTTTAATTCTAGTTTTGTTGCACTATGATAGGAAAGAATTGTTTATAATCTGTTGCGTACAGCTTACTGATACTTCCCTTGTGATGTAATATTTGATCAATATTTTTAAAGATTCATTTATTTGAAAGGCTGAGTTACAGACAGAGAGGGAGAGACAGAGAGAGGAAGAAATATGTTCCTTCTGCTTATTCACTCCCTAAATGGCCACAAAGGCCAGAGCTGGGACAGGCCGAAGCCTGGGGCCTGGAATTCCATCTGGGTCTCCCATGTGGGTTCAGGGGCCCAAGCACTTGTGCCTTTTTCCACTACCTTCCTAGGTGCATTAGCAGGGAGCTGAGTTGGAAGTGGAGCAGCTGAGACTCAGACAGACACTCCTATATGGGATGCCAGCATCTCATCTTAACCCACTGTGCCACAACACTGGCTCCTGATCAATTTTTATAACTGTTGCATGTGCAGTTGGAAAGGAAGATGTATTCACTATAATTACGTTCTGATGTTCAACATGGATCAATGAGATCTGTTTTATTGATTATGTCATTTACTTTTCTTATATCCTTACTTACATTTCCACTACCTGATTTGTTTTGCACTAGAAATTGTGTGTTAAAGTCTCCTACTAGCTGGGTGTTTCTATTTCTATCATCTTGCATCTGTAGTTTCTGCTTATTTTTTTTTTAAAGGAACCAGGATTTGTTTAAAGATTTATTTATTTATTTATTTATTTATTTGAAAGGCAGAATTACAGAGAGGCAGAGAGAGAGAGAGAGAGCCTTCCATTCACTGCTTCACTCCCCAAATGGCCGCAACAGCTGGAGCTGGGCCTATCCTAAGCCAGGAGCCAGGAGCTTCTTCTGGGTCTCCCACGTGGGCGCAGGGGCCCAAGGACTTGGGCCATCTTCTACTGCTTTCCCAGGCCATAGCAGAGAGCTGGATTGGAAGTGGAGCAGCCGGAATTCGAACTGGTATCCATATGGGATGCCGGTACTGCAGGCGGCAGCTTTACCCGCTGTGCCACAGCGCCTGCCCCAGTTTCTACTTTTTAAACATGCATATTTACTGCATAAGTTTTGTAACTCTTATACCTACATTGTGAAATTGGCTTTAAGATTATAAAATATCCTTTTTGTCACATTTAATTATTTGTTGACCTGAAGTCTACTTAGTGTGATATCAGGATCACAGGGCCCACTTACTTATTTCCATTTGCCTGGTACATCTTTCCTCAAGGCTTTATTTTTAGCCTCTCTGAATTACTTTGATTTAGACATGTCTCCCACACACCACATATAGTTGACTCTTGCTTTCTGAGCATTGAAGATATTTTTCTTTTAGTACGTGAGCTAAACACATTCACATTTATTGATAAGACTGGTATTTCTGGTCTTAACTCCAATATATAATTTTATGCTGTAATCATCATGTGTATTGTGTATATTTACTGTTTCTTTTTCCTTAAGATGTGTTTTCTTTTCTATAATTTTCTCTGGGTGCTTAGGAAGGCTTGCATTTTTGTTCTACTGTTTATCTTTGTACTTTAAAAGCTTTTAAAACATAGATTTGAAAAAAAAAAAACCTCAGTTTTACCAAGTACAGTTGGCCTTCTGTATCCATGAGATCCACATTTGTGGATTCAACCAACTGTAATAGAAAATATTGGGGGAGGCATGCACTGTGGCATAGTGGATAAAGCTTCCACCTGCAGTGCCGGTATCCCATATGGGCACCAGTTCGAGTCCCGGCTGCTCCACTTCCAGTCCAGCTCTCTGCTATGGCCTGGGAAAGCAGTAGAAGATGGCCCAAGTGCTTGGGCCCCTGCATCCACGTGGGAGACCCAGAGGAAGCTCCTGGCTCCTGGCTTCGGATCAGCGCAGCTCCAACCATTGTGACCATTTGAGGAGTGAACCATCGGATGGAAGACCTCTCTCTCTCTCTCTGCCTCTACCTCTCTATAACTCTGACTTTCAAGTAAAAAAATAAATAAATCTTTTTTAAAAATTTGGAAAAAATGCACCTATACTGAACATGTACAAAAATTTTCTTTTCCTTTGTCATTATTCCCCAAACAATATGTATGGTATAACAACTATTGGCATAGCGTTTCCATGTATTAGTTTATGAGTAAGCTAGAAATGATTTAAAGTATACAAGAGGATGTATGCAAGTTTTATACAAACACTATCCCATTTTATACAACAGACTCGAGCTTCTGTTATTTTGATATCTACAGGGCATCCTGGAAGCAACCCCCACAGATACCAAGGGGCAGCCAGAACATTTAATTCCTTTTAAAGTGATTATAGCTGATACATTAAAATTTTTAATTTCAAATAAATATAATTTTAATTTTTAGAAATATTTATTCTTTTTCAATCTATTCTTTATTTTAATTATAATCTTGCTCTTTACTTAAAGTTTCCCTTGTTACTTTTTAAAAATTTTTATTTATTTACTTGAAAGGCAGAGGGATAGAGAGAGAAGGAAGAGTCAGAGAGATTTTCTACCCCCAAATGGCCTCAAGAGCCAGGTCTGGGCCAGACTGAAGCCAGGAGCCAGAAACTCCATCCAAGTCTCCCACATGAGTGACAGGAACCAAAATACTTGGTCCGTCATTTGCTGTTTCCCGGAAGCATTAGCAGGAAACTGGGCCAGAAGCGGAAATGGGAGTAGATCCCAGGCTCTCCAATATGGGATGGGGAGTCCCAAGGAGCAACTGAACCTGCTGCGCTACAACACCTGGCCCTCCTTTACTTTATCTTTTCAATCGTTTTAAACATACTCAGCCCAGAGTCCTTCACCAGGAATTCTAATGTCATGTTCTTGTACTGTCCCTTTCGGATGTGGCTGACTCCCCTTCATGGCAGGCTGTCTCCTCGCAGTTTACAGTGACCTTGCCTAAGTGGGCACTTAGAGCTGGGACTGGCACCTTCGGATTCCACATTGACGTTCTTTCTACTATGCCATAGCTCACACGCACTGTCCACCACACAGTCCCAGCTCCGCTCCACACACAGAAGCCTCTGCCTTCCACAGTGAGAATATTTTCCAGACAACAAAGCAGTTCTAATCGCAGTGACATTCCTAAGGAAGTAATGGAAGAAAATATCTTAAATTCAGGTCCTCTAAAAAATTGAGGACCTGAAGCTGCCACACAGTCACACCTGCCACCTACTTTGAGCATGTTGATCTCTCTCTACCTTTGCATTTCTTTGGATACTTCCCCCATTCTGCCCGCTCTCCCCTTTGTAGAGATTTCTAGATTCATTGAGTCAATAATTTTTCATTTCACAAATGTGCATTGAGCGTCTACTCTGATGTGCTAGGACCTCTTCCAAACACTGGAATAAATCAGTGACATGGACACAGGGGACAATTCTAACCACTCCAGATCAGATCGGAGACTTGTGACTTCTTGCTTCATTCTCCTTCCACGACACATATCTTCCCACTTCACTTCCCCTGACACATCTACTGCAAAGAACATCCGAAATGGCATATAGCCCTTTTAAAAATAAATTTAAAGTAAACCAGTTCCAAGAATTGCAAGACACCCCCGAAATAACTGAAGACACCTGCGGGCATGCGGAGACCAGTCCTGGGAAGCACTGTCATTGATGTTCAAAAAGTCTGTGATACACGCCCATGGATGAAGAAAGCAGAGGGGAGGCTGACACAGCTAACACTTCTGAGCAAGCTCAAACTGGTCGAGAAGCAAGGAAATATTTGCCCAGTTGGAGAATTTCTTTTGAGGAATGAGGTCATCTTGCAACCAGAGCCTTTCTACAGCATACAAGAGCCCTGTGCAGCAGGAGGGAGTACCTTTGACCGTGATTTTGCACAGACTTCCTTTTCTCCTCCCGGGAAGCCTTACCTGTCAATTCTCCCTTATCTTGATGTCCTCATAAACATCCCTGCCCCATTCCTCTGGGCTCCTGAAAGATGCCACTCTTCTTCATTATTTTGAGCTTGCTTGGGTTACATCACATTTCAAGTTCTCATCCAGAGCGTTTAAAGAAGAATTAGCATCAGTCTTTCAGAAACTCTCCCGAAGAATAGAAAAGAAGGAAATACTTCTTAACCCATTCTATGAGGCCAGTATTACCCTGACACTGAAACTAAAGACATCACAAAGAAAGGTAACTACAGACCTGTTTCTCTTATCAATGGAGACAGAGAGATCCTCAATAAAATATTAGCAAACCAAATCTACTAACAAAGGATTATATACCATGTCCCAGTGGAATTTGTTCCAAGAATTCAAGTTTGTTTAGCATCTGAAACGCAATCAGTGTAACACACCACTAATACAATAAAGGACAAAAACCACATGGCCATTTCAATAGATACAGGTAAAGCATTTGTTTTTCTTAATGGAAAACTTTTATTTAATAAATATAAATTTCAAAAATATAACTTCTGGATTATAGTAGCTTTTTCCCCCCATAACCACCCTCCCACCTGCAAACCATCCCATCTCCTACTCCCTCTCCCATACCATTCTTCATTAAGATTCATTTTTACTTAGCTTTATATACAGAAGATCAACTCTATACTGAGTTAAGATTTCAACAATTTGCACCCACACAGACACACAAAGTATAAAGTACTGTTTGAAGATTAGTTTTACCTTTAATTTGCATAGTGCAACACATTAAGGACAGAGATCCTACATGGGGAGTAAGTGCACAGTGACTCCCGTTGTTGATTTAACAATTGACACTCTTATTTATGACGTCAGTAATCACCCGAGGCTCTAGTCATGAGCTGCCAAGGCTGTGGAAGCCTCTTGAGTTCACAGACTCTGACTTTATTTAGACAAGGCCATAGTCAAAGTGGAAGTTCTCTCCTCCCTTCAGAGAAAGGTACCTCCTTCTGTGATGGCAGGGAAAGCATCTGAGGAGGCAGACATTTGGCACAGTGGTTAAGTCTCCACATGGGACACCTGGATCTCATATTGTTGTATCTGGGTTTGAATCTTGGCTCTTCCACTTCTGATCAAGCTTCTTGCCAATACACCTGGGGAGGCATTGGATGATGGCTCAAGTACTTGGGTCCCTGTTACCCACATGGGAGACCTGGATTGAGTTCCAAGCTCCTGGCTCTCAGATGGGTTGAAATGGACCAGAGAGCTAAATGTAGCAGCTAAAACTACCAAACACATAAAAGAAAATACAGGAGTAAGTCTTCTTGAACTTAGTGTAGGCAATGATTTGTTAGATATGACACCAAAAGTACAAGTGAAAAAAGAAAAACAAATCAATTAGACTTCGTCAAAATTAAAAACTTTTGTGCTTCAAAAAGAACTTTTGGTTATCATCAAGAAAGTGAAAGGACATCTCAAAGCATAAGAGAAAGTATTTACAAACCATATATCTAATAAACAACAGAATTGTAACTAGAATTCACATGTAAAAATTCATAATTCAAGAGCAACAGCTATAAAAAATAAACAACCCAATTTTTAAATGGGCAAAGGATTTGAGTAGATATTTTTCCAAAGAAGATAAACAAATGTCCAATAAGCAAAGATTCTTAACATCATAAGTAACTAGAGAAACGTAAACCAAAACCAAAAAGAGATACCACTTTATACCAACTAGGATGAGAGAGAGAGAGAGAGAGAGAGAGAGGAAAATCACAAATGTTGTCATGGATGTAAAGAAATTGGAACCCTCATTCATTGCTAGTTGGAATGTAAAATATTGCATCTACTTCAGAAAACCATTTGGTAGTTCCTCAAAAATGTAAACACTGGATTATCCTGTGACCTAGCAATTGCAAATCTAGGTACACACTCAATAGAATTGAAAACATACGGCTGAGGACAGACTTTTGGCCTAGCAGTTAAGACCTCTGTGCTCTCTGTGCCCAAGTTTGATATCCACCTCTGGCTCCTGACTCCAGCTTCCTGCAGATCCTGGGAGGCAGCAGTGCTGCTCAGGTAACTGAATCCTTGCCACCCACATGAGAGACCTGGGTAGCATCCCAGGCTTCCAGCATCTGCAGGGCCTAGCCCCAGGTATTGTGCAAATTTAGGTAGTAAAACAAACCAGCAAATCCAAGATATCTCTCTCTCTCTTTCTCTCTAATAAAGAAAAAAATTAGACCTATATTTGTACAAAAGCTTGTACAGAAAAATGTATAGCAGCATTATTTATAACAATCAAAAAGTGAAAATATCCCAAATGTCTATCAGTTGATGGATGGATGAGAAAACTGAAATATGTATACAGTAGCATTTATTCAGCTATGAAATGAAATGAGTTGCCACATGCTACAAAACCTTGAAAACATTAGTGAAAGAAGCCAGACACAAAAAGCCACATATTGTACGATTCTGTTTATACAAAATGTCCAGAATCAACAAATGTATAGAAACCAAAGTATATTAGTGAGTGCTTGACAGGGACTGCTGACAGGAGACAATGGGAAGTGGCTGCTAATGAACATCTTTTAAGGGTGATGCTAATGTTCTGGAATAGCTGGCAGTCCATGTACAACTTTGTGAACACAATAAAAGCCACGGAATTGTACACTTTTAGATGAACTCTGGGGCCTGGGTCATGGCACAGCAGGCTAAGCCACTATCTGTCATGTAAGTATCCCATATGAGTTCTGATCTGAGTTCCAGCTGCTCTACTTCCAACCCAGCTCCCTGGTAATGTTCCTGGGAAACAGGGGAAGATGGCCCAAGTATTTGTGCCCCTGCCACACACATGGGAGTCCCAGTTGGAGTCTGTGGCTCATGGCTTCCATCTAGTCCAGCTCTGGTTATTGTTGCCATTTGGGGAGTGAACCAGCAGATGAAGATCTCTCTCTCTCTCTCTCTCTGTGTGTGTGTGTGTGTGTGTCTGTGTGTGTCAGTCACTCAAACAGTCTTTCAAATAGATGAAAATAAATCATGGTTTTTTTTTAAGGGAGCTATATCTAGCACCTACAATGTAAGGGCCTATTGAATTCTTATTGGAACAAACTGTAAAATAAAGTTTAGAAAATGGAGAAAATTTAAATACTGACTGGATATTTCATTTCATTAAGGAATCATTGTTAAATGTTTTATCCCCTTTTTTATAATTTGAGAGGCAGAGACAGTTCCCATCTACTGGTTCACTATGCACATGCCCACAACAGCTGGAGTTGGTCTTACACTTGTGGGGAGCAACTCGGACTATACTGTTACTGGAATTAAGACTTATTCTATACATCTGCTCTCCCACAATATGGCGCTGGGAGAGGAGCAAACAGCTTCTACCCAGCTGCCTCTCACCAACTTGACAAGCTGCAGGAGCTGCTCCTGATTGGAGGAGAGCAGCGTGCTCAGCGTGTGGGTAGCAGAGCACGGATTGGTGGAGAGGACTGTATAGGAGGAGAGAGACGGCATGGTGGTGTGGGTTGGTTGGAGAGTGCGTTGGAGAGTTCGCGGGGAAGTTCGTTGCTTCGTTCTTTCTCATTTCTCTCTACTCATTCTTGCTTTGGGAGTTCGCTGTTTACTTATTCTTACTTTACTATAGAAAAGACTTGTAAAAAAGGGTAACAACAAGCGTCCGGTCTGGTGCGGCTCCTCCGCGTGCGGAGGAGCAGCAAATGGTGCCGTGACTCGGATATGAAGCCTAGGCAGGGTTTAGTGTCGTTCCTCCACGAAGAGGGGGAGCGACAACACTGGGCTGGGGCTGGAGCAGGAAGCCAGGAGCTTGGAAGCCAGGGGCCAGGAATGCATGTGAGAAGACAAGAACCCGATTACTTGATTCATTATGCCTGCTCCCATGGACTGCGTTAGCAGGAAGCTGGAGTCAGGAGCTGGAAGTGGGTTTTGCTTCCAGCCACTCTGATGTGGGATGTGAGCGTTTTATTCAGACTCAACCAGTAACCCAAACACACATCCTCATTAAATACCTGAGTTATGACAACAATATTGCAATTATTTTCTAAAAGCACTTCTCTTTTAGAGATAAATACCACAGTTCTGTTGATGAAATGATACAGTGTCTGGGATTTGTGTCAAAATAATCCAGAGGTCAGGAGAGGAGAGAAAATAGATACATCAAAATGAGTCTTCTGCAGAGTAACGGAAACAATAAATAGAGTGAGGAGACAACCCATGAAATGAGAGAAAATATTTGCAAGCAATAGACCCAATAAATTCCAATAAAGGGTCATTGTGTAAAATATATAAGGAACTGAAACAATTCAATAGTAAGAAAACAAATCAAAAACTAAGTGAAAGACCTAAATAGGTATTTCTCAGAAGAAAACACACAAATGGCCAATGGGTAAATGAAAAAATGCTCAATATCACCAATCTAGGAAATGCAAATTAAAACCGTGAAGAGTTATCACCTCACTCCTGTTACAATGGTTATCATCAGTAAGACAAATAAGCGATGGGCATTTGGGCTACTGGTTTAAACGTCAGTTAAGATGCCCACATCCTATATCAGAGTGCCTGGGTTCATACCCAGCTCAAGAACCTGAATCTGCTTCCTACTACTGCAGCTTCTGAGAGCAGTGATGATGGCTCAAGTACTTGGGTTCCAGCTACCAACACAGGAGACGGGGATTGAGTTTCCAGCTTTTAGCATTGGCCCCAGCCAAGTGGAGGGGAGGATGGGAGCTCTCTCTCTTTCCCTCTCTCTCTCTCTCTCTCTGCCTGTCTGCATCTGTCTTCTCCATCCCTGTGCCCCTCAAATAAATAAATAAAAATTAAAACATGCTGTATTTCAAAAAAAGTACAAAGAACAAAATGTACCTGCTATGTTGCCAAAACAAATCTTGCTATTTTTCCATATTTGCTTGAATAAGAAATAAAATATTACAGATACTGTTAATGCCCTCTCTTGTGCCTCTTTAATACCATTCCATCTGACTCTCCAAACAGTTCTGTTCTGAAGTTTGTGTTCATCTTTCCCAAGCGTATTTATAGACTTTCTGTACAGCTATTATATATTTAAAAAGCAATAAGTGTGTTGTTTTCTTTTATCTAGACTTTAAATAAATTATTTCATTCAGCAAAAAGAAAAACCAACAAACAGTTGGAAAACCAACCTTTAAGAAGACCACATAGAATAATATTTTATAAATATGTATCTGGGAATAAGTGTAACAAAGGATGGGAAAGGAATTAAGGGAGAAAATTATAAACTGTATTGAAAGACATTAAGAGTACCTAAATAGATGGAGATATACATTATATTCATGGGTTGCAAGACTCAAAATCATGAAGATATCAATCCCCCTCAATGTCATTCTAGCATAATCCCAAAGGAGACATAAAATAGGAAAAATCGAGTTACAGAAGACAACATATGGAATGATCCACTTATATAAATTTCAAAAACATGCAAAAGCAGACCATCTATTGTTAGTTATGCAAACATGTATGCATACTATAAAACAAAGCAAGAAAATGATAAATGGAAAAAGATGATAAAGGTTATATTTGGGGAGGAAGGGAACAAGAATTCAAAGGTGAAATGAACACAGGTATGTAAATTCTTTATATTTTATGTATGCTTCATAAATAGTCTGTTGTATTCAATCATTTTTTAAAAAAGAATTTAAAAATAATGAAATGGGACAAGAATTTACCCTAGCTGATGAGATGCCCACATTCCATATTGGAGTATCTGAGTTCAAATCCCAGCTCTGGATGCTGGCTCCAGGTTCCTGCCAATGCAAAATCTGGGAGGCAGTGGTATGGTTCAAGTAATGGAGTTCCTGTCACCCATGTGGGGGACCTGAATCACATTCCAGACTCCTGGCTTAGGTCTTTGCCCAACCCCAATGTTTGGGGAATGAATCAGTGGATGGGAAAACCCTCTCTGTTGGTATCTCTCTCTCTCTCTCTTTCTCTCTCTTTTTGTCACTTGAATAAATAAATAAAAATTTTAATAAAATTAAATAGCTCTATATCACTACCATGGAAATATGTCTACAACATATATGGCTAAATGATGATGTGTAAAGTCCTACCTATGTATAATATTAAATAAAATGTACACAAAAATATTAAAAGTTGATATATAATTGTTACATAGCATATGCACAAAGTATTAATAGTGGAAATATACACCAAAATGTTAATGGTGGTTATGTATAATGTTAAATAAAATATGCAACAAATTTAAACAATTGCTGTGTATAATATTAAAATGTGCACCAAATTGTCAGCAGTGGTTATGTCTTAGGACAAATTTTGCAGATTTTCATCTTTTCTGTTCCATAACTGTTGGATTGTTTTTACAACTCATTATCAGAAAGAGAAAAAAAAATGTAGGACAAAGAATCATTGGCATATAGTGAATATTCAAAGTTTATTATATGGTAAAGAGGCTGGATCGATTAAAAGAGAGGAATCCTGGAAAACAGAGAAAAAGAAAAAACAGAGAACAAAAGTTCTCCAAGTAATCCATACAAGGATAAAATGTGGTGGCCAAAGAATTGAAAAGAAAGGAATGCATTCCAAACCGTGCATTGAGGATCTCTAGGGGCTGATCAGCTAGCTGAGTCCCAGTCTAATCCGTGGAGGATAGAAAAATGGAAGGTGTGCTTTTAAGGGAAAGTTGAAAGGGTAAGTTTTAGAAAGTATATGTTTAAGGGGCTGGTGCTATGGCGTAGCGGGTAGAACCGCTGCTTTCAACGCCTGCATCTGATTGGGGGCTCAGATCCAGGTCATTTATGCATGGCAAGGCAGGGCGAGCTGGATTTTCACATCAGATCTTCCTGGTCAGCTTCTGATGAGGTTCTGGTGGTCAAGTCCACCTCGTGCTCTGGCCTTCTTGTTTCTGAGGGGAGAAAACTTTGCTTAGGTTGTCCTCCTCTGCACATGCAGGTTGCGTGACTTGCAGTTTTGGCTCTGTGCCTCTTCTGCGTATCTACAAAACAACTCAACATCCTGTTATTGACAGAGCAGAACCAGTTTGGGTTGGTCTTACGGTTACAGTATCAGTGTTTCCAGGGAGCTAAAAGGTGTGATATTGTGAAATACATATTTGATCTTCATCCAGTTTGCTGGCATACAACGCCTAAATCCCTTGGAATCTTCAAAGTGATGGTGTTGTTCATATTCGAATGAGTTTGCCTGAAGCTTGGCAGCTCCCTAGTAGCTTCCAGACGAGGGCCGTTCACAGGAAAGACCACAGCAGTGTTCGAAGATTGAGCTATTCAATTCCACCCTTCAACCTCTGGGGAATAGGGGAGAAGCTGAAGGTTGTATTGATCGCCAGTGGCAATGATCTCATCAATCATTCCTACCTAATGAAGCTTCTATAAAAACCCAAAAGGACTAGGTTTGGAAAGCCGCCAGATGGCTGAATACATGGAAGTTCCTGGTGCACCTGCAGAGGGCATGGAAGCTCCAAACCCCTTTCCACATCCCATGCCTCACATCGCTTCATCTGGTGTTCATCAGTAGCCTTTGTAACATCCTTTGTAACACCCTGGCAAGCATACGGAAGTGCTCCCTTATTTCTGTGAGCCTCTCTAGCAAACAAATCAAACCCAGGGAGGGGGTTGTGGGAGTGCTGATTATTCTTGAATTGTCAGAAGTGCATTTGAAACTACCAGGGGCTTGCAACTGGCCTCTGAAGTGGGAGGCAGGGGACACAGTCTTGGGGACTGAGCCTTCAACCTATGGGACCTAACGCTATCTCCCGTTACTGCCAGGATTGAATTGGATTAGAGGACACCCAGCTGGTATCTGCTGCCCACCCCCGACATGGCCCCAAGAGTCTTCTGTATTGATTGTTGAGTGAGAGTATAGGAGACACTGAATTTGATTTTCCGATATTCTCAGAAAAGGAAGTGTTAGGACTGAAAACAACAGTCAGGAGTAAAGTACATATAGATAATGTTTAAAACTGAAAATGCATTCTCTAAGAGAACATTAGAAAAGATGCAAAACAACAAACTGGAGAGTAAACCTTGGAAAACAGCTCCCTTTACTACCCCTATTTCTTACCAAAGTCAAATGGCATGCTAGGACAAGATTTAGAGAGGCAAGAAACGGCGTGTCTTCAAATCCCAGCTCTGCTACTTGACTGGCTGGGTCACCCTGGGGAAACTCCTTCATCTCTCCATGCTCTGGTTTTTCATCTATAAAATAGATGGTCATGAAGATCATTTGAGAAATATGTGTAAAGCACTTGGCATTGTAAAAGGTACATAATAGGCACTTCAACAAATGCCACTTTATTTTTAAATTCTGCATTAAGTACAGAAGGATCAGAGGCTGAGAGAATGGCGCTAAAGCATATCCTTCAAAAAGTTCATGGAAATGAAATTTAAAAGAGATACCTATTTTGATGTAAAAATTTTGAAATCCACCGCAGCTTTTCACAATACACACTTCCATGTACTTTTCTGAAGGTCCCTCGTATGCGTTAAAACTTCAAAGAGATGCTTTTTCCTGAAAGTTTTATAAAAGTTCTCCATGCAGAAAGTATCCAAAGTATATTACATGAAACATAATTTTTATAGTTTTTTATTTCTTTGCTGTACAAACTTTGGCATAATCTGAAAAGCAAAAATAAAAATAACAGGGTTTGGTATATACAATTTAAAAAATTATTTCATCTGCATTTCTGGGCAGACTCCATCAGAGAAAATAGTAGGGAATAGGCTGGCTGATGCCTACCTTGCCTCCCAGTTACCAAATTAAAGACCATGTTGCTCATCACTTTCTACTTCCTTTTTCTTCTCAGCAGAAATAGAGATCCAAGAACTACATCAGAAATAAAGACTAGAACAGATATGCAAAAGCTATCTTTTAAAGTAAAGAAATAAAAATTTGAGAAAAGGACAAAAAATGAGGAACAATTGAAAGGTGACTTCTAGAAATGACAAACGGCATCATTAAAATTAAAACCCCAAAGGGCCGGTGCCATGGCTCACTTGGCTAGTCCTCCACCTGCAGCGCCGGCACCGCGGGTTCTGGTCCTGGTTGGGGCACCAGATTCTATCCCAGTTGCTCCTCTTCCAGTCCAGCTCTCTGCTGTGGCCCGGGAAGGCAGTGGAGGATGGCCCAAGTGCCTGGGTCCCTGCACCCGCCTGGGAGACCGGGAGGAAGCACCTGGCTCCTGGCTTCGGATCAGCGGATCGCCGGCTGTGGCAGCCATTGGGGGAGTGAACCAATGGAAGAAAGACCTTTCTCTCTGTCTCCCTCTCACTGTCTAAAACTCTCGCTCTCACTCTCTCACTGTCTAACTCTGCCTGGCAAAAAAAGAAAAAAAAGAAAAAAGAAGAAAAAAAAAGAAAAAGAAAACACACACACACACACACACAAAATTAAAACCCCAAAGGACAATTTAAAGAATTACATAAATTTGAAAGGAAATGGTGACTTGGAAGATATACTCGTATCTCAGAAAATTTCCTAAGATGCAACACAATGAGGTTAAGAGCTAGAAAATAAGGTGGCGACAACTGCATCATACAATCAGAGTGCCTGGATTTAAGTCCCAGCTGTGCTTCCCACTCTAGCTGCTTGCTAATACACACCTTGGAAGGCACCAGGTGATGGCTAAATTTAGGTTCCTGCCACACACATGAGAGACCTGGATTCTGGACTCGGCTTCAGCTTCATCGAGCACCGGTTTTTGCAAGCATTTGGGGAGTGAACCAGTGGATGAAGATCAGTCCATCTCTCTCCCTGTCTGCCTTTCAAATAAATAAAAATAAAATAAAATAAATTTACTTAAAGAGCTGGAAAAGATGAATAAGAAATAAAGAAGAATGTACAAAAGCACAAAAGAATCCAAAATACAATTAATGGAATTCCAGAAATGAAGATTAGATAGAATATAGAAAAAGCAAGCTTCAAAGTTGTAATGACCATGGCCGGCGTCGCGGCTCACTAGGCTAATCCTCCGCCTTGCGGAGCCCGCACACCGGGTTCTAGTCCTGGTCAGGGCACCAGATTCTGTCCCAGTTGCCCCTCTTCCAGGCCAGCTCTCTGCTGTGGCCAGGGAGTGCAGTGGAGGATGGCCCAAGTGTTTGGGCCCTGCACCCCATGGGAGACCAGGGGAAGCACCTGGCTCCTGCCATCAGATCAGCGCGGTGCGCCTGCCGCACGGCGGCCATTGGAGGGTGAACCAATGGCAAAGGAAGACCTTTCTCTGTCTCTCTCTCACTGTCCACTCTGCCTGTCAAAAAAAAAAAAAAAAAAAAAAGTTGTAATGACCAAGAGTTTGCAGAATGGTTGAAAGACATGACTCCTCAATTACAGGAAAAACAAGAGAACAAAATCCAAATAAATAAAAGTAAGTTTCAGCCCTAAAAGCTCACAAGGAAAACTTATCAAACATTTGTAGCAGCAAGCCACCACCAACATCATGGAAAAACATAGTTAAAGGTAAGTCAAGTGAACAAAAGACATACGCTGTTGGTGGAAATGTGAAATGGTATAGCTGCTGGTGTGCTTCATTACTTGTGATAAATATACTAATATGAGGTGTTAATAACAGGGGAAACGAGGCTGGTGTATATGGGAACTCTTTGTACTAATTTACAATTTTTGTTTTGTAAATTTAAAGCTATCCTGAAATAAAAAGCTAAAAAGATGGTATAGCTGCTCTAGAAAACATTTTATCAGTTTCCTTCAAAAGTTACATGTACCCTCATTATACAACCCAGATATCCTATTCTTGGGTATTTAGCTTAGAAAATTAAAAACTTAATGTGCTCAGAAACCTGTGTGCACATATTCACAACAGCTTTATCAGTAATTGCCCCAAACTGTAAACAACACAAATGTCCTCTAGTGAATGAATGGATCAACAAACTGTGGTACATCCATAAAATTGGATACTATTCAGCTATAAAAATGAACTACTTATGCATACAACATCATGGATTACCTCAAACGCATTTTGCTAAATGAAGGAACCCTGATTTAAGGTTCTATACTGCATAGTTGCGTTTATAAGATAGTCTTCGAAAGACAAAAGTATAGTCATGGTGAAAACATCAGTGAGTGCCAGGAGGTAGAAGGTAGTGTGTGACCATAAAATTTGGGGGGGGGGGTGTTACAACTGTTCTGCATGCTGATGTGGCAGGGGTACCACAAATCTACATATGTTAAAATCCATAGAACTGTACATGAAAAAAAACCAGTTTTACTATATGATAACTTTCTATAACAACTTTATTAAGAGATATAATTTATATATTAAACAATTTACCCATCTAAAATGTACAATTCAATGAGTTTTCCTTATTATATTTTTAAAATACGTTTATTTATTTGAAGAGAGAGAGAGAGAGAGAGACAGCTCCCATCCCCTTGTTTACTCTCCAAATGCCCACAATGTCCAGAGTACCAAAGACAGGAACCAGGAGCTCAATCCAGGTCTCCCACTTGGGTGACAGAGACCCAACTACTTGGACCATCACTGCTGCCTCTCAATGTCTCTATTAGCAGGAAGCTGGAATCAGGAGCTGGAGTCAGGAATCGAACCCAGGTAACTCTGATGTGGAATGTGAGTGTCTTGACAGGTAGGCCTTCTCTTATTTTTTAATTAACAAAAATTATGTATAGTTATGATGTTCAACATGTTGTTTTGAAATATGTATACATTGTGGTATGTCTAACCAAACTAACACATGCATTACCTCACATGCTTATCTGTGGTGAGAGCATTTAAAAATCTACTTAGTCTCTTAGTAATTTTCAATTATACAACATTATTGTTAACTGTAGTCACCATGCTGTACAATGGATCTCTTGAACTTATTTCTCCTAATTGAAATTTTGTATCCTCTGACTATATGATAATTTTATAAATAAAAACTGGAAAAATATTAATAAATCAATAACCATTAAAGAAATGTAACAGGTAATCCAAGATCTATTGCTAAAATGTCACCAGGCCCAGGAGGGTTTAAGCAAGATGTCTCTTGGCTCCTTAAAAAACAGATGGTCTCTCTTATTTTTCTGTTTTATTATTATATTATTATTATTCTATTTGAAAGGCAGAGAGACAGAGAGAGTTCCCATCCACTGGTTCACTTCCCAAATGCCTCCAACAGCTGTGCCTGGGCCAAAGTCAAAGCTGGAATCCTGGAACTCAATTAGTCTCTCATGTAGGTGACAGGAACACAACTACTTAAGCCATCATCAGTGACTTCCAAGGCCCACATTGGTGGGAAGCTAGAGTTAGGAGCTGGAGGGGGGAATTGAACCCAAGTACTCTGATGTAGGGCATGGGTGACTTAACCACTAGACTAAACACTCACTCTGGTGTCTCATGTTATACTGTTAATAAATTCACAAATATGTTGTTTCCAGCTCTTTCTATGATGCCAACCAGTATAACACCAATATTGATACCAGACAAAAAGAGTGCCAAGGAAGACAGGGGAAGGAAGCAGGAAAGGAAGAAGAGCAAAAGTAAAAAAACTATGAGTCATTTTCCTTTCAGAAAAGAGATGCTAAAAGCCTAGATAAAATATTAGAAAATTGAACCTGGAAATATACTGAATGAATGAATCCATCATGACAAAGAATAGGAAAAAATTTGCAAAGAGGATTTTTTGGACTTCAGAATTTTAAAAGTTCAAGGCAAGGTGATAAAACAGCACAATAAGACAGATATGGGTTTAGGAAAAATGCTAGGTAAATAAGACATGTTTGAATGTACAGAACATAGGGCAGGCATTGTGGCACAGTAAGTAAAGCTGCCACTTGGGAACGCCTCCATCCCATATTGGAGTGCTGATTTGAGTCCAAGCTCCTCCACTTCTGATCCAGCTTCTTATTATGTGTATCTGGGATACAGCAGAGATGGCCCAAGTAGTTGAGTCCCTTCCAACCATGTAGGAGAACCCAGTGGAGTTCTTGGTTCCTGGGTTTGGCCTGGTCCATCCCTGGCTATTGCAGGCATTTGGGGAGTCAACCAGTGAATGGAAGACTCTCTCTCTCTCTCTCTCTCTCTCCCTCTCTCTCTCTCTCTCTGTCACTCTTTCATTCAAGTTGATCAAAACATATAAACATTAAAAATGTACAAAACAAGATCTGAGTTTTCATTTCTGGCAATATTACACAGTACGTATCCTTTAAACCTTGCCCACTGCCCTGCCCCACACTGGGTGGCATATATAAAACCTGACTGAAAAAAAAAAAACAGTGCAAATTCCTTTTCCCTGTATAGCTGACTTCCAAGGAAGTAAGGAAACTCTCAGGATCCAAAAATATAGAGATGAAGCAAACTAGGTGATGATGGTATTGCCTGCCTTATCTCTAGTTCTATTGTTTCTCAAGCTCCATAACTTTACTACTAAAGTCTAGCATCTGCAGAACCAGAAGAGAGACCTGGGACCCAAACAAGGCTAGGATCCTGCTGGGGTTACACTTCAGTGAAATGGCAGACTAGAAAACAATCCTCCTACTGGCAATGGAGATACAAAGAACCTTGATTGACTTGGGCTGGCTTAAGATTGGAAAAAGATCTCCCCCTACCCTTAGATGTGCAAGTCTGGGTTAGCATATCAACTTCACTGTTGCACTAAACTGCTCTGGCAGAGGTTACAAATGACCTTCTGGCCAGCGCCATGGTGCAGTAGGTTAATCCTCTGCCTGCGGCACCGGCATCCCATATAGGCATCCCAGTTCTAGTCCTGGCTGCTCCTCTTCCAATCCAGCTCTCTGCTGTGGCCTGGGAAAGCAGTAGAAGATGGCCCAAGTTCTTGGGCCCCTGCACCCATGGTGGGAGACCTGGAAGAAGCACCTGCCTCCTGGCTTTGGATCGGCACAGCTCCAGCCATTGTGGCCATTTGGGGAGTGAACCAACGGAAGGAAGACCTTTCTCTCTGTCTCTCTCTGTCCCTCTGTCTGTAACTCTACCTCTCAAATAAATAAATAAAATCTTTTTTTAAAAAAATGACCTTCTAATGGCCAAGCTGAATGGACATTTTTCAACTTTACCTTCTGGATTATTCTGAGATGGTTGATACTGTGGTCTGCTAGTTTATCCAGTGCCTCAGCTTTGGTAGCAGCCAATACCTAAGGTCCTCTTTTCATGTCCCTAGTACAGTTTCTCTGTGTCCTTCATGTTCTCTCTACCTTATTCTCACCCTCAGTCCATAACTGTTCACATACTGTCTCTGATTAATTTTGACTGACCTCATGGATTTAAGCATAAGTGCTTCCAAATCTATGCCCTATCCCAGAGCAGTCCCATGAGCTTTATTTTTTTAAAAAAAGGGTTTATTTATTTATTTACTTATTTGAGAATCAGAGTTACGGGGGGGGGGGGATGGAGGAGAAAGAGAGAGAGAAATATCTTTCATCCACTGGTTTACTCCCCAGATGGCCACAATGGCTGGGGCTAGGCCAGGCCAAAGCCAGGAGCCAGGAGCTTCATCTGGGTCTCCCATATAGGCGGTAGGGGCCCAAGTACTTGGGCCATCTTCTGCTGCTTTTCCCAGACCATTAGCAGGGAGCTGAATCAGAATTAGAGCAGCCAGAACACGAACCAATGCCCAAATGGGATGTCGGCATTACAGGCTGTGGCTTTACCCACTATGCCACAATGCTCATGAGCTTGAGAACTGATCAGGCTTAGAACACTCTACTCCAAAAATATGGCACCTTAGACTATTGAATATAATTTTTAAATGTTTAATTTACTTATTTAAGAGAAGAGAGGGAGAAATCACATCTTATCTGTTGGTTTCCTCTCCCAGTGTCTGCAACAGCTAGGGTAGGGCCATGGAACTTAATCCAGGTCTCCCACGTGGGTAGCAGGAACCAAACTACAGGACCCATCATCACTGCCTCCTTGAGTGTTTATTAACAGGAAGTTGAAGTCAAGAACTGCAGGTGCGTATATCAAACCCAGATACTCCAATATGGGATGTCGGCTTCCCAACCAGCACTTTCACCACTATGCCAATGCCAACCCTTTGAATATTTTAAGCTGAAGGAGTTTAAGAACGGCAAGTGCAAGAAAGACTCTCTGACCTCCCCTTTCTCCTCTGCAGCAGGTGTAAGAAGAGCCCTCCCAAGACCCACAGGAAAGGAGCAGCCTTATCTCCAAAGACAGACGCCAAGGGGATCCAGATTCAGATCCAGATCCCCCCATGTCATCCAGTTGACTACCCTTGCCTCATGCCCCTTTGTCCTACCCCATTGCCCCATGATTTTCTGCTCTTCATCAAGTCTACTATAAAAATGCTCTGGCTAAATCATTTCTTCAGGTCTTCAGTTCCTCATAAAGGCTGATACCGGATTCCTGCTGGGTCATCGGGGACACTGAGGCACACGGGGCCAGGAGCTGAAAGAACACAGGCAGAGCTGTAGGTAGATGGATCATTCTTTATTCAGGCAGCAGCAGCCTCTGCAGTATAGGTGACCAGAACACAGAGGCAGCAGCCCACAGGGGCCGGCTCCTTTTACACAGGATTACACAATAGTGGCCATTAGCCAAGGAGTTACCCAGCAGAAAATGTATCAGCCTTACTGGGCCCGCTGATCAGCAGAAAACATCTCTGTCACGGGGACCTGCCCGGTTGCCATGGAGCCACAGATAAGGAGGCATAGCAGCGTGCAATCTTAGCACTATTAGTCAACCTGTTTACCTGGATTTTCTTACATTTCCAACACCTGCATCATGTAAAACTCGTATTAAATTAATGTGTTTGCTTTTGTCTTTGTTAATCTGTCTTTTGTCGGCTGAATTTATAGGGCCTCAGCCAGAGAGACTTGTAGGGTAGAGGGGAGAAAAGTATATTTTTCCTTCTCTACAGAAGACTATATCCAAATTCCTGCTACAAGGCCCTCTTGGGTGTTCCACAGGCACTTGTAACTCAAAAAGAAAGTAGCTATTCTCTCCCTTGAAATTTGTCTCCTTTCCAGCTCACCAAAGGACAAACAACCTGAAACCTGAGCATTATTCTGGAATTCCACAGGACTCATACACCAAGCACCCGTCTCTCTTTCGCTGCCATAGTTTAGGCCCTCATTATCTTTTCTGTAAGTTTTTTAAAAGAGATATTTATTTATCTATTTGAAAGGCAGAGTTAGAGAGAGAGAGAATCTTCCACCCGCTGGTTCACTCCCCAGATGACCGGAACAGACAGGGCTGGGCCAAGCTGAAGCCAGGAGCTTGCTTCCATGCCTCCCACGTGGATGGCAGGGGCCATCTTCCACTACTTTCCCCAGGCCACCAGCACAGAGCTGGATTGGAAACAGAGCAGCCAGGGCACGAAGTGGTGCCCATAACAGATGCCATGTCACAGACGGCAGCTTTACCTGCTACACCACAATGCCAGCCCCTTTTCTGTAGATCTTTATGAAACCTCCTAACTGGTCTCAGCGTCTGGTTTTGCCAACCTTACATACACGCCCGGCCATGTCACCTGAATGATTTCACTTAACTGCAAATCTGACCTTGTCACTTCCCTTTTCACAACCCTTCCAAGATACCTCATTCCGTACTAAACTTCCTAGCATGGCTTAGCTGTCTTGGAGCGTCAAGGCAGACATTTTGAGCTGGTCTTTGGACTCCTCTTCAGTATCTTCCCATCCTTCCGGTGCTCATCCGTTATTGGCCAGCAATCCCAATGAGGCCTGCAGGGAGCCACAAAACAGTTTCTTGTCTCCACGTCTTAAATTTTTTTTTTTCCAAAAAGGCAAAGAAACAGAGATTTTACATCCACTGGTTCACTCCCTAGATGCCTGTAATAGCCGGAGTCGGGCCAGGCCAGAAGCCAGGAGCCCTGATCTCAATCTTGGTCTCACATTTGGTGGCAGGGACCCACTGCCTGAGCCACAATCTGTGGCCTCTCTGGGTCTGCTTTAGCAAGAAGCTGAAATTGGAAGTGAAGTGGAGACTCGGACCCAGGCACCGTGATATGAGATGCAAGCGTCCCACGTGACATCATAACCGATGAACCTAATGTCCACGTCATCTCTAAGTCTTTGCTCCTGCCATCCGCTCTGTCCTTCCTGCCTCAGCCTGCCCAGTTACTTATTTGTGGTCTTCATCGTGTGCAGCTCTTTTTTCCAAAAGGACTCTTTTCTGTTCCCATAGTTCCCTGTGTATCCTGCCAGCATACACATTGTGTTTTTCTGCCCCCTGCTGAGCTGAAAGTTCCTTAAGAAACTCCATCTTCTTTGGTGTTGTGTTTTAGCATATGGTAGAAGCTCAATAGGTGTGTATACCTGAACTGGATTTAAAATACACTAAAATTTTTAAAGGAAAATAATGACATATTGATTTTATAAATATGAAAAATGCTCTTTTTTAAAAAAAAGTGAGGAATACATAAAAAAAAACCTACAAATCCCCCAGAGTCTCACCATGTGAAACCAGCCAGCACCAATAGATCCAATGACATAAAGAACCTACAATCCAGACGCCCTGAAATGATTTCCTAAGAATAGAATTCGACTGGACATGCTATATCTAATAAAACATATTAAATTTAATAATACTTTAACTTGAGAAAAAAAACTGAAGTGAATCTGCAGGAATTTTCTGAGCCATCTATGAATGTCTTCTCACCACAAGCAGTATTAGTGAGCTCTTAAAAGTAATTCAAACTCCCAGGCAAATAAATGATCTGCATTTGGCTGAGTAGTTAGTGACTTCAATTATGAAACAACTTTGGGATTGGCTAGGGTGTTCCCAAGAGGACAGAAAAGTTTTAACTCAGAAACAAAATGTATTGAGTTAAGCAATAGGGAGTTCAAAAACAATTATTATTAAGAGTCTCACTGTTTTTTCAACTTTGCAAAATTGGTTTTCATTACTTTCACTCTTGGTTCAATAAAAGGGCTTTTAAATTGGATCTTTTTTAGAATTTAATAAGCTTCTTAAAAGTGATGCAAATATTTCTTAAATCCTGAAATAAGCTTTCCCTTGCTTTCAGAGGAGCCCATCCCAAAAGTTTGCTTCCAATCAATGGAATTTAACAGATGCACCTAATTGAAGCATTACTTAGTGGACATCTACGGAATACCACTGCTCCTGCTTCCAAGGAACTCAACAATATGTTGACTCGTTCCTTAAACGTTTCTCACAGAAGGTGACAATGTGCCTGGCGCTGTGCAATGCACGCTCATTGTGAGTTTATGTTGCAGAAGGATAAACAGAGAGTTAAGAGGTCACTTTGGACAGATATAGTCGTGTCATCTGTGTCAGACATTTCGAACCCGTCATCTGTGAAGCCTCTGTCATTATCCCTCCCTCTGCTGCCCCCTTTGGAAGAGTTAGCTGTTCTGTCTTCCTTCTTCCCTTAGCACATGTACATGTATGGACTGGCACTATGGGAATCTGGAGGGCAAGGCTAAGCCTTGGACATCTTTGTACTGATAACATAGAGCAGTGTCTGGCCTTAACTATTTAATGAATGAAAGAAGGAATGAATGGATAGATAGATGATAGATAGGTAGATGCATGAATGAATAGAGTTGACATTGGAGAATGGCCTTTAAGGATGAATGGACTTCCTATAGATATAGATGGCGGAAAGAACATTCCAGACAAAAGGAAAAGCTCCAAACTCATTCAGGAATTTACAAGTAGAAGAGTCAGGGATCAACATGGGATAAAACTGAGGTTATGAGCTGGCACAAGACTTAAGAGAGACTTAGAAGTGAGACTAAGAAGTGAGAATATTATTTATCAGCCAGGAGAGAACTAATCTACAGAATAATAGAAGAAGGGAAGGTGGAGCAGGTAGACAGGTTGGGAGATCATTACACTGAAATAATAAGGGCTATTTGAAATAAATATGAAAGACACAAAAAATATGAAAAAGAATCTTCCTGGCTAGGAAATGGATTGGATTTTGAAAGTGAAAAAGAAAGACACCAAGATAACTTAGAGTTGGTGTCTAATGACAGCACCAGTGGTAACATCAATAACAGAGCCAGGCAAGTTATAGGGGGGGAATACATCTGGGATGTATTTTTTTTTTCAGCTGCCTGAGCTCACAACTTCAGAGGGAATGTGAGGTTTCAAGTAAATGATTTTGAGATGCCATCAAGGAATTCACAAGAAACTAGCCAATTCTCATTTCTCTTAGACCTTGAACCCAAGGGTCCTGTTTTGTAGATGTTCTCAAGAAAGTGATGGAGCAGGGGCAGTTAAGAGCCTGGATTTTGGAGCCAGGCTGTCTGAGTTTCTATCCTAGCCTCTGTCTTTATGAACTGTGTGATCCTGGACTGTTTCTGTAATCTTTTATGCCTCAGTTTCCTCATCTGTGAAATGGGAATAATAAGACCTATATAATAATTTGAGGACTAAATTACTTTTTTTTTTTTTGACAGGCAGAGTGGACAGTGAGAGAGAGAGACAGAGAGAAAGGTCTTCCTTTGCCGTTGGTTCACCCTGCAATGGCTGCCGCGGCCAGCGCGCTGCAGCCGGCGCGCCGCGCTGATCCGATGGCAGGAGCCAGGAGCCAGGTGCTTCTCCTGGTCTCCCATGGGGTGCAGGGCCCAAGCACTCGGGCCATCCTCCACTGCACTCCCTGGCCACAGCAGAGAGCTGGCCTGGAAGAGGGGCAACCGGGACAGAATCCGGTGCCCCAACCGGGACTAGAACCCAGTGTGCCGGCGCCGCTAGGCGGAGGATTAGCCTAGTGAGCCGCGGCGCCGGCCAAGAGGACTAAATTAAATAGTAAATAGTTGGTGCCAGCGTTGGAATGTGTCCCTCAAAGTTCATGTGTTAGAAACACATTCCACCCGGCGCTGCGGCTCACTAGGCTAATCCTCTGCCTGTGACGCCGGCACACCAGGTTCTAGTCCCGGTTGGGGCTCTGAATTCTGTCCTGTTGCCCCTCTTCCAGTCCAGCTCTCTGCTGTGGCCCAGGAGTGCAGTGGAGGATGGCCCAAGTGCTTGGGCCCTGCACCCGCATGGGAGACCAGGAGAAGCACCTGGCTCTGGCTCTGGCTCCTGGCTTCGGATCAGCGTGGTGTGCCGGCCGCAGCGCGCTGGCTGTAGTGGCTACTGGAGGGTGAACCAAGGGCAAAGGAAGACCTTTCTCTCTGTCTCTCTCTCACTGTCCACTCTGCCTGTCCAAAAAAAAAAAAAATTCCCCAATACAATGATGTCAAAAGATAGGACTTTTAAGTGGTGATTAAGTCATGAGGGTTCTGTAATGCTGTTGTAGGAGTGAGTTCATTATTGTGAGAGTTAGGTGTGTTACAAAAGCAAGCTTGGCCCTCTCCTGCTCTCTCTCTCTCTCTCTCTTTCTCTTTTTCTCTTAATACTCTCTCACCATGTGATGCCTTTCTGCTGTGGGATAACAACAATAAGGAGGCCTTTACCAGATGCCAGCCCCTTGATCTTGAACTTCTCAGCTCCCAGAACTGTAAGTCATAAATCTCTGTTCTTTCAAAATTACTCAGTCTGTGGTATTCTGTCACAGTAGCACAAAACATACTAAAACACTTGGGAATTGGTACTGATATGATTTTCCAAGAAAGGGACTAGGGAGAAAGGATGCCCGTGGATAGATTGAGTGAATGAGTACATTTAAGGGGTGGAAGGTGGCGGGAAAGCCACAGAAGAAAGTAGAGAAGGGGCAGAAGAATCAGGAAGTGGTTAACAAATTGGAGTGTCCTAGAAAGCCAGGAGAGAGAAAGTCTTAAGAAACAGGGAGACAACAGCTGCAGGCCCTACAGAGAATGGGAGGAGGAAGTCCTTGTTGACCTGTAAGAGATCAGAACCACTGGCCAGTACTGCTTTCTGGTGATCTGGTTTGCTCTGGAGTGGCCCAACTGTGAGCCCTTGGTCATTTCCTTTGTGGTTGGCTGTATTTGGTCAGTTTCTAGAAAGATGAAATATTGTGTCGTGAGATAATGGCTGGCTTCTCAGCAAGACGAAGGACCGTGATTCTCAACTTTCAATGTTCGAATGCCAGCACTTACATTTTTATATAATAACAATAACACAGGCCCTCAATGATGATGATGATTGATAATAATAATAACAATCAAAAGTAACATGGTGCTTTATGCTTTTTGGAAATTTTTCAATCTCATTCAATTATATCCTGGAGTACAGCAATTAATAAAAGATCCCTCCAACACAAACAGATTTACTTATGAACGAAACTGATGACTAGTGATTCATTGACTATTATGTGATGATGGAGTTCAGAACATGCTATCCTAATATATGACACCTTGGCGTAGTGAATATTTTGAGCTGAAGAAATTTGAGGAATGACAGGTGTAGGAAGGGCTCTCTCATCTCCCCTTTCTCCTCTGAAGCAGGTCTCAGACACTCACATGAGTGGAACCCTGCCTGGAGCCAGAGGAAATGAGCAGCCTTAGCGCCAAAGACAGAAGGATGCTGAGAAGACACAGGTGAGCAGGCTGTGCTGTTGGCCTCAGTCTACAGCCCTTGCCTCATCCGCCGTGGGCCTGTCACATCCCCCAGGGCTTTCCACTCTCCATCAGGCCTGGTATAGAAGCGCCCCAGCTGAAGCATGTCTTCAGGGCTTCAGTTCCTTCTAAAGCCTTTTGTGTCACATACAACTTATAGGAAATGAATTTGTGTGACCATCTAATAGTCTGTCTTGGTCAGTTTAATTTTCAGATCAAGCCAGGAATTTCTTTTTTAAATTTATATTTATTTTCTGTTTACTTGAAAAGCACACAGACACTCAGAGACAGAGACAGAGAGATCTTCCACCCTCTGGTTCATTCCCCATTTGCTCACAATAGCAGCAGCTTGACTGGGCCATAGTTGGGAACCAGGAACTCAATCAGGGTCTTTTATGTGGTTACCAGGGACCCAGGTACTTCAATCAACACATGCTGCCTCCTGCAGTCTGTAGTAACAGGAAGCTGGATCATAACAGAGCAGGGACTCAAACCCAGACATTCTGATGTGAGATGCAGGTGGTCCAAGTGGGGTGTTAATTGCTGATCCAAATTCCCACCCTCCCCTCTCCTCCTCCCAACCTAAGGGATTCTAAGAGAATCAAGGAAAATTTTACCTCCCCTACAGCAAGCAACTATTTCTGGGTACCTGCTTTGTATCACATGCTAGGGTATGATCTGGGAATTGGTAGATGGTTACACATAGTCTTGAACTTCAAGGTTCAGGAAAGAGGGAGAGAAAGACAATGTGGTTTTTTTTTTTTTTTTTAGATTTATTTTAGTTATTTGAAAGGCAGCGTTAAGGAGAGAGAGACGATACAGAGAGAGAGAGGTCTTTCATCTGCTGGTTCACTCCGCAAATGGCCTCAAATGCTGGGGCTGGGCAAGGCCAAAGCCAGGAGCCAGAAGCTTCATCCGGGTCTCTCACATGGGTGCAGAGGCCCAAGCACTTGGGCCATCTTTCAGTGCTTTCCCAAATGTGTTATCAGGGAGCTGGATCAGCAGCGGAGCAGACACAACACCAACAGTTGCCCATACGGGAGGCCGGCTTAACCCGCTGTGCCACAGTGCCGGCCCCAAGAGAGAAACAGCCTTAATGTAACACGATCAGTCTACAGAAGATGTGGCACAAAAGGCAACGTGTAAACTGTCAGAGAAAGGATCCTCTTAGCCTGGGGATGTTTAAAAGCCGGCACCGGGGTGGTGACATTTGAACTGAACCTTGCAGGCTGAATATGAATTTGCCAGGTGGAAACGAGAGAAAAGGAAATCTCAGGCATTCCTCTTTTAGAAAGTGAGTCAGGTGTCTTGACATTGAAACAGAATCTTCCCAAAGGGCTGCACATGCCTACAGACTTTGTCATTAAATCAGTTACAATATTCAGATACCTGAAGTTTAGACTGAACTGGCTGGCTTATTTGGTGAGAAACTCCAACTGGTTTCTTGCGTGGAACTAGGTATGCAACAATGAGATTCTTCAATTTTGATTTATTTTTTATGATGAGCAGGCTCTGCTTTGACTGGATATTTGCTGCACATCAAAAGAGAAAGATTTGCTGGAAGAGGATGTGAGAGTATTAAGTAAGAATAATTCTCAAGTAAGGTCATGAAAACATCCAGCTCTGGCATTTGAGGTTTTTCTGAGGTCCCGAACACCACCCCCAAGTTCGATGGTTTGCCAGGAGGACTCACAGGTCTCAGAATACGGTTGTACTCATGGCTGAGATTTATTCCAGTAAAAGGACACAAGACAAAATCAGTGAAAGGGGCGGGCACGTAGGGTGGAGTGTGGCAAAGATTAGGAGCAAGCTTCCAAGAGTCTTGGCCGTTGGAGTCACATGGAATGTGCTTCTGTCCCCTAGCAGTGAGTCATGACACGCGTATGCAATGGTTTCTGCCAGGGACACTCAATGCAGACTCAGCACCTGGAGTTTTTACTGGGTGCTGCTCGCGTGGGCACTCCCTGCCTGGCATGTGCCCACATTCCGAACCCCAGAAGAAAAGCAAGAAGTTAGCCTAAGCCATGTTGTTTGCATGAACAGTTCAGGCCCAGTGAGCCACTCTTAACAGTTCCAGAACTGGTGTGAAGCCTCCTGAAAGCCAAGGGCCGACCTTGTAAGCAGGCCTTTCTAAGGGTACGCAGTTAGGCACCCTAAGTGGCACAGAGGGTAATATTTTTCTCACAAGTACTTACTGTTCTCTCCTCATGGACTGTGTCATTATTCCTGTCTCCTAAGATCTAAAGCAGAGGTGACAGGCACTGTGGTGCAGTGGGTTAAGCTACCACTTTGAGGGCTGCATTGTATACCAGAGTGCTGGTTCAAGTCCCGGTTACTTCTTTCAGTCCAGCTTCCTGTTAATGTATCCTGAGAGTCAACAGATGATGGCTTACATGCTTGAGCCCCTGCCACCCACAGGGGAGACTCGGATGGAGATTTGGGCTCCTGGCTTCAGCTAGGCTTGGTTTTGGCTGTTGCAGGCATTTGGGGAGCAGACCAGCAGATGGAAGATTTCTCTCTGTCTCTGTCTGTCACTCTGCCTTTCAAGTAGATATAAAACAGATAGAAAAAATTTTTTAAGATCTGGAGCAAAAGCTTATTAGTAAAATGAATCAACACATATTTGGGCTTGGGGGTATGTGTGTGTGTGCATGTGTGTGTGTGCGTGTGAGCTTAAAATAGTCATCATAACTGAAACAGCCTAAACATATTGAGTTGCAAGTGTCTGTCTGGAGTCTTTCCTTTATGGCTAATGCATTTTGAAGCCCTTACCCAGATGAGTAGTTACAAGAAAGTGTTGTGGCCTACTGTCGATGTTCTATTTTAGAATCACTCCCCAGCCATTAGAATCTTCTTCAGCTGCTCTTAACATCAGTTCTCTATATGCAGGTACTCACTGCAAGAAGAAAAAAATAGACCTCTGAGCAACATTTCTCCTTCATTTCAGTAGCGTTTTTTTTTTCCTTGAAAGTCCACACCTCATCTGTTGTGGGTGGAACAGCAACAACATTTTAAGGTCTGAGTTGGCTTGTGGGTCTGATTGCTACCTCTTCTTTGTTTGCTGTGTAGAGGATGTGTCTGTAACATAGAATCTTATATAAAGCAAGTTCAAAGCTTCCAAGGCAAGGAAATAGTTGAAAATAGTGATAGTCACATTTTATTCCAATGAAGTCACGTTTGATTCTTATTTCCTGAGAATTCTTCATTACCATCTGCTACCCAAACTTTACAGATCAATTACCTTTAACTTTTAGTCCTAGGAGATTATTTCAAATAATAACCTTCTTCAAATCATTATCTTCCTCACATTTATTTCAATTGACTATGTATTTGTTTTTAATTTTTTTCATGAACTAAATATTTAATGTTTATCATATGCCTTCTAGGTGTTATGGATACAAATAATAAAGAAAACAAGGTCACCACTAACAGGAAAAATCAAGCAGGTTACAAAAGAATACAAATGTCTATGAAACACCAGGTACAGTAGAGGAAATACAGTTTAGGTGGGTCAGAGGAGAATTCAGATGTATGAATTCAGTTTAAAATACATATTGTTTATGCAATGGGAAACCATTGTACTTAGTGAGATAAGCCACTCCCCAAAAGACAGATACCCAGAAAGATACCATATGTTTCCCCTGATTTGAAGTAACTAATAGAGTACCTAAAATGTATTGTATTGGAGGGAAATGGACATTTTGAGATTTGATGATTTGTTTACAGCCCTTCTCTCTTCTGTTGAGGAACAGTGTTTTTTTTTTTTCCTTCATACTATTTGTTGAACTCTTTTACTTAGTGTAGGGCTAATTTTACCATCATTAAGTAAACTGAAAGCAGATCTCTGCAAAAATTAAGAAAAGGAATGGGAGAGGGAGGAGGAAGAAGGGTTGGAACATGGGCAGGAGGGAGGGTAGGGTGGGAAGTGTCACTATGTTCCTAAACTTATTTATATGAAATACATGAAACTTGCATACCTTAAATAAAATTTTTAAATATGAATACATATTGTTTGGGAACTTGCATTTTCCACTCAACTGTATGCCATGGAGTTTATTCCATGTTATTTTGTAAAGACTGACCTCATTCTTTCTATCCAAAGAACAGAATCCATAGTTCATCTAAAGTACACAGTTAACCAGTTCCCTTATGGACTTTTAGTTTATTACTATCATTGCTATTACAAAGTGCTATAAGTCCCATCCTATGTGCATTTATTTTTGATTGAATGCACAAGTATTTCCGCATAATAGATTCCTACAAGTAAAATCAAGTGCTTGTATTTTAAACTTTCATCAGTAACAGTAGGTATTTCTTTTGTCCAGTGATTCCCAACTGGGTGAGGGAGAGCTGTCACTTTGCATTGCCTGGAAAACTTATGGAAACCAACTGTGCCCACAGCCCCTGAGCCATTCTGACATGCCCATTCCCACAAGACCCTGGGGCATAAGGAGAGGGAGAGAAGTGATGTGTGAAGTTCCCTGGGTGATTCTTGTTCCGTGCCTTCCTCTCTTGAGGCCCATTGCTTTAGCTCTTCTAATTAGGAGATTGATGCTCTGCGTTAATTCATTTCCCACTGGAGAGAGTCAGGTTGGCCATGATCCCTGAGAGAGAAAACATTCCTTTAATATTTATAGGTCCTGCTTTCTTCAAGAAGCAACTCTTATTTCCCCAGAGTCAACATTGTTTATTGAACACCTCCCAGCTCAAACGAATAGTGGGGCCATGGGTCATCCATGGTCCACAGAGAGGAAGGACCCAAGGGACTTTTCTAATTCGTATCTAGGCCTCCAGACAAAACCCAATTTAAACCATCCTAGCAAGGTCAGGTGGAGAGTCTCCCACCCCACCCTCATCCTGGTCCCATGATCCAAACAGCTTGCCTAAGAACTCATCAGTAAGAATGTGAATGTTTTTAAAAAAGCCAACAGAAAAAGTAATAGACACAACAGAATGGTTGTTCTCAACAAGATAGAAACCGGGAATCTGGGCATAAAACAAGTTTCAAGTGAACAATGTAATCTTTCTGTAATGTCCCTGAAAAAGAAACTGTAACCTCAAGGGCTTATGCATTTTATTAGAATTCAAAGGCTCAAAATTTAAAAGAAAGGGCTAAACTTTAGAAACAGATTAGTTGTCTAAGAAGAGGCGAAAATGGGAAGTTGGAAATATATTTTTAAATAGCTTCCAAGCACAGGAACCACAAGGGTATGGGAAAGGATCAATGGCTGCTCTCTGTTTTCACCTTCAGTGAGTCCCTTAGACATAGATTGGAACTACACATGAAGACAGATTTACCAATTTCTTAAGGTAGGACTCCATTATAGTGAGAGCATTTAAGTACCTTTGAAGGAGGGAGGGAACAGTTTCTCCTGTCCTTTGAAAATGAGAATCTGTATTAAAGTTATACTGAATTGTTTCTAACCCCTATTAGCCAGCCCCCTTACTTCCAAGGATGATATTCACCTGGTAGATGTCAAGAAAGGGTTGGTGTTACAGGATACCTCTCCCTTCCGGATGATTGGTTCTAAAAGGACTCCAAACCCTACACAGCTGCTCAAGTCAGGTGTGGCCACCCCTAGACTGGTATAAAAGGGCACCCTACAGGCTGGCGCCACAGCTCAATAGGCTAATCCTCCACCTAGTGGCGCCGGCACACCGGGTTCTAGTCCCGGTCCGGGCGCTGGTTCTGTCCCGGTTGCCCCTCTTCCAGGCCAGCTCTCTGCTGTGGCCAGAGAGTGCAGTGGAGGATGGCCCGAGTGCTTGGGCCCTGCACCCCATGGGAGACCAGGAGAAGCACCTGGCTCCTGCCATCGGATCAGCGCGGTGTGCGGGTCGCAGTGCGCCGGCCGCGGCGGCCATTGGAGGGTGAACCAACAGCAAAGGAAGACCTTTCTCTCTGTCTCTCTGTCTCTCTCTCTCACTATCCACTCTGCCCGTCAAAAAAAAAGGGGGGGGCACCCTACAATGTCATCTCACTCTCGCAATTATCTAACAGGGAACTGTTAAACTGATCCCTCTCTCTCTTTCTCCCCTCCACATTATGTATTACTTTTAAAAAAAGCTTTATTTATTTTATTTGAAAGGCAGAATTACAGAGGGGGCGGGAGAATCTTCCATCTGCAGGTTCTCTCCCCAAATGGCTGCAATGGCCAGAGCTGAGCCAATCCAAAGCCAGGAGCCAGGAGCTTCTTTGAACTCTCCCACGTGGGCGCAGGGGCCCAAATACCTGGGTCATCCTCTGCTGCTTTCCCAGGTTCATTAGCAGGGAGCTGGGTCAGAAGTGGAGCAGCCGGGACTCAAACCGGCGCCAGCACTGCAGGCGGCAGCTTTACCCACTATGCCACAGCGCTGGCCTCTAGGTATTACTTTTAAGATGGAGCATTTTCCATATCTACAAGGAATGTCTTTCTCCTTAATTCTTGATTGTATTGATTTGCAAACCTCTTACTTCCACAAAGGGATTAATGCGTTCTACTATTATGCAAAATGCTAACAACACTTACTTCCCTTAGACCTCAACTTCCTCACCCATTCATATGTTGCTCCTGGTGGGCTTGGGGGTGAGGGAAGAGATCCAAAGAAATTGGTATCCCCCTTTCTTGTTGCTGAGAACTTGGTGGCTCTTCTTCCCGGCTGCTCCCCTGATTGCACAATGCTCTGGGTAAAGTTCCCATAAGCAATTGGAAAGATTCATTTACCTCCTTAGTCTGACTTCCTTTATCAATTCAGTGGGACAGAAAGGGGTAATTTTATTTTTCCAGTTGCATTTGTGATTTATGCAAGCCTTACTTTTCCTACACATCATAGGATTCATTCAAGAAAAAATGTATTAGTTTTGACCTTAAATCAGGCACTATTCTAGGCACCAGGGAAACAACAGTGAGCAAAATCGAATATCCTTGCCTTCATGGTGCTTACATTCTGGTAGGAAGACAAGGACGATTAACCAGGGGAATCAGACATACTAAAGGTGTTTGCAATAATTTTATTTCAGTTTTTAAATAGGATAGTTGGTATCATTTAGGCTCCAGATAGGAGACAGAAACCTTGCTAGTCAATTGAATAGATAGAATTGAATATGGATACATGTCTAGAACTGGGCTTACTCCACAACACGGTAATTGTCATTTTAAGTTTTTGAGGCACCATCATATTGGTTTCCATGGTCACTACACCATTTTCCATTCCCAACCACGGTGTACAAGCTTTCCGATTTCTCCACATCCTCACCAGTTCTTGCTGTTTTCTGCTCTTGTTTCTGTTTTTATAATAGTGATATCCAACGGCTCCTTTTATCAGATTTCTCTCTCTATTTTTCCCCTCAAGATTTTTATTTCATTTATTTGAAATGCAGAATGACAGAGAGGGAGAGAGTAAACACACCCTAAATGACCACAACAGCTGGGGCTTGGCTAGGCTGAAGCTGGATCTCCCATGTGGGTGGCAGGGACTCAAGCACTTGGGCCAGCATCTGTTACTTCTCCAAGTGCATCAGCAGGAAGCTAGATGGGAAGTGGAGAAGCAAGACTGAAACCAGCACTTGGATATGAGGTGCCTGTGGGGGGAGCCAGGGACTGATAACAGGCCAGACCGGCTCCATCCTACAGCTCTTTGTCAGCACACACACACTAAACAAACCGGGATGGAGGCCCCTTGTAACAACTATTTGCCAACAGACAACAAGATTTAGGCTTCGGCACACACAAGTTAGGAAAGGCTCCATTAAGACTGGCCCTGCCCTCATAGTAGCTAATGTATAACCCGATGCATTGGCTCTTAGATAACATGCGAAGACATACAAATATCTCTAGACTACAAGAGCTCAGCTGCTTGGTCTCTCTTTCTACCAGCCCCTCCGATCATACTGTTCAGGGCTTCTCTTCTTCTTACTTAAATAAACCTTCACTGCTACTCTCACCATTGTGTCTGGTCATCGACACCAGGACACAAACTTGGACTCCTCTCACCAGTTTTCCCACAACACCTGTGCCCCAATGCTGGCCCTTCTCTCTTATTTTTTAAAGATTTGTTTGCTTATTTATTTATTTGACCAAGTGACAGAGAGAGCAGAAGAGGCAGAGAGAGAGTGAGATCTTCTATCTGCTGTTTTACACCCCAAATGCCCACAACAGTAAGGGCTGGGCCGGGCTAAAGTCAGGAGCCAGGAACTCCTTTCAGGTCTCTCACATGAATGCCAGGGACCCAGGCACTTGGGCCATCTTCTGCTGCCTTCCCATGTGCATTAGCAGGAAACTGGATCAGAAGCAGAGTAGCTGGGACTTGAACCAGAACTCTGATATGGGATGCCAGCCTCCCAAGCAGAAGCTTAACCCGCTGCACCAAAACACCTGCCTCAGGGTTTTTGTTGATGCCCCAAACTCAAAAGCCTGTTGTTACATTCCCTTGTCCCTTTCCTAAAATGGCCCCACCTTGTCCTTTAATAACAGGTCTCATCATAATTTTCAAGTCCCTGTTTGCTTAGGAGAGCTGCTGAAGACTCAGTTGTGCAGGTTGCACAGAGAACACAGAGCCGAAAACTGCAAGTCATGCAACCTGGGCTTGCACAGAAGAGAAAGAAAAAACCTACTCTGCAGAGCTAAAGAGCCGGGACATGACCAACACTTAAACAGCAGAGCCCATTCTGAAGCCAAGGATTCATTGATCAAGGAGATCTGGTGTCAGAGCCCATCTTACTAAAGTTTATGGTAAATGGTTTGGTTCCAAACATTTCCAATGAGAACGTTCCTCACTAGTGCTTCTGGGTAGCAACTTTTCCGATAGACCCCATAAAACTTGCCCCAGACTCCCAAGGCAGCAAACCTACCTTGTTTCATACCAGTAGTCATCCTAACTGGTGTGGAGCTCCCGCTTCTCTTTGGATATATTTCAAAGGAAACTGCAGACTTCCCCCTTAAGTACTTCTGCTTGAATATCATCCATTAGAGATTAATGATTATTTACAGATTTTGCTTTAGATATAAAATTTGCATAGAATAAAATGCACAAAACTTCAGAGTAGAGGCTGGAGTTGTTGCAGAGTGGGTTAGGTTGCCGCTGGGGTGCTGGCACCCCATATCAGGGTGCCAATTTGAGTCCTGGCTGCTCTGCTCCTGATCCAGGTTCCTGCTAATGTGCCTCTAGGAAGGCAGTAGAAGATGACCCAAGTGCTTGGGTTTCTGCCACCCATGTGGGAGACCCAGATGGAGTTCTGGGCTCCTGGCCTCAGCCTGGCCATTGCGGCTGTTTGGGGATTGAACCAGTGGATGTAAGATCTCTCTCTCTCTTTCTCTCTCAACTCTACCTTTCAAATAAATAAATCTTTTTTTAAAACAACTTCGGCGTATATTCACTGAACTTTGTCAAATACATACATTTGTGTAACTCCAATCTCTAGCAAAAAATACAACAAAAAGTTCCCTTTTTTCTTCTTTTTTTTTAATTTGAGAGAAAGAGGCAAGGAGAAAGAGACAAAGGCAGAGACAAAAAAAAAAAAAAATTGGGAGAACTCCCATCCCACTGCTTCACTCCCCAGATGCCCATCAGAGCCCAGGCAGGACTGAGCCAGGCTGAAGCTCCGAGCCAGGAACTCTAGGTCTCTCATATGGGTGGCAGAGTCCCAGTCATTTGAGCCATCATCTGATGTCTCCTAGAACCTGCATTGAGAAGGAATCTGGCATTGGGAGCTGGAGCCAGGACATGAACCCAGGTTCTCTGACATGGGACACGGGTATCTTAACTGCTAAGTGAAACACCAGCCCCGGATAGTTTACAGCCTTCCCCAGTTAGTTGTTGCTCCTAGCCCTACTTCTAGAACAAACTACGACTCTGGTTTTCTTCCAGCATATATTAGTCCTACCCATTACAGCACCCCGTGTAAATGTAACCTCGCATCATGTACTTAATAGCAGCTGTGAAGGAGAATGTACCTTTTCAGACGTCCAACTCCAGGGAGCCTAATCCACAAAGGGCCCCAACTATCGGGTTCCCTAATTCTTCAAGGCATTTGCACCAATGCCACACCTCTCAGCCAATGACTGAGCAAGCCACAGAGCTAAGGCAGACCAGTTCCTAAGGGAAACAGAACTCCTCTGACAGCTGGCTTTTGTTTGAAGACAGCCTGTGACAAGGCAGGGCATTCTGGGATGCTACCACCCCCTCCCTGCTCTCTTGAGGTCACACTGCTACCACCACTTTTCAGCTCTCCAAGCCTTTCCCAGCTTCCTCTCTAATTCTCTCTGGGTCATGTCCTTTGATAAAATTCTTACCCAATTACTGTTACTTTGGTGTCTGTCTTTTCAGAGGGCTTGCACTAGGCCAGTAGTCTTCTGTGTAAGGTTTCTTGCACTCAGCATATTGTCATCAAAATATGTCTTCTTTTGTGTTGTCAGAATCCAGTCCTGCACTTCTACAGCGACATCGCACTTCTCTAAATAGATAGACCTCGAGTCAGGTCAGCATTGTCAGCATCCTGCATCCCGTATACTAAATGACTTCAATCTTTCTCATGCAAGCTGCTTCTGACCCTTATTTCCTCTACACCTTGTTTATCTGTACCTTTGGGTTTCAGACAAACATAGATCTGGCAGGTAAGCCTGGCAACTTTGTTCCTTAACAAAATAGTAGATGTTTTCCCAGCCTGTTTAGGTACACAAATGCATACAATAGTGCCAAGATTAAGTACGTGGACTTGGGATCTTGACTGCCTGTCCCAAGTCCCTGTTCTGCTCCTACAATATACCACATAGGAATGCTTTAGGTTGCAAGTCATGGAAAAGCAGACCAACAGTGGCTTAAAGAAATAAGAGTTCATTTCCTTCACATCATAGGAACTCTAAAAATGGGCATTTCCAGGCATTGGTTTGCAAGCTTACCAATGTCTGGCCTGGCATCTCTGCAGTTCCCTTGGTCCTTCCCTTGTGCTTGCAGAACTGTGAGACGGAGGCATCATCATAAATCATTTTTTTTTTAAATTCTAGGGTACAAGGAATTCAAAGTCTTTGTTAGAAATTCCCAGGAGTCTTCTAATGTCTCATTGACCTCTCTTAGCTGTAACAAATTTGCCTTTTCTACCCTAATGGTAGAGGTGAACAATTATGAAAGGGTTGGGAAAGGGTTGAGTTTGATTGTCCAACTTACTCCCTGGACAATCTTGGGAAGTTGCTCATCTTTTTACCTCAATTTTCTCATCAATAATGGCATAATAATAATATTTACTTCATAAATCTTATTGTGAGAATTAAATCAGTTACGTATGAAGTGTTTCAAACAGAGTTTGGAATCCTTAATTATGATGCGTATTCTTTACTATAGAGGAAAATTGACCATAACCTAAAGGTTTATTGAAAACAGAATTGCTTATGTAAATATATCCAACTGGAATACTATGCAGTTATTAAAATTTCGCTTGATCATGACTGGCATGGAAAGATCTACCACATTTTGTTCAGTAAATATTATAACAAAGTATGGGACAATATAGAAAAGATAATGCCTGTTATATAAAATTGTACACATGGAAGTGAACATGGTGTAAAACCAACCATCATTTTCCATCTCTTAGGGTCTCATCTGCTACCTGCTTATGCAAACCTTATGCACTTTACAGAAAGTTAACTTTGTTCCCTGAGGAAATGACTTACTGAATATTTTTCCTAAGTGTCCTAGAAAAACTAAAATCATCAAGATGCCCACTTTACAATTGAACAATTTAATCCCAGAGAGTGACTAGATGAGTATGCTTTGAGGAAGTGCCCAGGGTTTTTAAGGCATTACTATCTGTTCATTGGGTCATTCTATTGGAGGAACCCATTGGACGGGGGATTTCACATATGTATGTCCATTGGCTTGGGGCTCATGGAGATAGTGGGAGGGGGGCTCTTGGAGACAGCCCTATTCTCCTTAGGGGTTCAACCCCTTCCTCTGCTAGCTCTGGGCGCAAGATAGTAACTAACTTGAAGATGTGATTAAAACCCCAAGGTTACACATGCAGCACAGGAAGCTATAGTGGGGGAGATGCAGGCAGGTATGGATACAAGCTTTCCAGCCCCAGCTGACAGCCTGTTTGCACAAACTTGCAACCTGCTTGTGCAGGACATTCTACCTATGTCTAAGGGGTCCACAGACTCCTAGCCCCACCGGGCAGCCTCAGATAGTTCTAAAAGTTCATGGAAAATGCAATTAAAATTATGAATTCATTTTGGTACAAAAATTGTTTACATAATATGAGGAAAATAGGTACTGTGAAAAAACTATGCATGGATTTCATTTTTTTTTGCATCAAAATAAACTCATTCCATACTTCCATGAATTTGTTGAAGTACCCGCATACATTTGGATTTGCATATTCAAATACTAGACTCCTTAGAGTCTCATCCTGTTTTGTTTTTTTGTTTTTTGTTTTTTTGACAGGCAGAGTGGACAGTGAGAGAGAGAGAGACAGAGAGACAGAGAGAAAGGTCTTCCTTTGCTGTTGGTTCACCCTCCAATGGCCGCCGCGGCCGGCGCACTGCGGCCGGCGCACCGCGCTGATCCGATGGCAGGAGCCAGGAGCCAGGTGCTTTTCCTGGTCTCCCATGGGGTGCAGGGCCCAAGCACCTGGGCCATCCTCCACTGCACTCCCTGGCCACAGCAGAGAGCTGGCCTGGAAGAGGGGCAACCGGGACAGAATCCGGCGCCCCGACCGGGACTAGAACCCAGTGTGCCGGCGCCGCAAGGTGGAGGATTAGCCTAGTGAGCCGCGGCGCCGGCCAACCATCCTGTTTTTTCAAACAGTCTATGACATAGAAGATCAATTTGTTTTTCCTGAAAGTGTTCTAATGGCTACATTTCAAAAGTAGCTCTGATGGTTTTAGGTAGACCCTCTCATCCTGTCCCTGAGCCCCGTTACTTCTTGGCTTCTTTCAGGGAAAATTTTCTGTTAAAATGGAAGTGTTGACCAAACTAACAGTAACAGCTTATCAACTTGTAAGCTTGAGGTTCAATGTAAAGGAGTGCTACCTTTCAATAATTCATTTTAGAATTTCACCCTCTTGGTAAAATATTCAGTGTGATTTGGGATACAAATTCCCTCTGGAGTTTGCCTATTTTACAGGCCTCTGAATTGCTTATGTGCTCAGGAATGGAAAGACCAGGAAAAACTTGAAACTGGAATTTAGATTGGATAGTACAATTGCAGATAGGATTTTAATGACACATGATAATTGCTAAGAGACCTGGGAGAGCCTTGTAGAATGCTATTCAACATACAGACTAAATGGTTGGAACACAGCATCTACAAGAATCAGCACTACACTCTCTACCATATACCCTCCTACTCCATTAACATTCACATACAAAGGTAATTCAAATTGTTGATTGGAAAAGTGGGATTGAAAAATAAGTTATTTTTATGCAAAAAATTTTTTGAAGTCCATGCATAGTTTTTTTCATAATACAATTTTCCATGAATTTTCTGAAGATCCTTTATATGCATGGATTTTGAAATTTTTTGCACCAAAATAAGCTTGTCTTTTAATTCCATTTTCCATGAACTTTTTGAAATCCCCTCGTACTTTGTTTTTGTATCTCCCTACAGATGGTGGGCACAGGACTGGGCTTCTGGGCAATATGAGTCTCAGAGCAACTCATCTGGTAAGAAAAATGACACCACTGTTCCCACTCTGAACAACACAGAGGCCCCCTCCCTGGGTAAGGGGATGTTGGTCCTATATTAATTGTATTAAGAAGGTGGAAACTTAAGCTGAGCCAGGAGATCAGTACCAGGTAAGGCACTGTGCTGAATGCCGAATTAGCTAGACCATGGACAAGGTCATGGGAGAGGTTCATAGTCCTCAAGCATCTGTACCTCACCTGCCCTCCTCTTTCTACTTCAGTGCACACCAGCCTGATCTCTACTTCCAGCACCTTCGTTTCTTAGGCTGAGGGTGGCCTCTGGCCACCAGAACCAGCTTTGTTAGATCAGGGAGTTAATGTTCCCACAACCCAGTAGTCTCCATCCAATGATAGACATGCCCCAGCTTCTGGATCTCTTGCTTTGGTTTGAAGATGATTTCTCCCCTGAATTCAGGGATTTAAGTCCCAACGTCCTATATCAATGGTATTAACAGGGTGGAAACTTAATCCAACTATGGTATTTAGAAGTGGGGCCTTTGGGAAGTGCTGAGAATCAGATAAGATCATGAGAGCAGAGGCCATGTGACTGAATCCTCATGGTGGTGTGAACAGAGGAAGAGACACACATAGACAAGCCTGCTCCTTGGCTCTTGATGTGCGACATTCTGCAAAATCTAGGGACCCTGCCCCCCAAGAAGACCATCACCAGATGAGGCCCCTAGACTTGGCACCTGTAGAACCATGAGCCAAACCAAATTCCTTTGCTTTCCTTACAGTGATGAAAAACAGACTACCACACCCCTCACGCAACACAAATAATTTCCAAGGCTCCCTTGCAAGACTGAGCCTCGGTTACCTGCCAGGGCCACTTACTCATTAATGGGCCATGTCTTGGCTGCCTTCCCTTCCCTGTCTCACTTTCCCACTTCCCTACCAGTGTTTCCTGGCATCACTTCCCAAATAAACGATTAGGAGGCTTCAAAGAATTCATGGAAATTCCGCATTCCATTTGCACCATGAGCTTTTTGAAGTGCCCTCATATCTGTTTCCAAATCTGTCTCAGAACGGCTTCTAGAAGAACTCATATGAAAAGCCAGACACGGAAGGAGAGGGAGAGGAGGATTGCAGTCAGTATTCTCCCCTGACCAGGCTTACGGTGGGGGTGGCAAACACAGCCCTTGCAGAGTCAGATGGGGCTGGCTTCTAATCTCTGATGGTCTCTCTCCTACCTCTGTGACCTTAGCAGAGTGAAACATAATCTGTGAGTTTCGGTTTATTCATGCGTGAAGTCCTAATTTATACTGTTGAAGTTGATTTCTTCTGAGAGGATTCGTTCTGAGAGGAGGAGCATGGTGGGGGCAAGAGGCGCGGAGTCACCACACAGATCCCGGGAGTCGAGTGAAAGCGGGCCAGAGGCGAGCAGCCCGCAGACTCCTTTATTTCAGTTGCTACAGCTGCTTATGTAGCCAAGGCAGCCAATCCGGTCAAGGAGTAGTCTATGCCCTAACCAATCACAGCCTATTGCCAGGCCATTTCCAAAGCCATCCAATCACAGCCTGTTGCCAGTCAGGCTCTTGTTACCAGGCAGTTTCTGAAACCATCCAATCATGACCTGTTGCCAGGCAGTTTCTGTTGTCAGCGGCCATCTTGTCATGACCTTTTCACCTCAGCAGCCATTTTTTTTTTTGACAGGCAGAGTGGACAGTGAGAGAGAGAGAGACAGAGAGAAAGGTCTTCCTTTGCCGTTGGTTCACCCTCCAATGGCCGCCACGGCCGGCGCACCACGCTGATCCGATGGCAGGAGCCAGGTACTTCTCCTGGTCTCCCATGGGGTGCAGGGCCCAAGCACTTGGGCCATCCTCCACTGCACTCCCGGGCCACAGCAGGGAGCTGGACTGGAAGAGGGGCAACCGGGACAGAATCCGGCGCCCCGACCGGGACTAGAACCCAGTGTGCCGGCGCCGCAAGGTGGAGGATTAGCCTAGTGAGCCGCGGCGCCGGCCCTCAGCAGCCATTTAGGCATGACCTTTTCACCTCCTCATTCCACCACATTATACAATTGTTGTGTTAAACAATATGACATATTAAAAAAAAAAGGTTCAGAAGATACAATTAAGTGAAAAAAGGAAGGAGGTTATTATTACTGCACGGTCTCCCAACCCCCATCCCCAGGTTATGGAATGGAACAGAAAATTGTATTTTGTGTGCAAAAGTGGATTCCCAGAGAGAACCTTCTTTCACCCTCACCTGGCCAGTTCCAATTTCTCCCAAACATCTAAAGTGGAAATGCTTCCCACTCTGGCCCAATTCCTGCAAGGAATATTCTGTAACATTTAATAGCTGAAAATTCATCAAGTGTCTTGAAGGGTTAATGTCTGCCCTAACTCATCACCTAGAACCAAGCAGATGGTTCTTGAGATATTTCCATAGAAGCAGCCGCTTCTGTCAAGGGAGCAGCAAAGCTCATCTCATAGAAGCGATAACCTTCCCGAAATTGGGGGAAGCAGGCAGGGTATTTCACTTTCCCAAGGAGCCTTGGCAAGCACGGCGATCTCATTTGATCCCCAGGGTACTCAGGCCCTGTATTTAATGATCTGCAGTCACTGTATAGTCAGTTATCCACATTACTGCTCTTGTATTGTTATTATTGTTCTTTTCAAATATTTTCTTTTCTTAAAAATTGTATTTATTTATTTGAGAGGCAGAAGAGAGAGAGAGAGAATCTTCCATCCACTGGTTCACTCCCCAAATACCCACCACAAAGAGGACTGGGCCAGGCTGAAGCCAGGAGCCAGGAATTCCATTGGGTCTTGCATGTGGGTGCTGGGGGTCCAAGTACTTGGGCCATCCTCTGCTGCCTCCCAGGTGCATTAATAGGAAGCTGGATCAGAAGTGAAGAAGTCATGGGGTTGGCTCTGTGGCATAGTGTGGTTAGGCCTCCGTCTGCAGTGCCGGCATCCCAAATGGGTGCCGGTTCGAGTCCTGGTTGCTCCACTCCCGATCCAGCTCTCTGCTATGGCCTGGGAAAGCAGCAGAAGATGGCCCGAGTCCTTGGGCCCCTGCATCCACTGGAAGACCTGGAGGAAGCTACTGGCTCCTGGTTTCAGACTGTCCCAGCTCCAGCCGTTTCGTCCATTTGAGGAGTGAACCAGCAGATGGAAGATCTCTCTCTCACTTGCTTGCTCTCTCCCTCTCTCTGTCTCCCTCTTAAATGAATGAATAGATAAATCTAAAAAAAGGTGAAGCAGTCAGGTCTGAATGCCCAAGCGCTCTAACTCGGGATGCAGGCATCGTTAGTGCTATTTTAACCAGCTGTGCCACATGCCTGCCCGTCCATTGTGTTTTGATGATGGCGTTACCATCATCTTCCTTATGGAATGAACAATAACGATGTTTTGAATCTGCATAGCACTTTTTCTCCTCCGAGTGTGTCAAGGCATATTATTTTATGTTGCATTCCAATGGTTCTCGTTTCAAGAAATCACCCCTTTTTCAATCAAAATTTTTATAAACTGCATCCACTTTCTCCTGGTTATGTTGCCTGGAATTTATAGATCAAATAAATCCTCCTCCACGTTAACACTTTCAATAGCTGTAGACTGCGGTCCTTGGCTGTTCTTCTCCCTCCTTTCCCACTTTCAACCATCAAATTCACTTCAAACCCACTACGTGGGAGGGTATGCCATCAAACCCCTGAAAACTCCACCAGTGACATCGTCACACATACCTTAGATATATTTCCTTATCCTTTGCTCCCATTTCTTGTAATTCTCTCTGTGCCTCTCCTCTGGCTTCCAGAGAAAAATGAATATTCTAGGTTAGCAGCAACACTGTCAAAAAGAATTTTACAGCAATACTGTAAAAAATGAAATTTTCAAGTCCCAGGCTTGCAGAGTCTGTTTAAGACAAAAACAAGCTCAGGCACCTTGGACCTTCTTGCCTTTCTTGGCTTCCTTCCATATGTGGTTGGAGGCATTTAAATCCTTCTGCAAAATTTCCAAAAAAAATCAAAGACTGCCTTTAATGTAGATTCGGTTCTTTCTTTCCCTTACAGCCTATTCAGACATCTTAATCTGACAGGCCTGACAGTTGAGAAACCTTTCTCCCTTTCTCTCTCTCTCTCTCTCTCTCTCTCTCTCTCACACACACACACACACACACACACACATGTGCGTGTGTACTCACAGGTAGCCCCATTCTCCCTTTCTCCTACACACCATCCCATGCTCCTTGGGAAGCCAATCTCCCACCAAGCTGCATCATATAGTCCACAATTAAGGAAACATGAGAGACAAAACCGCACTTATTTTTAAATTAAAAGCTTCCTGGCTTCCTTTGAACATTCTCCTGTGCTGCCAGGGGTGGGGAGAAAATGTCACCCCTTGAAAACATTCATGGGACCAGCGCCGCGGCTCACTAGGCTAATCCTCCGCCTGCGGCGCCGGCACACCGGGTTCTAGTCCTGGTCAGGGTGCCAGATTCTGTCCCGGTTGCCCCTCTTCCAGTCCAGCTCCCTGCTGTGGCCCGGGAGTGCAGTGGAGGATGGACCAAGTGCTTGGGCCCTGCACCCCATGGGAGACCAGGAGAAGCACCTGACTCCTGGCTTCGGATCAGCGCAGTGCGCCGGCCGCAGCGGCCACTGTGGGGTGAACCAACGCAAAAAGGAAGACCTTTCTCTCTGTCTCTCTCTCACTGCCTGTCAAAAAAAAAAAAAAAAAAAAAAAAAAAAAAAAAAAAAAAAGAAAGAAAGAAAGAAAAGAAAAGAAAAGAAAAGAAAAGAAAAGAAAACATTCACGGAAAATGGTACATCCGCAACGTGTGCATGAGTGGCTGAGGTTCCCGTAGAAAACACTCTGAAATTTGTCTACTTTCCAACAGTGTTTGAAGAACATGACTCAAAACAGACGTTTCTTTTTTCTTTTGTTAAGATTCATTGATTTATTTGAAAGTCAGAGTTACGGGGGGCGGGGGAGAGAGAGAGAAAGAGAGAGAGAGAGAATGTTCCATCACTTGGTTCATCCTCCAAATGGCCACAACAGCCAGGACTGGGTCAGGCCAAAGCCAAGAGTCAGGAGCTTCATTCAGGTCTCCCACGTGAATGACAGCAGCTCAAGCACTTGGGCCATCTTCCACTGCTTTCCCAGGCCATTAGCAGGGAGCTGGATCAGAAGTGAAGCAGCAGGAATTTGAACCAGTTACTTCGAATGGTATGCCGGTGTCACAAGCTGCAGCGGCTTAACCCACTGTGCCACACAGCACCAGCACCCCCACACATTGTTTTGTTGCAGGCTACACCAACAAAAAATTGTCCGGGCAATGTACCCACATCTTGCCTTTTCTTGTCTGACCTCATCAAACCTCCTCCAGGTCGTAGACTGGCAAGACAGATTCAGATTTTTATCCCCTGCCTCCTTGCTAGCATGTTATACAAATAAAGCCTTTTTTCCCCCAAAAGACCAATGCCACAGGTTGATCTTTGTGCACATGAGGAAGCAAATTCAACTCATTGAGGCACGAGACTATTTCACAACATAGACAAATGTGGAAAGGGAAGGACACAAAATTGGACTGAAGAATGGCCCCATTTCTCAGAGGAAATGTCTACAAAATAACAGCAATAAAAAGTCAAATTCTAGTAAAAATACATCAAGAAAATAATAGTCCCTTTTTTATAGGAAACAAATTTCATGGCACAGCAAGGAAAAAGTTGGAGGAGTTAAAAATAAATAAAAAGGCAATATCATTTCTCTTCTTTCCACGTAAGAAATTTTGCTTTCCCAAATGTTTGTTCCAGAAATTACTGTAAAGCAAGGTGTTTAAGAAAGGCAGTAGAGGCTGGTGCTGTGTTGTAGCAGATAAAGCTGCCACCTGCAGTGCCAGCATCCCATATGTGTGCTGGTTTGTGTCCCAGCTGCTCCACTTCAGATCCACCTCCCTGCTAATGCACCTGGGAAAGCAGCAGAAGATGGACCAATTGTCGGGCCTCTGCACCTATGTAGGAGACCTGGATGAAGCTCCTGGCTCCTGGCTTCTGCTTGTCACAGCTCCGGCTGTTGTGGCCATCTGGGGAGTAAACCAGCTGATGGAAGATCTCTCTCTCTCTTTGTATCTTCCTCCCTCTCTGTCTCTGTAACTCTGCCTTTCAAATTAATGAAAATATATTTTTTTAATTTTAAAAAGAAAGGCAGTAATTCTTTTAGAAAACCATAAAACTGTACCTCTTTGTCTATGATAGTCACCCAAAAGTGTTTGCCAGGTTACACAGAAAGTGAATGGATCCCGGGCATCTGCTTTGTTTTCTTCCCAGGAGTCCCTTTGTTCGGTAGACCAGATGTTTCTTTGTTTGATTGGCCAGAGCCCTAGGACCCTGTCCTTCAATGGACCCATCCACTATTTCTTCACCTCTTAAGTCAGGTGTGGTTAATTGTGATATCCAGGCTCTCATTGCGGGGTTTTGTATCCATGTCATGAATCAATGTCATTTCAGAAAATGGTTAATAACTGGGGGAAAGATGGGACTTACAGAATGTAACTGGTAAAGCCATGTCATCTTCAATAAGCATTCATGGGGTGGTGGGATTTATTCCCTACCCATCAAGTTTAGCTGAAGAAGGTACAAAACTCATAGGATATGATAAAAAAATTGTTTTGGTGATTCTTAGACTTTTTTTTTTTTAAGAGATAATACTTGAGAAGATGACGATCATTCTTGAGAGAGAGAGTAAAAGAGGGAGGAAGAGAGAGAAAGTATCTGGTAAAAAAAGCTAAAACATAATGGGATTTTGATAAATACTAATCAAGGGGACAGAGAATTTAAAAAAAATTATTTTATTTGAAAGGCAGAGTGAGAGAGAGAGAGATGGAGAGAGAGAGACAGAGACAGAGAGAGGTCAATCTTCCATCTGCTGGTACACTTCCCAAATGGCCACAACAGCTGGGGCAGGGCCAGGCCAAAGCCAGGAGTCTGGAACTCCATCTGGGTCTCCACATGGATGGCAGGGACCTAAGTACACCTGGGCCACCTTCAACTGCTTTCCCTGGTGCATCAGCAGGGAGCTGGATTGGAAGTGGAGCAGCAGGGACTCAAACAGGCACTCTTATATGAGACGCAGATATTGCAAGCGGTTGCTTAACCTGCTTTGCCACAACGCCAGCCTCAGGAAATTGAATTTTAAAAAAAGAATAAAAACTTATGAAGGATTGATTTCAAGAGAGTCCTTCAACGAGTTCTTGGAAAATGGAATTAAAAGACATTTATTTTGGGGCAAAAAATTCAAATCTATGAATAGCTTTTTTCATGATACACATTCCCCATGAACTTTTCGAAGCCCCCGTCTTATACATGAATTTCAAAATTTTTTTTGCCCCCAAATAACCTTTTAGTTCCATTTTCCACAAACTTTTTGAAGTTCCCCTGAATTTTCCCATTCTGTCTTCTGTTCCTTAATTTACAATGAATGTATCTTTGGGAAACAATTTTGTCCCATTCTTATGGAGATACAGGAATACCTGCTTGCCTGGTTCAATTCTTCTTGTGTTGTGTTGGTGTGTATGCCTATTTGTGTTCACAGTGCCTAGACCTCACATTACCTTTGGGTTTAGTAATGGGCTTCTGCATTTTTAAGCCCATTTGAGCCTTGTTTCTGCTACCTGCCATTGAAATCACTTGACTGATACATGCATTCCCTACTATATAGTCCCTACTATATATATATACATATATATATGCATATAATCAGTGTGTATACCATCCTTTACTCACATATTTCCATAATTATTTTTACTGCCTTTTTTGGCAACCAAGTGTTTCCAAAACACATCACATACAGTAAATTATGTTAGTGAGATAATAATAAGGTTCCAATTAAGACTAACCACACACCTAAATTCATAGGATTTGGTAAAATCTGTCAAACTAGTCAGTAATTTATGTATTCAGTCAGTAAGCAGTTACTGAGAGCCTACTATGCGTCAAGCGTTCAATAATGTTGAGTCCATTGCACCCTAATTCTGTCCCTTTAAATTACATTTTAGTACAAAGGAAAATAGGACAATCTGTGATTATGCATATATTCATTACAAACTACTGCACAAATATTTGGCTCATAACTATGAGTTAAATGGTATGACATTTCCATGAGAAAATTAATTACTTGAACATGTGTTGTATAAAATATGTCAAATCATTTATTTGGATGTTGTAGATTGCATATTAGTTTTTAACCAGAGGAAATACATGGGAAATAAACATGAAATGCACACTCTATACATTGTAAATGTCATGCTTTGCCCAGGGGCTTTTCGCAAGTGCACAATTTTTTTCTGGATGAGAAGAGTGGCATCTGAAAGATCACAAGATCACAGATCCAAAGAAAGGAGTCATTTTGCAATGAGTTCTTCATGCATTTGGAGGGTGCACCTATTGATAACATGTCTATTTAAAGACTCTGTTTCTTCCAAACAGCTCTGTGTAAAGAATGGGTAGATTAATCATTTCAGATACAAACTGTCATCTAAAATAGTTTGGAATTCTGACTGCACGAGAACACAAAATAAAGATTGATGGCGAGATATGAGTACTTACATTCTGATGCTTTTATGGTTTCAACAATTTCGAGGGAGAAGGATCTATATAAAGATCTATAAGTTTGAGATTGTAATAAATGCCACCCGCAATAGACCTATTAATACTATGATAAACTGTGGGGCAAGATAACTAAATTTTTAAAAAGAAATGAATAAGGTCAGATACATACAGAAACACAATGAAGTCTGTATTGTTTATCAAGAGCCAAGAAACAGCTCAGAAGTTAAAGGAACTTTCCCGGGGGAGCATATGGGCTTCACGCTGTATGCTCCCGAGGGAATATGCCTACACAGTCAGGCAGACGGCAGAACCTTCTCCATATTAATATAGGTGCAGGACAACAGTGACACCCATCACGTACATTACCCACGTTGGGGCAGGTTTCCTTTATCTAATCTTTGGTTGTAGGCCCAAATAGTCACCCTGTGAAATACCTAAGCTCATTTAATTAGAAAGTCTAAGGTCAAACTTCCCATACACAAAATTGCATTTGTCCTTCAAGCCACAAAATTTACAAATGGTTTCATTTATTCCTAATCTTCCTAGATTTAGTATAATCATTCTCTTGGTGGAAATTATTTCCTTCAATGCATTTGCATTGGGATTGTACTTTTTCCTGGGGCACTGAGTGCGTTCCTTTGCTTGGATTAAGCCTTCTTCATGTGTGAGTAAGCCTTGTTACAGTTGCAGGGCACCAGGTGAGTCAAACAACAGTAATAGTCTCAAAACCTGTGGGGGTCCTGCTTTAGGAGGGGAAAACAAGAATTTACTATGCCAACTTGGACACAACCCTTGATTTGAATGACTTTAAACTGAGTGGGTGGAGTCCACAGTATTGATAATAACACTTTTTTAAAAGTGTATAGATGAGGGGCCCATGCTGTGGTATAGTAGGTAAAGCTGCCACCTGCAGTGCTGGCATCCCACATGGGCCCCGGTTTGAGTCCCGGCTACTCCACTTCTGATACAGCTCTCTGCTATGGCCTGGGAAAGCAGTAGAAGATGGCCCAAGTCCCTGGGCGACTACACCAAGATGGGAGACCCAGAAGAGGTTCTCCTGCCAAGAGGAAGCTCCTGGCTTTGGATCAGTGCAGCTCCGGCCATTGTGGCCAATTGGGGAGCAAACCAGCAGACAGAAGACCTCTTTCTCTCTGCCTCTCTTTCTCTCTGTGTAACTCTGACTTTCAAGTAAAATAAATAAATCTGTAAAACACACACACATACACACACACACACACACACACACATTACGGGGCCAGGGTTGTGCAGGGTTGTGGTGCAGTGGGTTAAGCTGCTGCTGTGACACTGGATCGCACATAAGAGTACCAGTTCATACAGAAACAGATGGATAGGCCAATGGAACAGAATTGAAACACCAGAAATCAACCCAAACATCTACAGCCAACTTATATTTGATCAAGGATCTAAAACCAATTCCTGGAGCAAGGACAGTCTATTCAATAAACGGTGCTGGGAAAACTGGATTTCCATGTGCAGAAGCATGAAGCTAGACCCCTACCTTACACCTTACACAAAAATCCACTCAACATAGATTAAAGACCTAAATCTACGACCCGACACCATCAAATTATTAGAGAACATTGGAGAAACCCTGCAAGATATTGGCACAGGCAAAGACTTCTTGGAAAATACCCCAGAGGCACAGGCAATCAAAGCCAAAATTAACTATTGGGATTGCATCAAATTGAGAAGTTTTTGTACTGCAAAACAAACAAACAAACAAACAAACAAAAAAACAGTCCGGAAAGTGAAGACGCAACCGGCAGAATGGGAACAAATATTTGCAAACTACGCAACAGATAAAGAATTAATAACCAGAATCTACAAAGAGATCAAGAAACTCCACAACAACAAAACAAACAACCCACTTAAGAGATGGGCAAAGTACTTAAACAGATACTTTTCAAAAGAGGAAATCCAAATGGCCAACAGGCACATGAAAAAATGTTCAAGATCACTAGCAATCAGGGAAATGCAAATCAAAACCACAATGAGGTTTCACCTCACCCCGGTTACAATGGCTCACATTCAGAAATCTACCAACAATAGATGCTGGAGAGGATGTGGGGAAAAAGGGACACTAACCCACTGTTGGTGGGAATGCAAACTGGTTAAGCCACTGTGGAAGTCAGTCTGGAGATTCCTCAGAAACCTGAATATAACCCTACCATACAACCCAGCCATCCCACTCTTTGGAATTTACCCAAAGGAAATTAAATTGGCAAACAAAAAAGCTGTGTGCACCTTAATGCTTATTGCAGCTCAATTCACAATAGCTAAGACCTGGAACCAACCCAAATGCCCATCAACAGTAGACTGAATAAAGAAATTATGGGATATATACTCTATAGAATACTATACAGCAGTAAAAAACAATGAAATCTGGTCATTTGCAATAAAATGGAGGAATCTGGAAAACATGCTGAGTGAAATAAGCCAGTCCCAAAGGGACAAATGTCATATGTTCTCCCTGATTGATGACAACTAACGGAGCACCAAAAAGGAAACCTGTTGAAGTGAAATGGACACTATGAGAAACAGTGACTTGATCAGCCCTTGCCCTGACTATTGATGAACAACTTAATACTTTATCCCTTTTAGTATTTTTTTGGTTGTTCTACTTAATACTATTGGTTGAACTCTGTAATTAATATATAATTATCCTTAAGTGTTGAAACTTAACTGAAAAGTGATCCCTGTTAAATATAAGCGTGGGAATAAGAGAGGGAAGAGATGAACAATTTGGGACATGCTCAATCGGACTTGCCCCAAACAGTAGAGTTAGAAACATACCAGGGGATTCCAATTCAATCCCATCAAGGTGACATGTACCAATGCCATCTCACTAGTCCCAGTGATCAATTTCTGTTCACAATTGATCATAATGATAGGACTAAGAGTCAAAGGGATCACATAAACAAGACTAGTGTCTGAAAATACTAACCGATAGAATAAAAAAAAGGGAGAGAACGATCCAACATGGGAAGCGGGATACTCAGCAGACTCATAGAATGGCAGATGTCCTAAACAGCACTCTGGCCTCAGAATCAGCCCTTAAGGCATTTGGATCCGGCTGAAAAGCCCATGAGAATATTTCAGGCATGGAAAGCCAAGACACTCTGGCAAAAAAAAAAAAAAAAAATGACCTAAATGAAAGATCTCTGTGGGTGAGATCCCAGTGGAAAGAACAGGTCATCAAAGAAGGAGGTACCTTTCTCTGAAGGGAGGAGAGAACTTCCACTTTGACTATGACCTTGTCTAAATATGATCAGAGTTGGTGAACTCAAAAGGCTTCCATAGCCTTGGCAACTCACAACAAGAGCCTAGGTTGATTACTGATGCCATAAACAAGAGTGTCAATTGTTAAATCAACAACAGGAGTCACTGTGCACTTACTCCTCATGTAGGATCTCTGTCCTTAATGTGCTGTACATTGTGATTTAATGCTATAACTAGTACTCAAACAGTACTTTATACTTTGTGTTTCTATGTGGGTGCAAACTGTTGAAATCTTTACTTAATATATACTAAACTGATCTTCTGTATATAAAGAGAATTGAAAATGAATCTTGATGTGAATGGAAGGGGAGAGGGAGTGGGAGAGGGGAGGGTTGCGGGTGGGAGGGAAGTTATGGGGGGGAAAAAGCCATTGTAATCCAAAAGCTGTACTTTGGAAATTTATATTCATTAAATAAAAGTTAAAAAAAAAAAAACTAAAAAAAAAAAAAAGAGTACCAGTTCAAGTCCCGGCAGCTCCACTTCCAATCCAGCTCCCTGCTAATGCACCTGAGAAAGCAGCAGAGGATGGCCCAACTGCTAAGGCCCCTTCACCCACATGGGAGACCTGAATGCTGAATGCAGTGTCAGGCTCCTGGCTTTGGCCTGGCCCAGCCCCAGCCGTTGTGGACCATTTTGTGGGTGAAGCAGCAGATGGAAGATATTCTCTCTCTCTCTCTCTGTCTTTCAAATAAATAAAAGAAATATTTAAAAAAACACACATTACCCAACTATGAAAATCACTTCAAATGCAACATAAGCTAAAAGTAAAATATTAAAAAAATGCAAACATTAAACCAAAAAAATGTAGGATTGATTGTATTAAAATTAGATAAAGTAGCTTTCACAGCAAAGACAATTGCTGTGGGCAGAGAGGAATTTTACATAATGATGAACAGATCAATCAATAGGCACAAACCAATAGAGCTGCAAACCATGTGAAGCTAAAACTAATATAACTGCAAAGAGAAACAGGGGAATCTATAACAGTTATAGTTGGGACTTTAATACTCCTCTATAAACAACTGACGAAATGTTCATGCAGACAACCGACGATGGTATAGAAGAGCTTCACACACCATCAACCAGCAGGATCTAAGCAAGATTCATAGAACGTTCCAGCCAATAACAGCAGAATACAGTTTATTTTAAAGTGGACATAAAATAAGGTAATTCATATCTTGGGCCATAAAACAAATGTGAAACATTTAAAAGAACTGAAGTCACAGAGTATATATTCTCTGACCACAAAAAATCAAACTGGAAACCAATAACAGATAGATAAAGTGAATATATCAAAACTCTTAAAAACAAAAGAGCCTACTTCTAAATATTGGGTCAAAGTAAAAAAAAATAAATTGAATGAAAATAAAAATATAGCATACCAAAAATTATGAGATGCCACTAAATCTGTATCGAGAAGGAGGTTTGTTGCATTATAATGAAATCTTTATGTTAAAAAAGAGGAATGGTCTCAAATGAATCACCTAATCTCCCTAAGAAACTCCATGAAGAAGAGAAAAATAAATTCAAAAAAGGCAGAAGAAACAATGACATCAGAGCAGAAAATAGTAAAATTGAAAGTGGTAAAACTAGAGAAAAATCAATGAGCAGGGAGCTTGTTCTTTGAAAAGAGCAATAAAATTAATAAGTCTCTAGCAAGACTGACAAGGAACACAAAAGAGAAGGCATAAATAACTAGTAATAGAAATGAAGCAAGATAACACTTACGGACTCTGCAAACATTGAAAGGCTAATAAGAGAACACCATGAACAACTGTACACACAAAAAGCACAAGTTATCATAACCTGCCCAGTATAAAATAGATCATTTGAGTAGCCCTATAATTATTACAGAAATTGAACATGTAACTTTAAATCTCCGAAAAAAGTAATGCTCAGGTGCCTATGGATTCCAGGTGAAGTCTCTCAAACATTTTATAAAGAATTACAGGGGCAGGCCTCCGGCGAGCAGTGAAGATGCCCATGTCCCACATAGGAGAACTTGGGTTTGATGCCCACCTCTGGCTCCTGACTCTAGCTTCCTGTTGAAGCAGACCCTGGGAGGCAGCTGTGATTGCTCAAGTTATCGCGTTCCTACCACCCAAATTGAGAGACCTGGGTTGAGTTCCTGGGTCCCAGCTTCGGCCTTAGCCCAGGCCTGGGCATTGTGGAGTGAACCAGCAGATGAGAGTGCTCTCTCTCTCTCTCTGCCTCTCCCTCTCCCTCTCTCTCTCTGCCTGTCTCTCAATATCTCTCTGACTCTCAAATAAATATTTAAAAAGGGGCAAGCATTTTGGCATAGCAATGAAGATATTGTCTGGGACATTCACGTCACATATTGGAACTCCTGGGTTTGAATCCAGGCTTTGGTCTTAATTCTAGCTTAATTCTGCTAGTCTGTACCCTTGGTGGTAGCAGGTGATGGCTCAAGTCATTGGGTTCCTGCCATTCACATTGCAAGACCTGGATTGAGTTCCTAGTTCCTGGCTTCAGCCTGCCTTAGTCTTAGCCGTTGCAGTCTTCTGGGGAGTGAACTGGAAGATGGGAGATCCCTCTGTGTCTGTCTGTCTCTGTCTGTCTGTACCTCTCTGCCTTTCAAATAAATAACATAAATCAACAAAAATTTTTAAACTTTTATTTCAGAATAGTTTTAAATTTACAAAACAAAAATTGTGATAATACAAAAAGTACTCATATACTGACTCCACACCCAGCTTCCCCTGTTATTAATGTCTTATATTAATGTATTTGTCACAAGTTATTAACCTCTCATATTAATCCGCTATACCTGTCAGTTAGTGAACCACACCAGTTTCCCCTATTTTCTTTTACCCAAACTTCCCTATCCCTCCTCTACCTTTCCAGCCTCTAGTAATCAGCATTCTGTGTTCAGACTGAGAATTTCTTTTTTCAACTCCCACATGTCAGGGAGAACATATGATATTTGTTTTTCTGTGTCTGGCTTATTTCATTCAATGTGATATCCTCTAGTTTCATCCATTTTGTTGCAAATGACAATATTTCATTATTTATGACTAATAGTCCATTGGGTGTATACATATATATGTATGTGTGTGTGTATATATATATATACACACACACACACACCACAATTTCTTTACCCATTCATCTGATGATGGACACCTTGGTTGAATCCATATCTTGGTTATTGGAAACAGTGTGGCTATAAATATAATGGAGCAGGAATCTTTTTGATATAATGATTTAATTCCTTTGCAGTATATATTCAGCAGTGAGATGGTAGGCTCATGCAGCAGTTTCATTTCTAGCTTTTTAAGGACTCTCCATACTGTTTCCCACAGTGACTGCTCTAATTTACATTCCCACCAGCAACGTTTCTAAGTTCCCCTCGTTCCTCATCCTTACCAGCACTTGTTACTTTCCATTTTGAGAATAACCATTCTGACAAGGGTGAGGTGATACCTCATTGTGTTTTGATTCATCTTTCCCAGATGGCTAGAGTTAGTGAGCATTTTTTCATATATTTGTTGAGCATTTTTATGTCTTCTTTTGAGAACTGTCTTGAAAGAACAAAACATTTTTTAAATAATAAAATTAGAAACCAATTAGGGGCAGGCATTTTGCTTAGGGATTATGATGCTTGCGTCCCATATCAGAGTATCTGGGTTTGATTCCTGGCTTTGGCTCCTGTTTCTAGCTTCCTGCTAATGCAAGCACTGGGAGACTCAAGTAATTGGGTTCCTGCCACCCACGTAGGAGACCTTGATTGAATTCCAAGTTCCTGGCTTCAGGTTCAGCCCAGCCCAGGTCATTGTGGGTATTTAGGGAATGAACTAGCATATGGTAGCTCTCTCTTTGCCTTTCAAATTAAATGTTTTTTAAAAATTAAATTATAAAAAAGAATTAAAACCAAATTTACATCTTTTCCAAAAAATAGAAGAGGGAATATTCCCCAAGTGATTTCATGAGACCAATGTTACCCTGATAGCAAGACCTGCAGACTAATAACCATCGTGACTATACGTATAGAAGTACTTAATAAAATATAAGCAAATCTAACTGAGCAATGTATAAAAAGAACTACTCATTGTGATTTATTTCAAAGATAACAAGGCTGGTGCCATATTTGAAAGTCAATTCATGTAAACCACCATAGTAACAGGCTACGGAAGTACAGTAATGCCATCATAGCAACTGATACAGAAAAAATACTTGGCAAAATTTGGAAGTGGAATAAGGAACTTTGAAAGTCTGTCCTTCCATCAAAGCAATTAAAAAACTGAAAAAATCAACTTTTTCAGAATTCTTGAAACTAACTGAAAGTTTCCAGTACAGAGCTTAATCAAGAAAAATAAACTAAGTAGCAGGCAGAACATGAACTTTGTGGAGGGAGTTTGGGCATACTCTGGTCCGGTCCCTTCCTCCTTGTATCTCTGGAATAAGTCACAATTCTGATGAATGGCTGAGCTGTATACAATGGAATGTTATTCAGCCATGAAAAGAAAGGAAGTACTTAACACATACTGCAATGTGGATAAAGTTGAAAATATGTTAAACGAAGGAAGCTAGTTTTTTTTAAAATGGTACATATTATATGATATAAATTCTATGGCTTATAAATCCCATGGGGATAGAAAGGTCATTATGGTCACCAGGAGTTGAGAAGAAGGGAAAATGGCAAGTGATTACCTAATAGGTATGGGATCTTTTTTAAAAAAATATTTATTTACATTTTATTTGAAAAGCAGATAGAGATGTTCCATAAGCTGGTTCACTCCTCAAATGTCCACAACAGCCAGGGCTGGGCCAGGCCAAATCCACAAGGCTGGAACTCTATTTCAATCTCCCACATGGGTGGCAGGGCCTCAAGAACTTGAGCCATCATCTGCTGCCTCTCAGGGTATGGAATTGCAAGTGGAGCTGGGACATGAAGCCAGGCTTCCATAGGAGATGAAGGTGCCCCAAGTGGTGTTTTAACCATTGGACCAAATGACCACTCCCTAGAAACAGTCTTAAGGGGCAGGCAATCCTACCTCATCCCATTTCGTAAGTGTACATGATTTTTCTTATTTAGGAAGTAAAATCATTTGCTGGCTGTTTATTTTTTTGGTACAACCAGAAAATAGTGGGAGGTTTTCACTGTCTTGAGGGCCAGTTTATCATGACATAGTTGGGGAGGCAGTTTTTATATCCTGCAATACGAAGCATACTAAATAACAGTTTGTAGTCACAGTTATACATTTAATACTCCTTGAATATTTTCAATTCTCTCTACCCCCATGTTGATGTTTAGAATTGTTTCCTACAAAAAAACTACTTGATTTTTACCTTTCAGAACTATATGCACTCTGTAACATCTTTGGTTATGGTAGTCCAGTTTTCCTAATAATTTGGCTTTTTCTAAAGATTTATTTATTTGAAAGGCAGTTACAGAGAGGGAGAGATGGGGGGAGGGAGGGAGGGAGGGAGAGATAGAGAGAGAGAGAGAGAGAGAGAATCTTTCATCTACTGGTTACTGGTTCACTCCCCAAATGGCAACAACGGCCAGGGCTGAGTCAGACCGAAGCCAGGAGACTGGAACTCCATCTGGGTCTCCCACGTGGTTGCAGGGGCCCAAGAACTTGAGCAATCTTTGCTGCTCTTCCAGGAGCATTAGCAGTGAACTGGATCAAAAGTGGAGCAGCTGGGACTTGAATCGGGACCCATATGGGATGCCAGCATTGCAGGCGGTGGTTTAACTCACTGTGCCACCATCCCTCTTAATAATTTGTTAAGGTGCTGTGAAAGATTGAAAGTTTGAGTAAGGGCCGGTGCCGCTGCTCACTAGGCTAATCCTCCGCCTTGCAGCGCCGGCACACTGGGTTCTAGTCCCGGTCGGGGCGCCGGATTCTGTCCCAGTTGCCCCTCTTCCAGGCCAGCTCTCTGCTGTGGCCAGGGAGTGCAGTGGAGGATGGCCCAAGTGCTTGGGCCCTGCACCCCATGGGAGACCAGGATAAGTACCCGGCTCCTGGCTTCGGATCAGCGCTGTGCGCCGGCCACAGAGTGCCGTGGCGGCCATTGGAGGGTGAACCAACGGCAAAAGGAAGACCTTTCTCTCTGTCTCTCTCTCACTGTCCACTCTGCCTGTCAAAAAAAAAAAAAAAAAAAAGAAGAAGAAGAAGAAGAAAGTTTGAGTAGGTATTTAATATCAATGTATATGATATTACATCTAATTGGTGGGATCTATGTAACAGCTTATCCACATTTAAAAATATTGGTACTTGATACCCTCTTAAAGAAAAATTTCTCCAAATTTGGAGCTGCAAAGTCACTGGAATAAGTTTAAAAAAGAATTCCAATACATGGCTTTTTTGATTTTCAATATTACATTAAGAATTGTGTACAAATTGAGGATTAAGGCAGATAACAGAGAGAAGATAATCAAGTCAAAATTATTTAATATAAAATATAATCTACAAGCCCCTGATGTTAATAAATTCAGAACTTGGATAAAGTGGTTAAAAGTCCTAGGAAATATGACTAACAAAAGCTGACTCAGAGAAAAAGATAACTCTTTGGTGGGCCTATGAAGCATGAGGGAAATAAAATCAATATTTAAAAAAAAAAATCAGACCCAAGTGGTTTTGTAGTGAGATTTTACAAAGTATTCAAGGAAGAAATCTTTTTCAATATTATAAAAATTCTTCCAGGGAATAAAAAAAAAGGAAACTCTCGAGCGCTTCAATTGTCATGAGGCCAGTGCAACCTTGACAGCAAAAACAGACAAGGATAACAAAGACAGCACAATCTTTCTCACCAGCACAGAAATAAAAACCCTAAACAAAATGTATGCAAACTGAATCCAGCAATGAACAGGACAGATAAACATCACAATGAAGGTATGCTTATTCTAGGAAGGCAAAGTTAAGTTAATTTTAGAAAGTCCATTATTTTTATTCATCAATAAAGACAGGAAAATAAAACCAAATTATTTTAACAATTGCGGTAAAAGCATTCAGTGTAATTCAATGCCTATTTGGAATAAAATTACCTAACAATCTAGAAATAGATGATGACCTAAAAACATCCCATATTCTCACTCATACGTGGATGCTAAAAAAGTTGACCTCTAAGAAGTAGAGAGTAGAACAGCGGTTAGCAGAGGGTAGGGAGAGGAATGGAGGATAGAGAAAGGTTGGTCATGGGTACAGAAATACAAATACATAGGAGGAGTAAGTTCTGGTATAGCACAGTAGAGTGACCATGGTTAACAATAATTTACTGCATTTCAAAGTAGCTAGAAAAAAGGATTTTGAATATTCCCAGCACAAAGAAATGTTAAATGTTTGAGGTGATGGATATTCTAATTACCTGATTTAATCACTACACATTGTACAAATGTATCCAAAAAATTGCTCTCTGTCCCATAAATACACACAACTACTATGTATCAATTAACAATGGGGAGGGGGCTGGCATTGCGGTGCCTTAAGCTGCTGCCTGCAATGCCTGCATTCCGTATTGAAATCAAGCCTTTATTGCTCTGCTTCCCATTCAGTTCCCTGCTAATGCACTTGGGAACACAGAAGATGGCCCAAGGACCTGAGCCCCTAACACCTAGCTGGGAGACCCGGATGGTATTCCCAGCTCCTTCCTGGCTCTAGCCTGGCCCAACTCTGATCATTACAGCTACTTGGGGGAGTGAACCGTTCTCTCTCTGTGTGTCACTCATTTATAAATAAATAGATAAATCTTTAAAAAAAAAGTTTAACTACCTCAGGAAAAATAGGATTAAAGGAAAGGAGGTTATTTTGTATTTTATATTTACTGAGTGCATTTTATGGTAAGAGTTTAAGATATATGTGTGTCTCATGCACAGTTTTCATAATATGCGTATCTCATGAACTTTTTGAAGACCCCGTGTATATACTAGGCACTGTTCATGAATAGAATAGGAAACAATCCCTGCCCCATGAGGTTTATAGTCTTTTTCCTTTTTTTAAGATTTTATTTATTTATTTGAAAGTCAGAAAGAGACAGAGAGAGAGAAATCTCTACCATCTGCTGGTTTACTCCCTAGATGGCCGCAACGGCCAGAGCTGGGCCAGACTGAAGCCAGGAGCCAGGAGCCAGGAGCCAGGAGCCAGGAGCTTCTACCAGGTCTCCCCATGTGGGTGCAGGGGCCCAAGCACTTGGGCCATCTTCCACTGCTTTCCCAGGCCACAGCAGAGAGCTGGATCGGAAGAGGAGCAGCTGGAAATTGAACCTGTGCCCATATGGGATGCCAGCATCCCTGGTGGCAGCTTTATCTGCTATGCCACAGTGCCTGTTTCCCCTTTTGTTAATCAGAAAATGACAAACAAAAGTGGAAACAGTAAGATCAGCCAGTCCTGAGTAGAGGCAAGGAAAGGTGGCATTGTCTTTAGAGAGTTTGAAAGCAACAGCTGGGACTGAGTCTTCTCACAGTAGTTAATGTACACTCCAGGAGGCAATGGTAATGGCTCTACTAGTTGGGTCCCTGTCACTCACTTGGGAGACCTGGATTGAGTTCCTGGCTGCTATCTTGGACCTGGCCCAGGCTGTTGCAGCATTTAAGGAGTGAGCCAGGGGATGGGAGATTCTGTGTGTGTGTGTGTGTATGCATATGTGTGTCTTGTGTGTGTGTGTGTGTGTGTGTGACTCTGCCTTTCAAATAAATAAATAAATAAATAAGGCAGAGGGGCAGAGAGATCTTCCATCCACTGATTCACTCCCCAAATGACTGAACCAGGTGGGGTTGGGCCAAGCTAAAATCAGAAGCCAGAAAGTCTGTCCCAGTCTCCCCAAGTGGGTGGCAGGGGCCCAAGCCATTGGGCCATCTTCCACTGCTTTCCCAGGCACCGTCAGCTGGGAGCTGGATGAAAAGCTGTGCAGTTGGGACTGGAACTGGCATTCCATAGTGGGATACTGGTGTCACAGCAGTGACTCAATATACTGTGCCACAACACTGGCCCTATAAAAATTTTTTTAAGTGAAAATAGTAACATGACTGAAAGTTAGTCTGCCTTTTACCATCACTATGTGCCAGCCATTCTAAACAGTATCAGTGCCAAAGTATTCCTCTCCGTGAGGACACAACTCTGCTATCAGCCTCTCATACATCCATTATGGCTTCTTTTATATTCAATTCTGTGTGTTAGTGACCTAATACACTATATACGGTTTTCAAAATGTAATGTAGAGTTAGTGTTTCAAAATGGGTGTTTGTATTGTCATTTAAATTTTTATGCTAAAGCAGCGCTTGATGAGGTGAAGGAGAGAAAAAGTGAGATGGAGGGTGATCAGAGAGGCAGACCAAAGTGGCAGGTGCAACATAGCTGGTCACTGAGAGATTCTGGCTGTCAGAAGGTATAGATTATACTAGGATACTTCAAAAACTTTGTGAAAAATTGGATTGAAAGATACATTTGTTTTGCTGCCAAAAGAAAGGAAAAAAAAATGAGGGGCCAGCATTGTGGCACAGTGGGTTGGGCTACCTCCTTTGACACCGGCATCCCATGTGAGCGCCGGTTCAAGTCCCAGCTGCTCCACTTCTGATTCGGCTCACACCTAATGCACCTGGGAAACCAGCAGAAGATGGCTGGAGTGCTTGTGCTCCTGCACGCACCTGGGAGACCCTAATGGAGTTCTAGGCCCCTGTATTTGACCTGGCCCAGCCTCAGCTGTTGTAGCCATTTGGAGAGTGAATCAGCAGATGGAAGATTTCTTTCTATCTCTGTCTCTCCCTTTCTTTCTGTAACTCTGCCTTTCAAATTAATAAATGAATGAATTTTTTTGAAAAAATTTAAACCCATGCATAGTTTTTTAGAATATGCATCTCCTATGAACTTTTTGAAGACCCTTCATTTGCATGGGTTTCAAAATGTTTTGCACCAAAATAAGCTTATCTTTTCATTCCATTTCCCATGAACTTTTTGAAGAACTCTCATATAAGGAGCAGTCAAAAGAATGGTGCCTTAACAAGATTCTGTGGTGTGGACATAGTTTGAGTGTCCCCCAGAGGTTTATGTGCTGGAAGCTTGGTCCCCAGTGTGGCCATGTTAAGAGGTAGGGCCTCTTAACACCTTTTAGAGGTAGGGCCTAGTGGAGGTATTTAGATCATTGGGATGTTGCCCTCAGAGAGGATTGATACTGGTCTCTTGCAGTGAGTTAATTCTCACAAAAGGCTGTTATAAAAAGAGCCAGGCTGGCCACTCCCAAATGCTCTCCTGTCTCAACATGTGACTTGTGCCTCTCAAAGGTGCTCCTGCCATGATGACGTCTGCCACAGTGTGACCCAGTCACAGGAGCCCTCACCAGAGACTACAAGGATGGGCTTGCTCGATCTTGACCTTCTAGCCTCCAAAATTGTGAGCTAAATAAACCTCTTTATTTTTTATAAAGTATTCAGCTTCAGATATTTTTATTATTGTAACAGATAATGAACCAATACACAAGAATTATCCCCGATGGAAAATAATTATTCCATCTGGGTGTACCTCATAGTACTCAGCATGCAATAGAGACAAAATCTAAACATCTCATTCTAGAAACGCCACAGGGAAGCTTGCAAAGAAAGAAAAAGCAGTGAGCTTCTCCTTCCAGTGTTAACACTCAAGCTCAATCAGGAGTGTTAAATATAACAAAAGGTGAGATGGGAGAAGGCATTGTGATTGCGAGAGAGATCTATTATTTCAGTACTGGATGTAGTCTGAAACGGTTGCAGATGTCATCATATCGTGCCTTTATGACAAAAAAGAAAAAGGAAGACTGCATTGCTGAAGAACACGCTCATTGAGTTTGTATCATGTTAAATAGAAAAGGCAACCTAGGTGAGGAAAAAGAATCTGTCATCGAAATTGTAACAGCAATGCAGGAAGATCCTATTTTACCCTTAGAACTCCTAAATTTCTGTCCAGCATTTTCAAGAGTCACTCCGAAGCTAAGGTGACATAAATAAATATTGCAATGTTCACCACACATTCTCTTTCTTGAGAATCAGGATGATATTCTAAAGAGGTAGTTTTTGAGACCAGTACGCACATATGGAACCATTTAAGTTATTTTTTGTGACCATAAATAAGAAATTGAGTAAGCTGTATTTCAACAAAGAAAACTTCTCGATGAGGGAAGACAAGGACTCTAAAAGGCATTGTATCAGGATGAAATCCACTCATGGCTCCATTCTTCATGAAAACCAGAGCTCGTATTCTGGCACTCTAATTCATGGATGGAGTGGAATGTATTATGTGAGTTATGGGCAGAGTTTTTCCAGATCTATTCATACATATAGTCAAAGGCAAAGGAATGCTTGCAAAGTTTTAAGATGTTTTGCATAAACAATGACTGAGGTAAACAGCTATTGTGCACTGCCTCCAGCTATTCCTTTCTTCTAGAAACAACTGTGCACACTTAGGACAAACTGCTCCCTCTCCCAGTTCATGCAAAGGCACCCAGTGGGACAAACAGTCATAGTTGTGACCCTGTAACCCATATGACCTCATAGTCTTCAACCTCCTTTTAATTGGAACTTGACAGAGGCTGACCCTGAGCTAGTAAACAGGTGTATCAACCTGGGCTAAGCATCCATTCTATCTCATTTGGATTATTGCAATAGGTGCCAAATGGGTGTCCCTACTTCCACACTTGCCTCTATACAGTTCATTCTCAACACAGAAGTCAGAGGCATATTACTCCTCCATGCAAAACTCTCTAGTAGTTGACCATCTCATAGTCCAAGTCCAAGTCCAAGTCTTTACTATGACCTACAAAGCCCTATGTAATCTGCCTCACATCCCCTTAGGTCCATGGCCTCATCTTCTATTATCCTCCTATGCCATCTCAGACCTACTGATATTCCTGATACATGCCAAGCACAGGCCTACCTTATGTGCTTTGCATTTGCTGTTCTCTCCAACTTCAGTGCTCCTCCCCAGTTATCTGCATGGCTCATTGTTTCTCTTCCCTCTAGATTTTGCTCGAATGTCATCTTCCTAGTAAGGCCTTCCCTGACTACTCTATTTAAATTACAACAGTACTTCCTATCCCCTACTATGCTTATTTTTTTTTCTATAGTAAACCAACATAGCACCTTCTAATATGCTGTAAAATATTTCTCTTGACTTTCATTCATGTATAAATTTCTTCTCCTAGAATATAAACAGACTTTATGTTCTTATTTTCTTTCCCCTACTATCTCAACATCTAGAATCATGTCTGGCATATAATAGGTTCCCAGAGATATTTGTTTTATGAATTGGGTGAATGAAATCTGTGAAGACTTGCCAGCTGATGTCATCTTGGTCTAGTCTTGTGCAAAAGTCTGTCTGAAAGAAAAACACAGTGCACAGAGAAGCCAGGACACTCCAGACTGGTGGAGTCTACCCTCTGCCCCTGTCTTCCCAGAAATCAGCTGTACCTCTGTCTTTACACAGTCTTCTGTATGAGCCAATAAATCCCAACCCCCTTTTTGTCTAAGGCTTCGGTCATTTTCTACAACAAGAGTTCTAATACATGGATTTCTTTGCATGGACATATGCAAGACAAATTTTTCTTTTTGACCAAGCAAAACCCTCTCTGGTCCACATCCTCAGCTCCAGTTCTGTTTCCTTTTCCATCCTCAGCTTGTTCTGATTTGGCGATGGTAGTTGATTCCATATTAGGAGGCCTCTCTTGTGATCTCATTTTCAGTTATTTGAAATCTCTGTGCTCACCAACTTGGGGCAAAGAGTGATATGGAGACAAGGCAGGGTATGCTGCCTCCCGCCTTCTGTTCCATCTCATCCAATGGCTATAACCACCCACACCCCAAACACCTGATCTCTAAACACTCACATATTTGTCTGTGTTGTTCCAGCTCCTCTCTCTACCACAGTTACTGCTAGCCTTACCCTGACAGTCAGAAATCTGTAACAATGAATGAAGGAACCAATGGTCTTATGACATATCAATAATATGGTCATGACTCATCAGGATGCTCCAATCTACCAGTTGGGAAACAGAGGCTCAGAAACATACCATATACAACATCCATTTTCCAAAACATTCAGCCGGTCAAATGAAGAAAGTTAAGAAAATTTAAGAAATCTATTTATTATAAGTTTAAAAGTTGAATAAATACACATGATCTTTTCCATCACTTCATTCCTTTGAAAATATGAATTGCATCTCCAGGTTTCAGTCAAACACTGTCAGGTGTTAGGCCCTGAAGGAGCTCCATGTGTGGAAGGAGAGACAGACACACAAGTATACACATAATTATAGAGTAGCAAAGGAGCAGCTGATGCAGAATATTTTGCAGGTACTATGGAGAAGAATCTTGTTCTGAGGAGTACCAGAACAACATCCTGGAAGAAATGATGACTAGAGATTCATCTTAAGGGATAAATGAAAGGTAACAAAGTAGGGGAAGGACATTGAAAGAAAAGAGGCAGTGTGTGCAAAGTCAAGGAGACTACACACACTTTAGTGCTTCTGGGTATAAAGGGAAGGCAAGGAGGACAGAAGGCCAAGTGAGGTGGGTACAGAGATAGGACATAACAGGATGTGTCGACCCTGGAGACACACCTTCTATAAGGGAGGACCTGGTTCCCCTTCCACAGGAGTGCTGTGAGCAGTCCTCAATTGTTAGCCCCTTCAGGGTATGCTTCAAAACCACCTACCCTAAATCCCATCATCCTGGTAAGGCCCATATCCAACGACTGGAGCAGGGGTGTAAATGAGTGGTCACCTTGGCCCAACTGGGAGCAATCTTGAAGGGAAATTAACTCTAGAGTTCCCTGTAGTGTAAACCGAAGCTGTCTTTGGACCTGCATCATAGCAACTCAACCTTTCTCCCCACCCCCCGCCCCCTGGCTAATTCTGCTTCCTTCTCCTGTCTCCCACAGGTATCTATCCCCAGGGCTCTCTTTAATAAACATCCTGCACATTGACTCGGCCTGAATCCACTTCCCAGAGAACCCAAACTGTGATATGAGCTATTGATATATATTTTAAAACTTGGGCTTAAAGCATTACTGGGGTTTTAAATAATTTCCTTTTCAACACCACGGCATTAGCACAATGTGTTCTCCCTTGAGATGATGCTGCCAGACACAAGTGGCACCCTTTCACTTACCCCAGCAGTCATTCCTAAGAGGAGCTTCTGAAGAGAGAAGTCCAAACCACCTTTCGGTCCTCTCCTAAAGATGACCAGAGTGTGTCTAAGGAAATGGCAGTTTCCTTTCTTTTGAGTTTTTAAAGGATTTATTTATTTATTTGAAAGTCAGAGTTACAGAGAGAGAGGGAGACACACACACACACACACACACACACAGATTTTTCCACTTGGGTTCAGTCCCCAAGTGGCCACAACAGCTAGGGATGATCCAGACCAAAGCCAGGAGCCAGGAGCTTTACCCAGGTCTCCCATGTGGATAGCAAGGACCCAAGCCCTTAGCCATCTTCCACTGCTCTTTCTAGGCCATTAGCAGGGAGCTGGAACAGAAGTGAAGCAGCTGGGACAGGAACTGGCACCCATATGGGATGCCAGTGTCACAAACATATCAGCTACATCACAACACTGGTCCTGGAAATTTCCTTTCTATAGAGCTTGACCCACAGCTCTGCCACACTCATTCATCTTTTCCATTCAAGAAACATGTCTTGATGGGAATGGGGCTTTAGCTTGGTGGTTGAGATACCTGCATCCCATATAATAGTACCTAGATTCAATCCCTGGTTCTGGCTACTACTCCAGTTTCCTACTAATGCAGACTTTGGAAGGCAGCAATTATGGCTCAAGTAATTGGGATCCTGCCACCCAAATGGGAAACCTGAATTGAGTTCCCAATTCCTAGCTTCAGTATTAGCCAGGCAGATGTTGTGGAGGTTTGGGAAGTGAACCAGTGGATGGGACCTCTGTCTATCTGCTTGTCTTCCCCTCTGTCTCGAAAGAAAGGAAGAGAGAGAGAGAGAGAGAGAGAGAGAGTGGAGGGAAGAGGGGAAGGAAGGCAGGGAGGGAGAGAGCGAGCGAGGTCTTGAACACGGACTTAGACACTGTATTAACTTGGTCACTTCTTGCCCCAGTGCCAACCTTTACAATGGTTTTAGAATTCTCAGCCATGGTAATAAAGAATTAGATTAGGAGAAACTTCAGTCATAGGAACACCAGTGTGTACAGTTCGCCTTGGAATTCCTTAGCCATTATCTGAATCCAAACACCCAAAGCGCACCTTTGTTTGCAGTTTGCTTTCCCCATATGGTGCTTGCAGGGAGAGACGAGGCCAGCCGGAGGGCTGCCAGAACTCTCTGCAGTTGCTGTTGCTACTGAGAATCTATAAATAGACATTCTGGACTCCATTCTTTGTGTGATGCATTTATGAATTATGGGGAAAAAACGTGGAAATTCTTGGTTCCAAAAACAACCTAGGAGATTTTGCCTCAAAATGGTATTCAGTTCAACACATTTATTAAGTTCTTTATGCCAAACACTATGTGACTACAAAGATAAGCAAGGCATTTTCCAGCTCTTACAAAGCCCACAGACAGATGAGACAAACCAACAAAAGACTGATAGGCTCAATAAAGATATAAGATATGACAAAGAGAAGGAGAAAGTGTAGGAGGATCTTGAATTTGGAAAACTCCTAGGTGCCAGGTACTTTCTCTGTATTCTCATTCTTTATAATGCATAACAATTCTGTTCTTGCCCTTTTTTAAAAGATTTGTTTACTTATTTGAAAGGCAGAGTTGGGAGGGGGAGAGAGAGAGAGAGAGAGAGAGAGATTTTTCCATCTGCTAGCTTACTCCCCAAATGGCTCCCAGGGCTGGGCCAGGCAGAAGCCAGGAGCCTGGAACTCCACAGGGGAGCAGAGACCCAAGCACTTGGGCCATGATCCACTGCTTTCCCAGGTACATTAGCAGAGAGCTGGGTTGGAAGTGGAGTTGCTGGGACTCGAACCAACACTCAGATAGGTTGTTAATATTGTAAACAACAGCTTAACCCACTGTGCCACAACATTGGCCCCTATTGTTGCCATTTCTAAAAACCTTATTTTATTGAGGAGAGAAACTGGGGAGTCTTTGTCACACATCTAGAAAGTGGAGGGGCCCTAGCCTCCTGGATTCCAAAATACAAGTTCTTTCCCTGTCAAGCTGTCGGCTTCCACAGCGCCATATTGGAAAGATGAGAAGAGCACTGCTCACGGGCATTTGAAGGGAGAGCAAGGCTTCTGAGAAGAGGAGTCAGGGCAAACTCCGTGGGATAAGTGACGTCTGCAGGAGGCCATTAATCAGGGGTAGTTTAACCAGCAAAGGATCATAGGGAGGGTGTTCTGGGTGGAGGGAATAGCATAATCCAAGGTCCTGTGGTATGAGAAAGGCCCAAGACCTTATGTCACATGCCCCAGGAAGCAGAATCTGAGATGGAGTTTGGCATTCAGAAAAATACGTGATGGAATATTCTTGGGATCCACCCTGGTAAAGAGTAAAGGAACTAGGATTTTGTAGAGAAAGGTATTGGGCTTCAACACAATCAATCTCTCTTTCTCATGGCCTTAGCTGCCGTGAGCGTCTCGGGGAGTCTGGCCAGCAGACTCAACCCAGGGCCCGCGACGACGACGGTTTCTCGGGTGAGAAAAGAACGAACGGCTCTTATTGGTCTTCAGTAGACTTTTTATTAGAGAAAGTAGACGTGACAGAGGTAGAAAGGAAAGAGGAGAGGGGAGAGGGGAGAGGGGAGAGGGGAGAGGGGAGAGGGGGGAGGGGGGAGGGGGGAGGGGGGAGGGGAGGGGAGGGGAGGGGAGGGGAGGGGAGGGGAGGGGAGGGGAGGGGAGGGGAGAGGAGAGGAGAGGAGAGGAGAGGAGAGGAGAGGAGAGGAGAGAGCTTCCTCCTCACACCCGCGGCTTATATACAAAATGTGACCAATCAGAAGCAAGCTAGAGTCCATGCATCGGGCACACCAATCCGGTCTCTGTTCACGTGAAGGGCACGCGTCCTTCGGCCAATCAGGTGAGGTGTCACGCAGCAGGCAGGCAGGCAGACTCACTGTGGGGGTCCTGGCGCCATCTTGTTGTTTACCGTGACCTCGATCCCTCCGCCTCCGGAGAGCCCTGCCCGTTGGAAAGCCCCCGGTCAAAACTGAAACTAAAAACCTCCGCCTAGCGATGCCGCCGCGGACTATTCCCCAACACTTAGCCAAACCCATGAGTTATGAAGTTGGGATGGTTTTTCAGAGAAAAGAGGGACCACGTGAATCTTGGTTGAGGTGATTCTCTCCAGCCAGAGAAATCCAGAGAGAGGAATTCATAGGAAAGGCATCATCCACCAATACCACCAGCAGCTGGGGGCATGAGTATCTCATCCCCAAAGAGGAAATTCTGGGTGGCTCACCACAAAGTCCACTGTAGTTTCCTGGGCAGTGAGCAGACTGATCTCATCGAACATGAGAGTGCAGGAGTAGGGAAAGGATGAGGTTGCATGAGGAGATGCTCATTGAAAGCCATATGTCACTGTGTTTTGCATATAAGGAGCAAGGGTCACCATGTTGTGTGAATCAAGGTCATGGCTAGAAGTTGCACCATCATAATGCATGGGGCATATGAGGATGAGAAGAATCTAGAAGAATAGCTCATTGGTTTTGGCTCATGGTCAAGGTGAAAAGTGAAAGGAGAAGTAAACTGGTGGCAGCAGTGGGAATGGGAAGAAAGGGAAGCAGAAGCATTGAGGACACATGCACGCTAAGAACTTCCTACAAAAGACCTATGAGACAGAAAATCCTTCCACAGAATACTATTCAGCTTTTCAGTGTAAATTCCATCTGGGCAGGGATTTTTGCTGTTTTCCCAACATCTAGAACAATGCCTGGCAAATAGCAGGTGTTTGCACCAGTCAGCTTTTGCTGTGATCATGTTGAGTCACAAAAATTCCAAAATGTCAACGGCTTACAGCTACAAATATTTATTTCTTATGCATGGCTCTGCAGCCAACTGTAACAACTCTGTTCCAGGCTGTGGGTTGGGTTCAGGTCTGCTCCATGTGTCTTCCTGTGCCAGGGACCCTCCTGAAGAACATGGAAAACAGATTCTTCTTTTAGTGGAGGGAAGGGCCCCAAGAAGCCTAGCAGAAGGTGCAGTGTTTCTAAAAGCCTCTGCTAGAATCTGGCATATGATCACTTCCACCAGCCCCATTCCATTGGCCTAAACAAGTCCTACAAGGAAGCTCCACATCAATGAGGCAAGGGAATATACTCCTCCCTGGGAAGCTGGGGAAAGGAGAGTGGGTATTTGCTGAACAGTGACAAAACCCACAATGGCGCTCACTAAATATTTGCTGAATGGTTGTGTGAATAAATACACATGTGCACGACATGGAACGGTCCATAGAAGAACCCATTAAGTGAAAAAGGCAAGTTGCAAAGCACTACATACACTATGATCCAATTTATAAACACACAGACCAAAAATAAAACCATACACTGATATATGCACATATTTTTTCATAAATGCATAGAGAAAGGGCTGGAAGTGGATACACTAAGCAGTTAGCCATATAAGATTGGGTAGAAATCAAAGGAAGCATTTGCTTTTTTATCATTTGAAATTTTTTACAAGAAGATATTCATGCTTAGCTTGTACAATTTTTAAGTTATTGTAAAAAAAGAAGAAAAAATAAAATGAAGCAATGGCCATTGTGAAGCTTCTCACACAGTCCAGATTGGAAAAATGTCAAATGAGCAATTTGGAGGAAGGAAGTTAATGTCATGCTAAGAGTGACAAATTAATAACAAAATGTGCCCTAACTCTTATAATTGTTCAGTTACTGCTCTGACATTTAAAACATATTACAACCTTTATGGTAAGTGCCTTTATCTGGCTTATGAAATTATTATGAAATTACTTTGACAGTATCTTGCACTTACATTTTGTAAAAAGGAACATTTACTTAACCCGTGCCATGTATGTAGTAGATATTCAGTATTTTTGGCACTTAATAAGCAAAAATCCCAGCAAGTTTGTTAACAATTTAATCACTTAGCGTTTGCTTAGGAGTATCAGGTCTTCTGAATGAAAAACACTATACTGTAAATGGTATTCATCTTCAAGATGCTACGATGAGCCATCATGTAAAAGAAACTGTACATCCACTTTTCTACCCCTTTCTCTAGAACCTAATGCCTTACCAGTGTGGTGATGGATATAACCTTTCTGAAAGACTGAGTCACTTTATCAAGTAACATCTTAGAGTGTCCTACACAGGCTGTGACGGCCACTTTTCAGAATGAACATCTCAACAATCACACAAAGACTGAAAAAGCATGATGGCTTAAGAGGGGTGGGCATTTGGCCTAGCAGTTAAGACACCACTTGAGATACCCGACTTCACACTTGATTCCACCTTCCCGCTAATGCACACCCTGGAAAGCAATGGTGTGTCTCAAGTGGTTGAATTTCTGCCACCCAGGTAGGGGCACAGATTGAGGTCTGAGATTCTGGCTCCAGCACATGATTACTGTGGGCATTTGGGGAATGAACCAGCAGGTGGGAACATACAAACACACAAAACACACACACTGTTTCTCTCTCTCTCTCTCTCTCTCTCTCTCTCAAATAAATAAATGTTATTGATTTGTGGTACTACCAGAAGCTCACTGCTAATGAGGATATCTGCCTGGCTAAGTTAGAACTGGGTTAATACATCAAAGCAAGCCTCCTCCTTGATGGTGCCAAGGGACCCTGAAAAACTATCCTCATCACTACCTCATTAAAGGTTTAGTTCTAGCGTTGCCCTGTGGTTATTAGATGTGTCCCCAAGACGGATTCTTTCAATTGGAAGAGTTCGAACATTAAAACTCAAACTACGCAAAAAATGTAAGTGATTTGCTCATCCCTCAACCAAACAGAGTGGCCAGAGGTGTGAAATGTGCTGATTACCCAAGCCTGAGTTTCTCAACCACCTAAAGGATGAGGCCTACCCCCCAAAATTGTAAGGACTGAGGAAAGACAGAGTTCATCCAATGGAGAAGAAGAAAGAATGGATGTTGACAAGGCAAATGACAACCACCACCACCACAATACTAATAGATGTCCACTACACTGACTTTGTGGTTGAAATTCTTGGTCATACTCCCTCATCAGCTCAGAGTCACTCTTAACGGTTAAGGGAACATCAATCAACACCAATCACTCATACAGTGATGATTTGTTGATTTCTTCCGCAAAGAAAAAAAAAAAACACAACATAAAATGAAGGATGTGGGGATAGGCTAGAGGCTTAATTTTATTTCAGTACTTTTAAAGTTTATTTGGTTTTATTTATTTGAAAGGCAGAGTGACAGAGAGAGTGAGAGCGAGAGCGAGCGAGAGAGAGAGATTTGAGAGAGAGAGATTTGAGAGAGAGTGATCTTCCATCCACTGGTTCACTCCCCAAATGCCCATAAAATGGGCTGGGCCAGGCTGAAACCAGGATCCAGGAACTCCATCTGGTTCTCTCATGTAGGTATCCAAGTACTGGGGCCATCATCTGCTGCTTCTCAGAGAGCACATTAGCAGGAAGCTGGATTAGAAGAGGAGGCGCTTTGGTATGGTGTGTGCACATCCCAAGCAGTGGCTTAACCTGCTGCACCACAACACTCGCACCATTTCAACACTTTTCATGTCTACCTTTTCGTTTGCCTTTTAGCCTCTTTCATCTTTTGCCTAGTTCCTGTTATGTCAGAAGCACAGCATCTAGCAGACAACACAACAACTTAATATATCGGATATTAATTACGGAATGTCTGTGTGCATTGGTTTAAGGATTAAAATTTCAAATTTTAATTTGAAATTAACGTTGATGGTTCACATGATTTGTGCCTGCTGATAATTTTAGTAGGCCTTTATGAGACTCAAGGTGTCTGGGCCATGATTTGGGGAGCCAATTCACAGTGAATATAATGAACAAGTTCCCTCACTATTTGGGGCTAGAATTCTGAGCTCGAAAAGAAGGGGCTCTGTAACTGAAATTATAAACTTGGTGCCAACTGAGGCTCTGCCACTTACAAGCTTATGGATGAGTTACTGAACAGCAACAATAATCACCATTTCTGGAACTCTGCCTCTGTATCAAGCACTTCACAGACATACATAATCTTTGAGCATGATAAGAATCTTGGAGGCCAGTTAAGAAGTGGGCAAATGATCTGAATAGACATTCATCAAAAAGAAGAAATACAAAGGGCCCACAAACACAAGGAAAAATTCTCGGTATCACTAGCTATCAGGGAAAAGCAAATAAAAACCAAAATGAGGTATCATCTCACTCTGGTTATAGTGACTATTATCAAAAAGTCAAAAAGTAACAGATGCTGGTGAGGATGTGAAGAACTGTATGGAGATTCTTCAAAAAAAAAAAAAAACTAAAAATGGATGTACCATATGAGCCAGCGATCCAATTGTCCCACTTCTAGGAATATATCCAAAGGAAATGAAGTCAAGACATGAAAGAGATACCTGCATTCCCACATTTATCGCAGCCCAATTCACAATAGCAAAGATACGGAATCAAGCTAGATGTCCATCAATGGATGAATGCATAAAGAAAATGTGGTCATTATATACAATAGAATATTACTCGGCCATAAAAAAGATTGAAACCTTGACATTTGTAACAAAATGAGTGGCATTAAGATCATTACGCTAAATGAAATAGACACAGAAATACAAATGCTACATGTTTTTTCTCATATGTGTAAAAGAATAAGCATACATAGTAAAAAGTGTGGATATTGTCTTATTTGATATATAGATATTTATAAATGTTTTCCTCACTGAATTATACCCCTGACATAACATACCCTTCTTTTCTCATTTCATGATCATGAATCCCACATTATGTGATATTAATGTATCTACCCTTGCTTTAAAAAAAGGTACATATGTATGTATATAAAATTTAAATAAGAAGCAAATATGGTAAAATGTTAAAATTGTTAAATGCATTTGTGTTCATTGAACTATTCTTCATACTTTATGTATCATTTGAAATATTTTTAAATAAAAATAAGAACCTTGGAGGATATGTATCATTAAGTTCCCACTTATTAAATGTTGCAGGTGGTAAGACATATGATCATTTTAATAATGTGAGGACACTTTCAAAAAGCTCACGGAAAATGTGTTTTATGAAAAACTGCACATGAATTTCAAATTTGTTTGCACCAAAATAAACTTACTTTTTTTATAATGTACTTATTCATCTGTTGAGGGTCATTTAGGGGTTTTGGGTTTGTTGGAGAAGCAAACAGAGAGACAGAGACAGAGAGACAACTGTCAGACAGAGCTCCTATATGTTAGTGTATTCGCCAAATGCCTGCAACAGCCTGAGGCCAAAGGCAGGGGCCAGGAGCTCCATCCTGGTCTCCCACATGGGTGGCAGGGATCGAAGCACTTGAGCCTCACAGAGTCCCATTAGCAGGAAGCTGGAGTCAGAGCCAGAGAGAGATATGGAACCCGGATGGTCCAGGGTGGGACATGAGTATCTCAACTGGCACCTGAAACACTAGGCCAACGTCCACACTTAAACTTCTCTGTCATTCCATTTTTCCATGAAATATTTGAAGTACTCTCAAGCTTTATAGGGTAAAAAATACTGCACAAGACAAAGTAACTGTAAAACACATCTCAATATCAAATATTAAAATAAGTGAAAATACAGAGCTGCATAGAACACACATAAAGATGGAGTGTTATCCCATTTCTCCTGTGAGAACACTGAGACCAGAAAGTTTATGTCACTTATTTCCAAAGTCACACAGCCATATCTGGAAATGAAGCCTGTTTGATAAAGGTCTGTTTGACTTCCACTCATCACACTGTCCTTCCAGTGAGACAGCTCCTTGGTTTGCTCATGCATAAAAATGAAAATGATAATAGGTCCCTTCCAGGATCGCCATAAGAACAGAATGGGGTTCATTGAAACATGAGTGTCTAGAGGTAGCTGGTGCTTATTATTTTCTTAAACAGTAAAACAACCACATAAATGTACCTGCTGAGTAGAAAAGATTTTTGAGGGGTAGGGGTGATGGAGGAGTGGGCAGGGTTTGGCAAAACAGGAACCATGCAGACTTTAAATTAAGGAGACCTCTGCCTTGGGCAGCAGCTTCTCACACAAATCCCACTGCAGGGAAGGACATCCCTAGGACGTGGAAAATCCGATTATACATTTGGGCTTTGACTGATTGAGCTGTAGGTGCCAGGTACCACATTAAGGTTGTTCAAATAGCCAAGAGCTTCCCCTGCCCAGGCTCACCAAAATAAAACGAGGATTCTTTTTTCCAGGTTTATTTGATAAGAATCAATCCCTTCATTAAAATGTTTAAACACAACTGAATGTAAATGCAAAAAATAAAAAATAAAAAAAGACAGCTAAATTCTCAGAGCCAAAGTTGATGTACATTCTGAATCACTTAGATATTTTTTCTCTATCCCTTAACTGTCACCATTCCTAATCCCATTCTTCATGTATTCCCATGCTCCACTGTAAAGGGCAAATGTTCATCTATTAATTCCATGACAAAAGTCTTTCCATAAAACAATGACAGCCTCTCAACTGATTCAATCTGAATTATTTGCTGAGATTATGTTCCTTCTCAGTTGTCTCCTAACTTGCCTTTGTTATAGTATTTTTAAAAAATTTATTTATTTTAGGGGCCAGCACTGTGGCATAGCGGGTAAAGCCACTGCCTGCAGTGCCAGCATCCCAGATGGGACCAGTTCGAGTCCCAGCTACTCCACTTCTGGTCCAACTCTCTGCTATGGCCTGGGAAAGCAGTGGAAGTTGGCCCCGGTCCTTGGGCCCCTGCACCCGCATGGGAGACCTGGAGGAAGTTCCTGGCTCCTGGCTTTGGATTGGAGCAGCTCCTGCCGTTGCAGTCATTTGGGGGGTGAACCAGTGGATAAAAGATCTCTCTCTGCCTCTCCTCTCTCTGTGTAACTCTGGCTTTCAAATAAATAAATAAATCTTTTAAAAAATTATTTATTTGAATGGCAGAGTGACAGAGAGAGACAGTGAGATCTTCCATCCACTGGTTCCACTCTCCAAGTCCCTGAAACATCTAGGGCTGGGCCAAGCCAAAGGCAGAAGCCAGAAACTCCATCTGAGTCTCCCATGTGAGTGGCAGGAAGCCAAGTTCTTGGACCATTATCTACTGCCTCTAAGGAACATTAGCAGGAAGCTGGATCAGAAGCAGAGACAGGACTCCATCCCAAGCACTCTGATATGGGATGTGGGTATCAAAAGCAACAGATTAACTCTCTGTACCACAACATCAAATCCATTATAGGTTTTTTTTTTTTCAATATTTTTGTTCATTTATTTGAGAAAGAGAGAGATCGATCTTATGCATTGTTTTATTCTCCAAATGCCCACAAAGGGACTGGGCTGAAGTCAGGAGCTAGGAATTCAATCCAGGTGTTGATGTGGGTATCAGGAACCCAATCACTTCATCCATCACTGCTGCTTCCCAAGGTCTGCATTAGCAGGAAGCTGAAGTCAGGAGTTAGAGCTGAGTGTCAAACCTAAGCACTCTAATACAGGATGCAGAAATCTTAACCAGCATCTAAATACCTACACCATTCAATTTTTCAATGCATTTTCCCAAGCCATTTAAAGTTATTGCACCCCTTTTACAAAAATAAAATGAATTTTTAAAAAAATTTGAAAAGCCACGAAGAATTGGCTTTGTGGCACAGTGGGTTAAGCTGTCTCCTGCAATGCCAGAATCACATATGGGTGGAGTCCTGGATGTTCCACTTCCAATTCAGCTCCCTGCTAATGTGGCTGGGAAAGTAGCAGAAGATGGCCCAAGTGGTTGGGTCTCTGCACCCATGTGGGAGACCTGGAAGGAGTTCTAGGCTCCTGGTCCTTAGCATGGCTCAGCCCTGGCAATTGCGGCCATTTGGGGAGTGAGCCAGTGAATGGAAGACCTCTCCCTCTCTCTGTTACTCTGCCTTTCAAAAAAATAATCAGAAAGAAAGAAAGAAAGAAAGAAAGAAAGAAAGAAAGAAAGAAAGAAAGAAAAGAAAAGAAGAGGAGGTGGAGGAGGAGGGAGGGAGGGAGGAAGAAAAGCCATGGATGACAGATTGCCAAGCACAACAACACATCCTTGTCTCTCAGTGCTCGGCTCATACTCTGACATAATGAAATTTGTCAGGCTTTCCTTATGGCAAGTATCTGAACTGGATTCTGAGGGCTGTTGTAAGAAATTACTAGAAATTTGGTGGCTTAAGACAAAAAACACTTCTTGCACAGTCCGGAGGGCAGAAGTCAGAAATCAAGGGGTCGGCAGGCTGTAGGGGTGATTCCTTCCTTGCCTCTTCCAGATTCTGGCAGCCCCAAGCAGCCCTAGCTTGTGGAGCCAATCTCTACCTCCGTCTTCACATGGCTGTCCCCTGCACTGTTCTTCTGTGTTGCTCCTCTTCTTCTTAGGGTACTTGTCATTGCATTTAGGCTCTACCCGGTCAATCCAGGATAATCTGATTTTGAAATCCTTAACTTCATTATATCTGCATATATCCCTTTTCCAAATAAGGGCACATTCACAGGTATCCAGAGTATTTGTTAAGATTTATTTATTTATTTATTTGAAGGGCAGAAATAGAAAGATAAGAAGAAAAAGAAAGAGAGAGAGAGAGAGAGAGAATCTTCCATCCATTGGTGCATTCCCCCAAATGGATGCAACAGCTGGGGCTGGACAAGGCCAAAGCCAGACGCCAGGAGTTTCCCCAGGGGTGTAGGGGCCCAATCACTTGGGCCATCTTCCACTGCTTTCCCAGGTGCATTAGCAGGGAGCTGGATCAGAAGCAGAGCATCCAGGAATCGAACCAGCAGCCATATGGGATGCCAGTGCCACAGGCAGCAGCTTTACCCATTATGCCACAGCGCTGATCCCAGAGTTACCACTTGTAATCTAATAACTGCTTAAATCCTGCAACTGATTGCTCCACCCCCAACACACACACTTTTTTGTACTTTTATATATTTTGGGTTATAAGTATGTATTTCCTATATAATGGAATAAGAGAACACATTTTAGTTTTCTTTAGTGTGTATTTGAGAGTCAAAGAGACAGAAAGCAAAAGCTTCCATCTGCTGGCTCACTCCCCAAATGCTCACAACAGCTAGGGCTCGGCCATGCCAATGCCAGGCACTGGAAACTCAATCCAGTCTCCTACACGAGTGGCAGGATCCCAAGCACCTGAGCCGTCACCATTGACTTCCAGTGTCTCCATTAGCAGGAAGTCGGCATGAGGAGCCAGAGCTGGGTATCAAACCCAGGTACTCCAATCTGGGATGTGGGCTTTTCAAACAGAGTCTCAGACACACTGTCAATGTGAGTCTCAGACACACTGTCCAAAATTTCTTGTTGGAGGATCCCGAATCGTCCTCCTTTCCTGACACATCAGATAACAAAGAGTGATTTTTTTTTCCATTATCATTACACAAGGGACCTGGTTCCCTTGAGTACTGATCTTGACAGAAGTGAGGAAACTCTAACCCTGTGTCCCCCAGATTCATACATTAAACCTCAGGGAGCTAGCTGGTCCCTTCGGCAATGTAAGGGCACAGAGAGAAGACAGCCATCTGTGACCCAGAATTGCGAGCAGTGAATGTCTCTTGTTTATAAGCCACCAACGTACGATATTTCATTATAGCTGCCTGAACAGACTAAGATAGCCCACTAGCCTTTTGTCTTTAGGAATTCATTAGCTTACTCAATGGGAGGGTATGTAACACATATTTAGAAACCATTTATATGTTGTCATCTGGTCAAACCGTAACTTGGAACTCCCATAGCTCATTCTGATATAGTTGTCTGTCCAGTACTGGAACAGGGCTAATGTGTGAGCTGTTTTCCTGTGCATTTTTCTCTCCTTCTGAAATCAAGGAGAATTTACCCATGTGAACTTGGACTTCTAACAAGAACGAGGGAGGTATGGTGCCTTGAGGTGAATAGGTTCAGTTGAGGAGGACAACTTCCTGAAAGGCATCCAAGGAGAAGCACTTTGCAAAATGCGCCACAGGTGTTCTTCTCCCTTTTAGAAGTGCTGGGAAGCTGGAATTAGGACAGGACATAACAATGCTGTCTTCCCATGAACCTTAGAGAAAACAATATACAATTGTTGTGAGCAGTGTAACCTTTGGACTGCTCTGGTATGCAACATCCTTTCCAAGTGGGCAAAGCCTTGATGGTGTTGATTCAGTTTTGTGTTTGTCTCTAATAACAAAAGGGAAGCCGGAGATTTCTGGGGGCAGGCCGCCAAGCCATTCATCTAAAGATTTGTGTGCTTACTTTGAGCTATATAAATTAATCCTGTTTAATCGTTCATATTGACTTTAAAGAAGCAAACAGTGCCTATGTGAAAAGTTAAATGTATCATGTGGGACATGTAGAGATTACCGTAGAAGGGTCCCATTTAGAAGAAAACAACAATTTGTCTAATTTCAATCACATCCAATGTCCATAGACTAGATCATAGATCCAGGGGTGAAATAAATAGCACCTGCTGGGACCTTTGAGAGGTACATAAATTATGAGAAGGAAGGTTCTTCAGTAGATACGGTGCAATGCACATCTCTGCATGCTGTGTGTTCTCCGGCTTTCTCTCTCTCTTCTTTCCCTCTCCCTCTCCTCTCCGTCTCCTCTCTCCCCTCTCCTACTTGGAAGCCCAGAGGCTCTGCAAATTTGCCCAGCCTCCACTTCAGCAGTCTACTCACGCACAATGCCATAAACACAAGCCACTGATTATTATCACAGCCTGCAACCCCAAGGGATTTTCTGTAAGGAACACAAACGAGCTGAACAGAAGTCCAGTCGCATGGACTCCCTGGCTCGGGAAGGGGTTCCTGCACACCCCAGCAACCCTGACATCGCATCATGGCCATTATTGGTGCCTCACCCAAATCCTCTTTCCTGAGCCAGGACACTCATTCTAGCATGCCAGGAATGGTGGCTGCTGAGAGCTCACAGTTGCCCTCTCCCTGCTCTTGGCCACATGGAGACATCTGGCAAGGGGAATGAAACTCTACCTCAGCACTCCCAGGCAGTCCAAAGCCAATGATTGATGGACTGACTGTGAAGTCCAAAAGGCAGGCCCCCTTGCCTCAGAGTGCAACCTGTGTGGGGTGCAGCCAAACTCCAGAGTTGCTTGTAGGATCTGGCTGGAGCTAGTGTCAAGGTGAGACCACCTCCTTTCTCAATGGTTTCCCTCCATTCCGTCCTTCTCTCACTCCCACTCTCCTGAGAGCACTCCCTCAATAAATCACTTACCCAGGAATCCCTATTTCAGTGGCCATTTAGCCTAGCAGCTAAGACATGGGTTAAGGTACCCACGTGCCTTATCAGAGCGCCTGGATTTGTAGCTGGCTCCACTCCTGACTCCAGCTTCTTGCCAATGTAGACCCTGGGGAACAGCAGGTGGTGGCTCAAAAACTTGGATTCCTGCCACCCATGTGGGAAATTCAGATGAGTTCCTGGCTCCCAGCTTTGGCCCAGGCCATCCCCTGTTGTTGCAGGCATTTGGGAAGTAAACCAACAGGTGGGAGTTCTCCATCTGTCTCCCTCTCTGATTCTCTCTCACTGTCTCTTAAATTAAAAAATAAATAACCCCTTCTCAGGTTCTGCTTCTAGAACTTCTATAAGGACACAGCCTAGACAGCAGAGATACTGTTTTTTGCAGTGCCTCATCCAGAGGACCTTCACTCTGACCTCTGACCTGTGCCTCAACTCGGTTTCTCTTATGACCAGTAAACCTCTAAATAAAGCCTCCACCTCCTCAGTGTTTCATTATCCTAAACTCCTCCCCATCACCTCCAACTCAGACCAGGCTCTTAGGAGTCCCTAACCAGGCAAATGTTCTTCCTTCCTAACTGATCTTCCTGACTGCAGGCCTATTAGTTGCCTACTGGCATTTTTCTGAATGACAAATGCAATCATGTTACTTCATCTTCAATACAACTGTCATTGGCTACCACATTAACATCACCGTAACAATAACAATAACCACCCCTTATTATATACCAAACTTCTGACTTTCATCATCTTCTCCTGTGAAGTAAAACTGCAACAAACCTTTGATTTCCCCCTTTTGTAGGAAGAACATGGAGTCTCAGGAAGGGTCAAGAATCCACCCAAGGTCACACAGTCACACAGCTAGTCAGGGGTAGATCTGGAAAGAATTCTAGCTGACACTGAAGCCAAGCTCCTAATCTCATTGCTAAGTCCCCTCTCCATAAAAGCCAGACTCTGCATTCTGGCTTTCAAAGCCCTCTGTGGACAGAATCCAAAATTGTCCAAATTTGTCTTCCTCAGGTCATCACACGCCTTACTTCAGCTATACCAGACAACTTGCCATTCCTGAAACACACTTTGAACATCCCTCTGCCCTCATCCTGCTATTTTATCTGACTGAAAGGTCCTTTGCCCACACGTCTACCTGTCACATCTTCGTGGCAGAGGTATTTTCCAATGATGGCTGTAATATCTCATATCTCACCTTCTCTTCCACAATGTGACCTTGCTCCTCCTCTCACGGAGGGGTGGGGCTTATGGTTCATCCCTTTGAATCTGGGCTGGTCCTTGTGATTCTGACTACCAGGAGGACAGGGCAGAAATGATGCCATGTGACTTCCAAGGTTAGGTCACAAAAGTCCATGCAATTTTGCTGGAGATCACCACGTCTGAGAGGCTATTCATACACACTCTGGTTGGTAGTGTGGCTGAGCTCCCAGATGGTAGTTGTCGGGGCCAGCCCTGTAAATGTGCCATCTTAAATGTCCAGCCACCAGTTGTACTTGATTGTAACTGCTTAAGAGACCTCAAGCAACAACTGCTCAGCTGAACCCTTCCTGAAACCCTGAACATAAAATTGTGAGCAAAGTACAATGATTGCTTAACATCACTAAGTTTGGGGGCAAATTATACATAGTAATCATGACAGTTCCACAATCTTCCAATGCCCTAAGTAATTGCTAATTCTTACAGGAAGCCTCTCCAGTAGGAATTACTCCCTACCATCTCTAAACACTCACAGCAGCTGGCTTTTCCAATCTGTCATTTATTGCACTTGGATTTATAGTTATTTGTGTGTTTGCCTTTTCTCTCTAATCCACACACCTTGAGGGTAGGAACAGTATAATATTGACATTTATTAATCTTTATATTCCATAACCTTAAACCCTGTGCCTGGTGCCAAGTAGATACTTAGTTATTAGTTATTGTCCTGAACCAAACCAGAGATAGGTATTATCTTATTCTCCACCAACAAGCCAGAGCATCAGTAGGTCTAATGGATCTACAGCCTTTTCCTGCAACCCAGAAACAAGTGAAAGAGTAAAAGTTGCTAATGAAAGAACCCCACCCCATGAAATAAGAGAGGGAGTACAATGTCACGCTGGAGAGAATGGGTTCCACTAGTGGGATGTGATTGGCGGCTACGTGACCGTGGTGAGTTACCTCTCATCTTGGAACCTGTTATCTTCTCTATAAAATGAATTTGCAGTATGCACCTCCTAGAGTTGTCCTGAGGAGCAAACGAGATGATTTTGTGAAGAACTTAAATTGAAGCTACCTCAATAAATGGTAGCTATTCACGTCATAGGTAAGACATGTACATTAACATCCCCAGGACAACATCAATGACACAGTTGCATTCTTTTCCACACAATGATCTGTCACGTAAATCACTGAAATCTATTTGTAAGATTCCCTTTAAATGTGTTCACAGCCATAAGTCATTCTTTCCCAGACCACTTGTCCTTTGGGGTTTGAAAAAAAATGTGGTCACTATACTCATAGATCACAGGACCCAAATCTTCCAGTACCCCTCTGTGCTGAGTACCTGTGTGCAGGGGCCAGGCCTCAATCATTCTTCCACATCCCACGTGGTGCTCCAAGAAAGGAGAGAATGTTAAAGTAGGTTTAGTTGCCCTCTTCTGTTTGGACAATAATGACCTCAAGTTGTGGCCACGGTGTCCTAGACCATAGCTAATGGTTCCTAGGGACACGAGATGAGGTAAGATCCCAAAAGTGCAATATAAAAGTACACTGTGGCCATCACTAAGTAATGCACAACTGCAGGACTCAACATTTACACTGTTGTGTTCCAGGGGGTGTCATTCACATAAAAGATGGTGCAATGGCATCCTTTGGAGTTGTGCAACATGGCAGCCTGGATCCTGGTGAGTGCTGCATGTGCTGCGTGTGCCCTTACCCAATCTTCCCTCCCCACTGCAGATGGGGGGGGGGGAACGTTAGGAGCACACTTCATTCCCAATCTGCATTTGTAAGTACTCTAAAGTATAGGCACCAAGAGGTTCTCTATTTTGGGAAAGAGGATAAATAATTTGTGCAACCATGACTTTACAAGATGTAAAGTATTGTCGTAAATTATTATGTCACATGAAAGGTTCAAAACTGACCAAATAGAGCAGACTCTTTCAACAGTAACTTTTCTTAAACAAATGTCCAATTTTATTTTCTTTTAAAAAAATCTCCTTCCTCCACCAAAACACATAAGCAAATAAACTTGCTCATAACCCTACCAATTATACAGCATTGACTTTTTTATTTTTGGACAGGCAGAGTTAGACAGTGAGAGAGAGAGACAGAGAGAAAGGTCTTCCCTCCATTGGTTCACCCCCCCAAATGGCCACTACGGCCAGCGCACTGCGCTGATCCGAAGCCAGGAGCCAGGTGCTTCCTCCTGGTCTCCCATGCGGGTGCAGGGGCCCAACCACCTGGGCCATCCTCTGCTGCCTTCCCAGGCCACAGCAGAGAGCTGGACTGGGAGAGAAGCAACCAGGACTAGAACCCGGCACCCATATGGGATGCTGGCGCCACAGGTGGAGGATTAACCAAGTGAGCCATGGTGCTGGCCCCACAGCATTGACATTTAGGAGTAGGCCAACAATAGGAAAATAAAGAAGGAAGAAAATTTGAAACTTATCTCCAAGATGATTTTAAGCAGTTTCGGGAAGCAGAGGGGGCATAAATAAATAAATAAATAATAAATAAATAAATAAAGTTTTAAGCAGGCCCATGGCACTTGAAGAAGAGGATCCTTCTACCGGGTCTCTTTCTTTTTTTTTTTCCTAGTGATTATTATTTTTTTATTTGACAGATCGAGTTAGACAGTGAGAGAGAGACAAAGAGAAAGGTCTTACTTCCATTGGTTCACCCCCCAAATGGTCACTACGGCTGGTGCGCTGCACTGATCCAAAGCCAGGAGCCAGGTGTTTCCTCCTGGTCTCCCATGCAGGTGCAGGGCCCAAGCACTTGAGCCATCCTCCACTGCCCTTCCGGGGCAACAGCAGAGAGCTGGATTGGAAGAGGAGCAACCGGGACTAGAACCTGGCACTCATATGGGATGCCAGCGCCGCAGGCGGAGGATTAACCAAGTGAGCCATGGCAATGGCCCCAACCAGGTCTCTTTCTGCTATCCCAAACATACTTCCTCCGTGCTGAAATCTCCCACCATAATTGAGGACTCTCCAATCATATGTGATAAACAGTTCCTACTACTGCCTTTTCAATATGCTTTACAGAACTCTTATCAGAGACCAAACACATTGAATCTTCATAATAGCTTTGCAAAAATAGATATTGGTCTTACTGTTTTGTTGAAAATGAGAGACTTCAGAGAGATCAGGTCACTGGGCTAGAAGGTAGAATTGGGAGTGGGTCCCAAGTCTACGTGACCCCAAAGCCTGCAGCGGGCTGCCTGTAGCTGATGAAAACCAGGCAGCACTGATTGATAACATTTGAAGCCAGAAGAAGACTCTCCCTATGGATCTCAAAGGCTTTCCCTTCATCTGAGTATCACATTCTTAGAGAGAGAGAGAGAGAGAGAGAGAGAGAGAGAGAGAAAGTCTGGCTGCCTCATTATATTCTAAAATAAAACTAACCTTTCTTAACCTTTCACTTTACCCCAGCGCTCCTCTCTATTAAAGATTTATTTATTTTTTTGAAAGTCAGAGTTACAGAGAGAGAGACGGAGAGGCAGAGAGAGAGGGAGGTGTCTTCCATCCACTGGTTCACTCCCCGATTGGCCACAATGGCTGGAGCTGTACCGATCCAAAGCCAGAAGCCAGGAGCCTCTTTTGGGTCTCCCGTGCAGGTGCAGGGGCCCAAAGTCTTGGGCTATCTTCTACTGCTTTCCCAGGCCCTAACAGAGAGCTGGATCAGAAATGGGGCAGCCAGAACTCAAACCAGCGCCCATGTGGGATGCCGGCATTGCAGGCGGTGGCTTTATCCATATGCTACAGTACCCACACTAAGTGGAAGGGCCATGTGTTTGGTGGTTACCTGACTGTTGAAATGGATACAACTAATTTAAGCAAACATGTATCAACTTTCCTCTGGAAACAAAGAAACAAACCAAAATGTGTGACAATACTGCACCAAATGTATGCCCACCAAAGCAAGACATGGCTTATAGTCATTGTTTCAATAATATTTCTGAATAATTCTGCTAAGAAGGTTTTCCCTAACACTTTTTCACATTGCTAGGATGAGTCTAATTTGGCACCATCTTTATGGAGGAAGGGCAATTGAGTATTATCTAGGAAATCTGTACACATCATATATTCATACGCCATTTGTCTTGGACAAGGTTCCCCAGAAGCAGAGAGATCCGGTCTGCATGCTGAGGGAATGTCCCCAGGTGAAACCTACAGGGGTTAAGGGAAGAAGGATCCATCACAGGGGAAAGAACTAGGGCAAGATGTGTTTTCACAAGTCTAGCTTCAGCCTAATCCCACAAGGAGCTCCTGAATGATAACTGCACCACAGGGGTTGTTCTGCCCAGAGACAAGGGGGCTGAGCTTTTATATCCATGGATCTTTTAGTCATTGGTGAAGGATGTCCCCAGAAGTGTATCTAGAGAGATTGGATTAAGATGGTAGAGCAGGGAGGGGCTACTGCTCCAGTCTAGGAGAAGATGGTTTTTAAAAAGTGGAAAGAGTGCAGTCTCAGGGAAGAGTTAGGGAGAAAACAGCAGAGGAAACTATACGCGATTTAGAGGGACACTATGGACCTATCTGGAGGGCGAGGACGCAAACTCAGGACCCCAGCAGCCAAGAGCCTCTGCACCAGTGTTAGAGAGTGAGATGAAACCAGACTGCAGCAGCCCAAGCCACTTGCAAAAAAGCTGCAGGAAGAGCCTGGAGGGAATCTGGCTTGGAGCCCTGTGGGGGAAAGTGTACCTGCCAAACTAAAAGAGAAAAAACAAAGATCTCCCAGATCACGCTGCAATGGCATCCTGTAACAAGATGATAGAGAGCAGTTTTTTTTTCTCCTTCATAATACTTGTTGAACTGCTTACTTAACAGAGTTAATCATATGTGTATAAAGTCAATTGAAATTGATCTCAGTAAAAAATAAGAGAGGGAGGAGGAAGTTTGTAACTGTAAAGCTGAGTAGATCTGCATACATTCGTACAGACTTACTTCTAAGGGTACAGTTTAAAAACTTGCCATGGGACCCTGAATCCCATTAAGCTAGGTGGGAAAAATGTCACCTTAAGTGTTAAAGTGACCATATTAAGTGATCATATAGATAGGATTAAGTGTTAAAGGGATCATATAAATAAGATTAAGTGTCTGGCAATAATAATAGAATTAAAAGGGAGATAATGTTCCAATATGGGAACAGTCCACACGGCAGACTCATAGAATGACAATTGCTTTAAATAGCACTCTGACCTCAGAATCAGCCCTTAAGACATTCTGAACCGGTGCCGTGGCTCAATAGGCTAATCCTTCGCCTTGCGGTGCCAGCACACTGGGTTCTAGTCCCAGTCAGGGTGCCGGATTCTGTCCTGGTTGCCCCTCTTCCAGGCCAGCTCTCTGCTATGGCCCAGGAGTGCAGTGGAGGATGGCCCAAGTGCTTGGGCCCTGCACCCCATGGGAGACCAGGATAAGCACCTGGCTCCTGGCTTCGGATCAGTGCAATGCGCTGGCCACAGCACGCTGGCTGTGGCGGCCATTGGAGGGTGAACCAACGGCAAAAAGGAAGACCTTTCTCTCTCTCTCTCTCTCTCACTGTCCACTCTGCCTGTCAAAAAAAAAAAAAAAAAAGACATTCTGGTCTGGCTGAAAAGCCCAGGAGAGCACTTCAGGCATGGAAAGCCAAGACACCATGGCAAAAGATGTCCTACATGAAGGATCTGTGTGAGTGAAACCCCAGTGGAAAGAAGTGGCCATGAAAGAAGGATGTACTTTTCTCTGAAGGGAGGAGAGAACTTCTACTTTGCTTATAGTCTTGTCCAAATACTGATGGAGTTTGTGACTTAAAAAGGCTTCCATAGCCATGGCAGTTCATGTCAAGAGCCTTATGTGATCACTGATGCCATATATAAGAGTGTTAATTGCTAAATTAATAACAGGAGTCACTGTGCATTAACTTCCCATGTAGGACTGTCCTCAATGAGTTGTACTATGAGAGTTTACTGTAAAACTTGTTCTCAAACAGTTGTGTGTGTGTGTGTGCAAATTGTTGAAATATTTACTTATTATAGAGTTGGTCTTCTGTGTATAAAGCTAATTGAAAATGATTCTTAATGGAGAATGGGACTGGGACTGGGAGAGGGAAGAAAAGGTTGGGTGGGAGTGGGGTTGAGAGGTCAGGTATGGTGGGAAGAATCACTATATTCCTAAAGTTGTACTTCTGAAATTTGTACTCCTTAAATAAAAGGTTTCTTTGGGAAAAAAGAAGTGTATGTAACTTTCAAGATATCTCCAAGCCAGGTAGAACCTATCAGCCACTTGCTGTTCCCTAGAAAAGAAAGCAAGCGTGAGCTTCTAGCTGCCAACATCCACAGCAGCTAAGGGATAGGTACACCAGCCCCATAAAAGATCTGGGCCAGGCAACCAGCAACACCTGTCACCATTTTACCCAGAAATTCCATATTTAGTCATTTATTACTCAGATATGCAGGCACATGCTGAGTGCTGCATGTCCAAGATTATTCAAAGCTGAATTATTTATTATAGGAAAAGACCTACCAATTAAATTACACTGTGATACTTCCATACAGTGGAATAATAGGTGGATCTGAAACAAAATAGGAAAAAGGAAACTTTCCATATGTAGATATAGGATGACTTTAAATATACACTTTAACATGGAAAAAAGCAAGGTACAAAATACAATATGTATACCACACTGCTATATGTGTTTTCAGGAATACATATTATGCACATGTATACATATTTATTTATTTGCTTAAGTTAACCCTGAAAGGATAGACAGGAAACTAGGAACATTGTGGTTAGAATATAGAGTGGGAGGGGAATTTTCAATGTATATCACTTTGTGCCGTGTGAATTTTATACCATATATCAGTTTTTTTTTCATGCTGCTATAACAAAGTACCTTAGATTGGACAATTTATAAATACTAGAAATTTATTTCAAACAGTTCCAGAGCATGAGAAGTCCAAGATTAAGGAACTGGCAGACTCCTTGTCTGCTGAATCTACTTCAAAGATGACATTGCTTGCTGCATCCTCATGTAAGGACACACTTGCTCCATCAAGCTCCTTTTTTCAAAAAAATTATTTTCATTTTTGTTAGAGAGAGAGAGAGAATTTCATTTGCTGGTTCACTCCCAAAATGTCCACAACAGCCAGGGCTGAGCCAGGCTGAAGCCAAGATCCTGGAACTCAATCTGTGTTTCCCACATGTGTGGCAGTGACCCAAGTACTTGAGCCATCACCTGCCACTTCCCAGGTTGCACCTCAGTAGAAAGCTGGAATCAGAAGTGGAGTTGGGAATTTTATAAGGACATTCATCTTATCCATGATGGCATGATCATTTCCCAAAGTCCCCACCTGTCAATACCACCACCTTGGGGTTCTAACTTAGAATTTTTGAGAAATATAAGCATTCAAACAATCAGTATACGAACATCTTACCTCTTCAAATGAAATAAATGGATATGGATGGATGGACGATAGATGATACATACAGACGGACAGATAGATCTATGACAGTTAAATAACTGATTTGCTCTGAGACTCAGCCAGAAGTTTCTGCTGCTCCTTTGACAATCAAGAGGGGTAGAATCAAAAGGACACTTTAAACCCCAACTGTTGGGGTGTGTTTTGGTCTAGTGCTTAAGGCACTACTTGGGATGCCTTCATCCAATATTAGAATGTGTGGGTTTGTGTCAGTTCTGATCCCAATTCCAGTTCCTGCTAATGTGCATCCTGGGAGACAGTGGAGGGTGGCTCAGGTGCTTGAGTCTCTGCCATCCCTGTGGGAGAAGACCTGGATTGAGTTCTTGGTTTCTGGCTTCAGCCTGGCCCAGCCTCGACCATTTGCAAGCATTTTGGAGAGAGAACCAGTGATGGGAACTCTCTACTTTCTCTCTCCTCATTTCAAAAAAATGTGTTTTCTTATTCAGGCATAACTCCCTTCCTTATTTTTGCCAATATATTCCCTGCATTAGCATGTGGTTTCTAGCTTAACTAATAACCTCTTATTTTCTGTTATGCTCTTTCAGATCCTACACCATCCATTACTATTCCTCAGATCTCCATATAGAAGTTTAATCTCTTCATCAAGATGAGATCAACCTACTATTGCAGATGCAATCAGCTTTAATGCTGAATTTAACCAAGATACAACTCCAAGCTATAATTAAGGGCCAATGTTTTCCAATATATATTAATCAGAGTGTGAATTCTATCAATGAGATGCTAATAGATGTCTCAAGACAAAATGGTTGCATGGCTAAATAAGTGTGGGTTAAACAGATGTCTTGCTGAAAGACTTACCAGAGCCTTTAACATTACCATGTGTATTTTGAATCTAATCTCATGAAGATGCAGAATCTGCCCCCACCCTCACTCCACCAAATTAATGGGTTGCAGAATCGAAGGGCTCAGTTAGGCAGTTCTTGCTTGAGGTCTTTCAGTGACTGTAGTCATTCATCCAAAAGCTCAACTGAACTGGTCATCCAAAATGGCTCACTCACACAGCTGGCAGTTAGGAGTCCAGCTGGGCCATTGACTGGAGCACCCGCACATGGTCCCAATAGCACAAAGGTTTCAGGGTAGCTGGACTTCTCATATGGCACCCTGCTTCCCCCACAGCACTTGGCCTCAAGAGAACCAGATGGAATTTAAATGGCTTTCTTTATAAAAAAAAAATTATTTAGGCCGGCGCCTTGGCTCACTAGGCTAATCCTCCACCTGCAGCGCCGGCACTCCAGGTTCTAGTCCCGGTTGGGGTGCCAGATTCTGTCCTGGTTGCTCCTCTTCCAGTCCAGCTCTCTGCTGTGGCCCGGGAAGGCAGTGGAGGATGGCCCAGGTCCTTGGGCCCTGCACCTGCATGGGAGACCAGGAGGAAGCATGATGTACCAATCTGAAGCCAGGAGCCAGGTGTTTCCTCCTGGTCTCCCATGTGGGTGCCAGGAACTCCATCCAGGTCTCCCATGTGGGTGACAGGAACCCAAGTACTAGGGCCATCACTACTGACTCCCAGAATCAGAAGATATTTTCTTAAAGATTTATTTATTTATTTTAAAGGCAGAGTGAGAAAGGGAGAGAGAGAAAGAGAGATCTACTCACAGATTCACTCCTCAAATGCCCACCACAAAAGCCAGGTCTGGGACAGGCTGAAGCCAGAAACTCTATCCTGGTCTTCCACGTGGGTGGCAGGGACCCAAGTACATGGGCCATCATCTGCTGTTTCCCAGGTGTGTTAACAGGGACCTGGATAGTAAGCAGAGTAGCCAGGACTCAAACCAGCACTCCAATATTGGATGTTGGTGTTGCAAATGGCAGTTTAATCCACTGCACCACAACACCAGCCCCTGGAGACATACTATGCTTGTACAGACGGGACCCATAAAACATACTTGACCCAAACCAATCTACTGAAAAGACAAAGTGGTAGCACAGGCATTTCAGCCTCAAATACAGGATCTCCTTAAGTACTTGGAAGATGTCTATAAACATGCATTGTCATGTAATCAAAGGCAAAGCCAGTTTCAGCGAGAGCCTTCTCAGAACCATGAATCATATTTATTTGGCACAGAACCTTGCCATGTGTTGTTAACTGTGTGTTTTACTGACTTATTTTTGAAAATTGACAAATAAAGCCAATTTCAAGATGAATTATGATGTACAAGAAAGAAAGATCAGTCAAGGGTTCTATGTCAGGCTATTTGATGATCTTACTATTTGCAACTATGAGAACTGTAGCATTTCTGGTCAATTAATCTCACCATGCTTATGAGTATTGAAGTGTACATACTTCTTGAAACTAAACTTTGAGGGGATGAAATGATGACTTGTGATTTACTTTGACAAAAGGAACCAAAGCCCATTAATCTTCAGTACAGGAATTGTGAGTCTAAACCATCAATATTATTATTTCAGACTTGCAGTGATATTGTCTACAGAATGAATTTGAACATCCAGATGAAAGCCAATTCTGACTTCATGTACCATATGACTGAAAGAAGAAAATACCAAATGGATTTTATTTCATCAGAACAACAAATCAAAAATGAGAACCTCCACTTCAGCATATTAACAGTAATGAGACTCCCTGTCAGCAAGTCTGAAGATTACATAACCACTACAAGCACATTCTCCCTAGTCCAGTAAAACAGCATTAGCAGCAAGAGCTTTGAATGTGTGCATTATGCATAATTAACACATTTTGAGAATCACCTGGTTAAGACAAACAAGTCTTTCCAAGCTTGGAATGTACAACAAAGGTTTTACATATTCAGTGAAGAAAGGGGAGCAAAACAGGCTGGCTGAAGAACAGTTTGGAAAAGGTGGGAAACTTCTTTCAGTAGGAGGAGGTATGAAGACCTTGTCCTCAGGTCCTTGTACATATAGCATTGGCCTAGGAGACAGAGGATGCAAAGTATTTTTGCCCCCTTTAGCTTCACTGGGAATAAAGGTATCATCTGTTACCCAGCACTGAGCTGGTAAGATGGGGCAAGAGAAGATGTTTTCAATGGCAGGCCACAGCACAAAAGTCAGGGTACAGAATCAATGTGAGAAAGTCAAGGATTGGAGAGAGGGCAGTTTGTTTTGTAAAGCCAAAGTTAAGGGGAAAATAAACCATGCCAAAAACATTAGGGATCACCTTCCCATTCACAGGCCAGTGTGCAAGGGGCTCTTGTCACTTTGCTGAGGGTGACCCAGCTCCACGATCTTTCACTTTTGGCCAACAAGGACGTTGTTCTGGATCATGGTTAAGGAACCATAGAGATCATTTGGCTTAGTCACTTTGGCTTTGGAAGAAGTCTTCTGGCTCTGAATACATGATCCCCAAGGTCAACTGTTAGTCATTAACTTTTATGGGTCATTGCCACTTCTATGGTCTTTTCTGCACCCTCTATTTTCTCCAAGCTCTCTGCAAGCTCCAGGCTCCTGGAATTGTCTGTGATTTCCCGCTCAGTGGTCATCATGGCCAAATGCCACAGCTTCCCAAACTTCGCAAGTTCCAACTTGGCTCCAGACAGTGAGATGGCTGACTCCTTTCTGAGTGCTTGTGAATTGGGATTTTCTGAACACCATGCCCCAGCGCAGTGCTTCATGCTAAAAGCATCCGTCAGCGTTTCTCCAACCTTCCGGCTGCAGCCTCCAGCCTTCACTCCTCCAGCTCCTCCAAATCATGTGAGCCTTCAAGCCCTTTGTTTTTTGCTTTAAATGTGAGGATATGAAAAGTTCATGGAAAGTGGAATTAAAAGATAAGCTTATTTAGGTGCAAAAGTTTTTGAAGTCCACCATAGCTTTTTCCATAATCTAAATTTTCCACAGGCTTTTTGAAGATTTTCATGTGCATGGCTTTCAAATAATATTTGCATCACAATAGACTTATCTTTTAATTCTATTTTCCATGAACTTTCTGAAGTATTCTCATGTAGTGGCCTTGTTTTCCTGATCAAACCCCTTGTAGTGATAGTTGTCCAAACTCTCCTGCTGGACAGTGCAAGCCAGGATTGCTACTTCATAATGGGGATTCTGAGAATGGCAGCTCCCAGAGGGTGGGGTACAATAATGCCTGGCACAGAAATCACAGCACAGTGAACAAGGGGTGCCTAAGAGACATACATGACCATACCTCTTTTAGATTGCAAGTATAAGAAGCCCATTGGAGCTAGTGTAAGTAAAAAAAAAAAATCCAAGTGAAGTATTACAAGTGTTATGGTCTAAATAGGGCTTGGCCCCCCAAACTCATGCAGATGTTTAAACTCCAAAGTCTGATGTGTTAATGGTTAATAGTTTAATTCAAATAGTTGCTGAATTAAAGGTAGAACCTTGATCCAACTATGGTGTCTGAAAGCAGGGCCTTTGAGTAATGACTGGATGGGATTAAGTTGTGAGAGTGGAATCCTATGATCAAATCACGGTGGCTTTATAAAGAGAGATACATGAACATAGAAGAAGAGTATTTTTTCCCCAGATCTCTGCTTCCTGGCTTTTGATATGGCTGTCCACCACCATCCTCCAGCTTCACCAAATGTCCGAGCCAATGAGGCTGCCTGGGGTTAGACTGTGAACCTCCAAAACTGTAAGCCAAAATAAACCTTCCTTCCCAAGAAGTTCCCCAAAAGTATTTTAGTTAAAGTAAATGAGAAACTGACCAACAATAAGCAATAAAGACACCAAAGTGTCTCCTAGACAGGCAAATTTCAGGAAGGGCGAAGGACAGGGCTTGAAGGAAAGGGGAAATTCATGAATTCCTCCCTCCTCATCTCTGCGTTTTATTTCTCTCTGTATTTCTGTTTTGTTCTCTTCCAGTGCAGAAAGATTTTCTGACTCTAAAGTGAAAAGGAAGTAAAGATTCTAAGTGAGTGTGTACAAAAGAAGCAGGTAGAGATGGGAAATGGGACATTCCCATGCCCCAAATCACTAGTGGGGTCAAGTTCAGAAAAGTTCAGATGCAATCTGTGCACACAGAGGCCAAAATCTCTTTCTCAAAAGAGGGCATGGCGGGGCCCATAGACATTAGTGTGCGCTAGTACAGAATCACAATCCACAGGTTGTCACAATTTCACTGTGGAAGTGATGCTTCAATTTTCACAGACAATGTCTTTTTAAATCTATATGAAGGTGTGACCCAGGAAAGAGAAGGTGTGTGCACCAATTGTATTCAATTTCCTGCTGATAAAGGGGTGCTGAGTTGAGACTACTGCCAAACAGCTTGGCAGAGGAAGAACATAAGTGAAAATAAAACAAATGAAAAGGAAAACAAAAAGAAAAGAATAAACAATTCAAATGAATATGTTAACAAAATTCCTAAAACACATGAATAAATCTCATGTAAGGTAAAAATATCTGACGAAATAAAGATTCTCAAATTAACTCAAGGCAGGTGAATTCAATATTACATACTGAATAACAAAAGACTTAAAAATAATCATTCCTTGGTATCTGTGGGGATTTTGTTCCTTTCTGAATCAACAAGATCACTTTGATTCCAGATGGCATGCTTTATTTCTACCTACCAGTGGTCCTCAACTTTGGCTGGGCATTAGATTCACCCTGGAGAAATTTAGAATAGAAAATCAGACTAAATTTAGAAATTTACTCATATTTTGTATCCATATTTAGTATCCATCAAGGGATTGGTTTCAGGACCCTGGCAGGTACCAAAATCTCTGGATGCTCAGGTCCTTTATATAAAATGGTGTAGTGTTTGCATAGAACCTACATATCTCCTCCTATATACTTTATTTTTTAAAAACTTACCTGCTTGTTTATTTAGAAAGAGAAATCTTGCATCTGTTGGTTCACTCCCCAAATGCCTGCAACAGCTAGGACTAGGCCAGGCTAAAGCCAGAAGCTAGGAACTTCATCCCAGTCTTCCACATGGGTAACAGGGGCCCAAGTACTTGGTCCATTTTCTGCTGCCTTCCCAGGGGGCATTAGCAGGAAGCTGGATTAAAAGCAGAGTAGCTGAGATTCAAACCTGCACTCCGATATGGGATGCCAGCATTGCAGTTGGGAGCCTAATGTGCTGTGCCACAATACTGGCCCCCTCCTGTATACTTCAAATCAACTTTGATTACCTCTAATATCTCACAGAATGTAAATAGTCATTGTGTTGTATTGTTTAGGGAATAAACATGATGGGAGAAGCCTGTACATATTCAGTACAGACACAATTTTTTCAACCCATGATTGGTTGAATCCAAGGATGTAAAGGGCTGACTGTAATTATGTTTGGGATGCTCTAGGAAATCAGTGAAAGCATGAAATCCATCAAAAAGACAGCAAGCAGCCAGCACCACGGCTCACTAGGCTAATCCTCCACCTTGCAGCGCCGGCACACCGGGTTCTAGTCCCGGTCGGGGCGTCGGATTCTGCCCCGGTTGCCCCTCTTCCAGGCCAGCTCTCTGCTGTGGCCCGGGAGTGCAGTGGAGGATGGCCCAAGTGCTTGGGCCCTGCACCCCATGGGAGACCAGGAGAAGTACCTGGCTCCTGCCATCGGATCAGCGTGGTGCGCCGGCCGTGGCGGCCATTGGAGGGTGAACCAACGGCAAAGGAAGACCTTTCTCTCTCTCTCTCTCTCACTGTCCACTCTGCCTGTCAAAAAAAAAAAAAAAAAAAAAGACAGCAGGGCTCCTTCCCTCATCCTTGGGTTTCTGACCAGCAGCATCCAGCCTCTCCGTGCTGGGCTACACACGCAGACACCATCCCCTACTTCCTTAAGGCCACCAATCCTATAGTTTACCCATGGCTATTTCTTTGCCTCTGGGGGCTCTGCTTGACCATGGCCACAGGGAACCCAGCTCCCTCCTCTCTTTTCTGGGCATTGGGCTTGATGACCGCCTATCACTCTGCTCCCAACGCCACCATTATTTGTCAGACACTGTTTTGCAGAAGTTCTGTTCTCTTGTTGCCTTGAGTATTCTTTTTAAAAATTAATAGCCTTTATTTCTCAGAGTAGTATTAAAGAAAAAAACAAATTAGAAGTTATAGAAAGTTTCCAAATATCCCCCTCCCACTATCATTATTCTGCACCAAAGTAGTACAGTTATAATCTATGGACTCACCTACTTGACACGCCTGTACCGCCCAAAGTCTAGAGTGTACATTAGGATTCGCTTTTGGCATCAAATATTCAGCAGGTTTTGACAAATGCATAATAACCTGTACCCAGCATTATAGTATCACACAGAGTAGTTTTACTGCCCAAAAAAACCCTCTGTTCTCTGCTTCCTCACCCTTCTAACCCCTATTACCCTGGTTACCACTGATTTTTGACCATCATCATAGTTATCCCTTTTCCAGAAAGTCACACAGTATACAGCCTTTCAGATTGTTTCTTTCACTTAGCAATATGCATCAAGGTTCTTCCATGTCTTTTCATGACTTGATAGCTCATTTCTTTTTAGCACTGAAAAAAATATTTCATTGTCTGGATGTGCCGTGGTTTATCCATTGACCTAAGAAGGACATCTTGGTTGTTTCCACATTTGGACCATGATGAATAAAGATTGTATAAACATTTGTGTGCTAGTTTTTCAGTGTGTGCAAATTTTCAACTCATTTAGGTAAATAGTCTTGTAAAAAAAAAAACTGCAAAACTGTCTTCTAAAGTGCCTATACTCTTTTGCATCCTCATGACCAGTGAGTTACAATTCCAGTGCCTCCAAATCTTTTCCAGCGTTTGGTGTTGTTAATGTGTTGGATCTTTGCCATTCTAATAGGTGTGTTGTGGTAACTCATTGTTGTTTTAATCTGTAACTCCCTATTGACATATCATGTGGAACATTTCATCACATGTGCATTGTCCATGTGTATCTTCTTTGGTAAGGTACCTGTTCAGGTCTTTTTCCCATTTTTAAATTGGGTTGTTTGTTTACATGAATGTTCTTTTTTAACAATTAGTTTTTGAAAAGCCACATCCTACAAGTTCTCCTGGGACATTAATCCTAAGCCACTGTGCTGCCCCTGAGATGTTTCACATACCTTGATTTGGGATTTTTCCTCTTTCTTGACTCTCACAAAGTCTTTTTGACCTGGGGACATGGACCACAGAACTACATAGGCCACCCGTGGTGGATTGCTTCAGACCCCAATTGGTGCATCTCAGCCCATCCTGCCACTGAGGGAACATTTGCATCCCACAATGGTGTAGTATTTGTAACAAAGAGGTCATAATGGTAGCAACTTCCAAGACTTATTTGTAGTCCTATCAGAACTCCACAGGGTCCAGTTAACCTCTCTCCTTTTGAATACCACATTTTACAGAAATCTGGGCACTAGGAGGTTGACTGGATGGAACAGCATTGAAACTCTCATGCTGCAGCAGGTCAACCTCTTTGACTCGGGCAGCAAGCACTGCCTAGAAGTCTTCTACACAGAGCTGATGAAGAACATGCAGGAAAAAGTGGGAGGTCTTTAACTTGGAAACAAAGGTGGAAAGACTCAGGAAAAGACAAACACAGGACTTCCTCAGTATGGGTGACAGGTATGATGAGTTTGAGTCCTTCATTGGCTAATTTGGGCTTAAAGCATGTGATGACCTTGTCACTGCATATCTGACCACAAAGTAGGAAGGAATTTCTATTAACTAGAGAACACTGCCATCATGACAAAGATCAGAATCAGATAATGACTCTATTAGAAAAAAAGAGGAAGAATCTCCAGAGAAGAATTTGAAGACAGGTGGTGAGAAAATAAGAAAAAAGAACACTTTCGACAAGAAGACATGAACAGAGGCACAGCTTTTCCATACCTGGCCTCACAGCTCTAAGTGCTGGAAAGAAGAACAACAAAAAAAATGACCTTGGAGCTTTGAATAATAAAAAGATGTCTGAGACATTTCAGAAAGAAAAATAGGTCCATGAACAACAGGGACAAGGAGCACAAGCCTAAGGGAGTTGGAGAGCATCTCGCCCACCCCTTGCTCTTGACCTCATGCTCTGCTTCTGACAATAATTTGCTTCGGGCAGCCACAGCCGTGGTCTCTTGGACTGATTTGGACTTGAAGCAGCTGTTCACTGAATCTCCAGCAGGAAGACCCTCTGTGACGTGGATGATGAAAGAGATTCCCCTGGGACAGGATCGGGAATTCTGAGCTCTCTTCCATCCCCTGCCAGTGCCCCAGGAGAAGCTCATCAAAGAGCTGGTTCAAGCTGCCAGAAGTGTGAGGGAGAGAGCATAGGGAGGTTCTTGACCTGACATTCTAATGGCATCCTACAGGACATGAAGGTGCAGATTTGGAATCCGAGCTGCCAAAGCTGTTCCAAGATCCATAGCCATCTCGCTTCAGGCCTTCCCTGCAGCAAGGGCATCCTAGTCATACTTTCTCAAAATCTTCATCTTTGTAGCTGCAGGGTGGTGGCAGGGAAGTGGAGGAGTAGCTATATAAATAAGGGCAGGGCAGTGCCAGAGCAGATGGTCACATACCAGGATGAATGCCAGGCATGGATATAAGTTAAGATGTTGGCAAGGGGAGAGGACAAGGAGCAGAGAGAACAGGTTTGTTCTCATAAGGAAGCAGATAAGGAGAGCAGAGCCTGAAAGAGATTCCAATGGAATGATTACATCAGGGAAATGCTCTATCAGATGGTGGAGATGAACCAGGAGGGCTGTGATCTGAAGGAAACAAGGAACAAGGCCCAGTCTGGAGAAGGCCGCATGGAAGCTTGTCTGGATGCCAGAATGCCAATGCTCTCACCCAAAGGCTACCTAAAGACAAGCTTTCTATTATAAGGAGAGCAGATCACACTCTGGCTAACTATATTAGCCAGAGTTTTCCAGAGAAACAGTCAATGGGATATATAAGAAGATTTATTAGTGGTATTGGTTCACATGATCACAGAGGCTGAGAAATTGCACGTGAGGCCATCTGTAAGCTGGATAATCAGAGAAACTGGCAACATGGCTCAGTCTAAGCCTGGAAGCCTCAGAACCAGAGAAGCTGGAAGGACAAAAGCCTGAGAATTCCCAGGAAACTGCTAGTACTAGTTCTGTAATCCAAAGACCAAATTACCTAGAGTTCTGATGTTCAAGGGCAGGAAGAGAAGGGCATCTTGCTCTGGAAGAGGGAGAGAGGAAAAAGAAAAAAAAAAAAAAAGAAGAGCCTGAATCCAGGGCCAGTGTTGTGGTGCAGCAGATTGTGATGCAACACTGGCATCCCATATGAGCACTGATTCAAGTTTCAGTTGCTCATCTTCTGATCCACCTCCCTAAAAAAGTTCCTGAAAAGGAAGCAGAAGGGGTCCCTGCCACTCATGTTGGAGACACAGATGGAGCTCCAGGCACCTGGCTTAGGCTTGGCTCAATCCTGGCCATTGTGGCCATGTGGAGAGTGAACTGCAGATGGAAGATATCTCTTTCTCTCTCTGTCCCTCTCTCTCCATCTCTCTGTTACTTTAGCTTTCAAATAAAATAAATAAAACTTAAAAAATAGAATGAAAATCTCCTTACACCCAAATTTTCATTTCTCACCTGGGCCAATTGTCTCTTTGGATTGTGCCTGCCCACTTGAGGATGGGTCTTTTGTACTCACTTTTCTGACCCACACACCAAGCTTCTCTGGAAACACCCTCACAGGCATACCCAGAAACCATGCTTCACCAGTCATCTAGGCATCCCTCAACCCAGTCAACTAGACACCCAAAACCAACCATCACACTGACCAAGAAGAAAGTAATAGTTCCTTCCAAAGTCAAGGTGAAGGAATCATGGTCTGCACCTGGTAAAAAGATTCTCATGCTATTAACCTAAATTGTCAGCCCTGTTGCTTGGCCTCCAGAACATCAGGGAAGGCAATTTGTTAGGACCTTAAACAGGATGTTCTCATGCAAGACAGCTGTCTTGTTAATCCAACTACTCTCAACCTGAAAGACTCAATGAATAGTCTATTTTTAAATTTTAGTTTTTTATTAATATAAAGAGAACAGATTTCATGTTTTTCATTGGTACTATTCTAAGAGAATAATGATACTTCCCTTCCTCCCCCTTCCCTCCCCCAATCTTCCTACTTCTCTCGCTTCAATTCTTTTCATTAATTTTTGAAAATACATAATGTAATCCATTTTATAATCACAGGCTTAATTCACCACTAACCATAATATTCAACAAGTAAAAAGTAGGATGGCCACAGTTACACATGAGTATAAACAAGGGCTAAAAATGGCAATAATATAACAAGATGCCCATTTCATTCCTATACATTTTTTTTCTTTTTTTTTCTTTTTTTTTTTTTTTTTGACAGGCAGAGTGGACAGTGAGAGAGAGAGACAGAGAGAGAAAGGTCTTCCTTTGCCGCTGGTTCACCCTCCAATGGCCGCCGCTGCAGCCGGCGCACCGCGCTGATCCTGGCAGGAGCCAGGAGCCAGGTGCTTTTCCTGGTCTCCCATGGGGTGCAGGGCCCAAGCACCTGGGCCATCCTCCACTGCACTCCCTGGCCATAGCAGAGAGCTGGCCTGGAAGAGGGGCAACCGGGACAGAATCCGGCGCCCCAACCGGGACTAGAACCCGGTGTGCCGGCGCCGCAAGGTGGAGGATTAGCCTATTGAGCCACGGCGCCGGCCCTCATTCCTATACATTTTTGTATACTATGTTAACTGCCACATATCAGAGAAAACATATATTTATCTTTTTGACACTGCTTATTTCACTAAACATAATGATTTCCAGTTGCATCCATTTTGTTGCAAAAGACGGTTTCATTCTTTTTATGGCCAAGTAGTATTCTATAATGTATATGTACCACATTTTCTTTATGCGGTCATCAGTTGATGGACATTTGTGTTGATTCCACATCTTAGCTACTGTGAAATGAGCTGCAATAAACATGAGGGTACAGATAACTCTTTCACATGCTGATGTCATTTGGATAAATTCCCAGGAGTGGGATGGCTGGTCATACTGTAAATCTATTTTCAGATTTCTGAGGAATCTCCATACTATCTTCCATAATGGTTGTACTAATGTATATTCCCACCAACAGTGTACTAGGGTACTTTTTTCCCCATATCCTCACCAGAATTTATTGTTTTTTGAATTTGGGATAATAGCCATTCTAACTGGAGTGAGGTGAAACCTCATTGTGGTTTTATCTGCATTTCCCTGATGGCTACTGATCATGAACCTCTTTTCATGTGTCTGTTGGCCACTTGAATTTCATCCTTTGAAAATGTGTGTTCAAGTCCTTTGCTCATTTCTTAACTGGATTGTTTTGCTGTTGTTGAGTTTTTTTGAGCTCATTATAGATTCTGGATGTTAATCCTTTATCAGTTGCATAGTTTGTAAATATTTTCTCCTATTATGTCAGTTGCTTGTACATTTTGTTGAGTGTTTCCTTTGCAGTGCAGAAGCTTTGTAGCTTGATGTAACCCCATTTGTTTATTTTTGCTTTTATTGTCTGTGCTTCTGGGATATTTTCCAAGAAGTCTTTTCCTATGCCAATGTCTTACAGAGTTTCTCCGATGTTTTCCTCTAGTAATTTGATGGTATCAGGTTGTTGATTTAGATCCTTGATCCATTTTGAATTGAATTCTGTATAAGGTGCAAGTTTGGGGTCTTGTTTCATACTTCTTCATGCATAGATCCAATTTCCCAGTACCATTTGTTGAAGAGACTGTCTTTTCCTTAGGGATTGATTTTAGCTCATTTCTCAAAGATTAGTTTGTTGTAGATGCATGGATTAATTTCTGTGGTTTCTATTCTGTTCCATTGATCTAGATGTCTATTTTGTTGATGAGTAGTGTTTAATATTTACTTCAGCCTACTTGTCCAAAGTTGTGTCCAGGAAACTGGCTCTATTAAATATCAGAGCAAGTGTGAACTCTGAATTCATATTCTCTGTAGTACTGAAGGCACCTGCAACAGACTATGTTTGTGTACCCACAAAACTCATATGTTGAAATTATGAGCTCTTGGGGCCCAGCACTGTGGTGTAGCAGATCAAACCACTGCCTGCTGTGCTGGCATCCCATATGGGCACCAGTTCGAGTCCTGGCTGATCCTCTTCAGATCCAGCTCTCTGCTATGGTCTAGGAAATCAGTGGAAGATGTCGCAAGACCTTGGGTCCCTGCACCTGTGTGGGAGACCCAGAAGAAGCTCCTAGCTCCTGGCTTCAGATTGACTCAGCCCTAGCCATTGTGGTCATTTGGGGAGTGAACCAACAAATGGAATAACTCTCTATCTCTCTGTCTGCCTCTACTTCTCTGTAACTCTGCCTTTCAAAAAGATAACTCTTTTTTTAAAAAAAGAAATGATGAGCTCTTGTGTGATGGTATTAGAAGTTGAAGCCTTTGGGGAGTGATTATATCATACGAGTGGAGCCCTCATGTGTGGTATTAGGGCCTTTATTAAACAGGCCCCAGAAAGCTCCCTTACCTCTTTCACCATGTAAGGACACAGCGTGAAGCTGGCTACCTGTAGCTCTGAAGAGGCCCTCACCAGAACCCAGCCCTGTGGCACCCTGATCTCAGACTTGCAGCCTTAACAACTGTGACAAATTAATTTCTGTTGTTTCTAAGCCTCTCAGTGTTTAGTACTTTATGATAGTAGCTGGAATGGACTAAGAAAGCACCTGAAGGAAAAGTCACAGATGTGTTATGTAGACGAGTGAACAGGGAACTTCCCAAAGCCTAACTCTTCTGGACCATCCCCCTCTAGCTCTCTGTAATTACCACCTCAATCTCCTGGCTCAGTGGATAGTGGCCCTGGAGCAATTTTTTTTTTTCATTTTTTTATTTTAAAATTTTTTTTTGACAGGCAGAGTGGACAGTGAGAGAGACAGAGAGAAAGGTCTTCCTTTGCCGTTGGTTCACCCTCCAATGGCCGCCATGACCGGTGTGCTGCGGCTGGCGCACCGCGCCTATCCGAAGGCAGGAGCCAGGAGCCAGGTGCTTTTCCTGGTCTCCCATGGGGTGCAGGGCCCAAGCACTTGGGCCATCCTCCACTGCACTCCCTGGCCACAGCAGAGAGCTGGCCTGGAAGAGGGGCAACCGGGACAGAATCCGGCGCCCCAACCGGGACTAGAACCCGGTGTGCCGGCGCCTCAAGGTGGAGGATTAGCCTAGTGAGCTGCGGCGCCGGCCCTGGAGCAATCTTTATGAGGAGAAAAGCCCTAAGAGTTCCTTCCTGCTGATACAAAGAACTCGCCTGCTTGACTCTCCTCAGCAAAAGCTTTCTAGAAGAACAACAGCTTAAACTGTAGCGCCACAGTTAGTTACAGATATCTCATGGGGCCCCAGAGCCCAAACACTAACCAGTTTTTGATGAACAAAAGCTTCACTCACATATCCCACCCAGCTATATTTGGAAAAAACCTCATGGACCCAAAATCTTCCTCCCATCAAGTCCTCCATGGCAGCCTCTTTAGGAGCATGTTAGCACTCAACAGCAGTGCTCATAGGAACGCAGCACATGTTGTCCGCTCCCCTGAGCCATATGGCAAAGCAACATTTAGCCAACTCTTCAGGACTTGTAGTCCATTTGCTGTTGCTACAACAGAATACCATGAAACTGGGTAATTATAAAGAAAAGAAGTGTATTCAGTCCGTAGTATGGAGGCTGGGAAATCCAAGGACATAGAAGCAGCATCTGATGAGGGCCTTGATGCTGCATTATAACATGGTAGGTGAATGGCAAAGGAGCATTTACAAAAGAGAAAGCATGAGGTATGGGCTTGTTTTTATAGCAACCCACTCTTGTGATAACTAATCCACTCCTGTGATAATGACCTCAGTTGATTTATAAGGGTTCTGCCCTCATGAACTTATTTCCTTTCATTAGATCCCAGTTCTCAACACCAACACATTGGTGAACCCACTTCAAACACATAAATCTGGAGGTTACATCGAAACCAAACAAGGGCCAACTTACAAATCTCCTTTTGCTGGCTGCAAGCTCCCAACATGGGATTTCTTCTAGCAGCTCTTCTTGAAGATCGCTGGTACAGAACTCCACTTCCTCCCAGAAACTTTTTACAGTTATACATCTTCCTTCCAAAGGACAGTCTAACAACCGACAAGTCCAAAGTCCAGTATAAAACAAACTTTCTGTTCACTGGAAGCTGACCTTGGTGGTCCAAATGGAGATCCCAGGGATGGGAGTCAGAGAAGAGCAAAGTTACTGACTTTCTTGAAGCCCACCATGGTTAGCAGCCCAATGCTCCTCAAAAAGAACTTACCTGGTACTCTGGGATGATAGCTATGTCACTTGGCAGCTGGTTAAGACACAGATCTTAGGATAGAGAGGGTTCTGGGTTTGAAATATGGGAGTATGTTTGTTTCTAAGTTCCAGTACTGTGGTACATCAGTTTGTAAAACTAATTTTTAAAATTATTTAATTATTTATCTGAAAGGCAGTGTTACAGAAGGCGGGGGGGAGGGGGGCTGGCACTGTGGCACAGTGGGTTAACGCGCTGGCCTGAAGTGCTGGCATACCATATGGGTGCTGGTTCAAGGCCTGGCTGCTCCTCTTCTGATCCAGCTCTCTGCTATGGCCTGGGAAAGCAGTAGAAGATGGCCCAAGTCCTTGGGCCCCTGCACCTACGTGGGAGACCTGGAAGAAGCTCCTGGCTCCTGGCTCCTGGCTCCTGGCTTTGGATCGGCGCAGCTCTGGCCACTGTGGCCAATTGGGGAGTGAACCAGTGGATGGAAGACCTCTCTCTCTCTCTCTCTCTCTCTCTTTCTGTATGCCTCTCTGCTCTCTGTGTAACTGTTTCAAATAAATAAATAAATCTTAAGAAAAAAAAAAGAAAGAGAGAGAGAGAGGTCGTCTATCTGCTGGTTCACTCCCCAAATGGTCACAACAGCTGGAGCTATACCAATCCAAAGCCAGGAGTGTATTCTGAGTCTCCTATGTGGGTGCAGGGGCCCAAGCACTTGGACCATCTTCTAATGCTTTCCCAGGCCACAGCAGAGAGCTGGATAGGAAGTGGAGGATCCATGTCTTGAACCGGAGCCCATATGAGATGCCAGCACTGCAGGCAGCAGCTATACCCACTATGACACAGCACTGGCCCCTATATTTTTAATCTGTTTTATACCTTGGCATTTGGTACCTCTAATGAGGTACTCCATTCTCCAAGGGCCTTTTTATCCATAAAAGGCTCCATGGAAAAATCATGGTATCCCTCTCATCCTCACTGATCTGTGTGTCCAACAGGGCAAAACCTTGGACTAAAGCCACAGCTGGGAGATCTAGCCTTGTCTCTTAAACAATATATTAAGAAAATTTAATGCATACTCATGGTGGGGGGCCAATTTTATGGAGTCACCAATTGCAAGACAACTGTGATAGGACTTTTAAAGGCACTTATTATGAGCTCAGTTTTCACCATTGCCATTTGCTGTATTGAGTAGACTGAGACTATTCATAGCATGTCATATTATAGGAAGACAAAATTCCAATACATTTATGGTGGTTGCAGAATCAGACAATTCACATCTATTTCAGTACTCAGAGCACTTCTCAAAGACCTTTTTTAAAAGACATGTCTGTTTTTGAGACAGAGCCAGTTTCGTTTAGTTGAGCTTTTCACAGTTGGATTCTGTAAATCTGTAATATCCTGACTTGAAGGTAATATTGTTATAGGAATTCAAAGTCAGTTCCTTGTCTCATGGCACTGAAAAATTACAATGTGGACAATAAGGGGGTATGTGCAGAGTAAAGTTTTATTGAGAGATTTTATAAAGAATTATAAAGAACTGAGAATTCACTTCTGATCTAGCTCTCCGCTATGGCCTGGGAAATCAGTGGAAGATGGCCCAAGTGCTTGGGCCCCTGCACCTGCGTGAGAGACCTGGAAGAAGCTCCTCACTCCTGGCTTTGGATCAGTACAGCTCCGGCCATTGAAGCCAATTGTGGAGTGAGCCAGTGGATGGAAGACCTCTCTCTCTCTCTCTTTCTCTCTCTCTTTCTCTCTCTGCCTCTCCTCACTCTGTGTAACTCTTTCAAATAAATAAATGAATCTTTAAAAAAAAAAGGTAACATGCAGTTAAGCTTTGAGGATGGATTGAGGACAGACTAGAACAGATATTTGAGAGCTTTTAGGACAAACACTTTAGCGTTCTGGTCACCAACATGCTCACTAAATGCTTTACAAGGGTCTGTAGACTTGTACCTATGAAATTTGTACCACAAGATATGTCTGAACTATCTATTCATTGAAGAGTCTTCCAAAAAGTTAAAGGAACATGTGCACAATGAAAAGCTCATGCATGGATTTCAAAATGTTTTGCATCAAAATAAACTTAGTTATCTTTGAATTACATTTTTCACAAAATTTTAAAGTACCCTCATAGCTAAGTTAATTAAAATATATTAAGTATAAACAGTATCTGGGTGAATTTTTTAGCTATGTAATTTATGCAAAATCCAGAATGTGGCAGACTCTATAGAATTGTCAGGCAGATAATTAGACATGAGTAACTAAGGAGGAGTCAGAAGACCCTCATCCAAAAGAGGGACCAGGAACCCTGATCTCCAATGGTGACCCACACAAGACCACTCACTTTGCAGTTTAACTTGTGGTTAAAGTATCCTGAGTCAGGAGGGTTCCAAGATGGCAGAATAGGGAGGGAGCTTACTGATAGTCCAGAAGATAGTTTAATAAAAGTAGAGATAGTGTAGTCTCAGGGAAGAGTTAGGGAAAATATGGCAGAGGAAACTCTTCTGGAATTAGAAGGATATGGTGGACCTACGTGGAAGGCACGGGTGCCCATGGCTTGGGACCCCAGCTGCTGAGAGTCTCCTACGCACCAGTGCTGGAAAAAGAAGTGAGATGAAACTGAAGTAGCCCGAGACACTGGTGGAAAAGTGGCAGGAAGAGCCTGGAGGGAATGAGGCTTGAAGCCCCAAGGGAGAAAGTACACCAGCCTAACTAGAGGAGAGAAAAAATAAAAGGGATGGTATGGACACAATTCTCTCTATCCAGTCACCTTACAAAGGCATAAGAGCTGACAGAGCAGGCACCATTTTGGACATATGTAACAGCTGTGCCCAAAAATCAGCCGAGCAGAAAAACCTGACTCTGGTGGGGAGTAATAACAGGAGACTAAGACCTAGTCAATGTGTGGAGCTTATGAACCGGGACTGTTATAAAAAAAAAAAAAAAACTGAGGGTGTGTGGGTGAACTCACGGTGTTGGCTGAGACGTGAGTAGCCTTGTTGGGAAATGCCACAAATTCGGGCGGCCCTGGCTACCTGGTGAGAGACATTGCAGGGGAATCTGAGCTTACACTGAGGACTGAACAGATCCTTTGTGTGGTCCTTGGGACAGAGCAAATGAATATTATACCCACTGGGGCTAGCGCTCAGGCATCGAGGATCACCATCGAGAAGAGCTCAGCTGAGCATAATTACTTCCCTTCTGATTAAAAGAGAGAGAGAGGGAGAGAGAGAAGATTTACCATGCCAAACCTGGGTGTGTCACCTTAGGCACACCCTTAACCCTGAAGAACTGAACACAGCTCTCTGGCCACACCCACCACAAGCCTCTAAAGACTCACTGAAAGCAGATAGTCCACTTATCTTCAGAGTCATAGTACAATGAGAAAAGCCACCAAGCAGAAAAAAAAGAAGAAACCAACGAGTATCTCCACAAATGCCAAACAACAAATGCAACAGCTGAGGAAACAAGAACAAGGAAGACAACATGACACTCCCAAAAGAAAATGACACTTCAATACAAGATTATGAAGATAATGAGATAGAAGATATGCAAGAAATGGAACTCAAAAAATTTATGATAAGAATATTTAGAAGTAATCAAAAACAAATGCATGAACTACTGAAATCCATGCAGGACATGAAAGAAAATCTCTCTCATGAAAATGAAATCTTAAGGAGGAATCAAAATGAAATGAGGAATTTAATAGAACATGAAATTGAGATATTGAAGAGAAATCAAAATGAAATGAAAAATTCAATAGAACAAATAAAAAACACAATTGAGAGTCTTAAAAGCAGAATCAGTGAGGCAGAAGAGAGAATATTGGACTTAGAAGACAGCACAAGAAAGTATATGGTCAAACCCAAGACAAGTGGAAGAAATTAGAAATCTATAAAATATTGTTGGGCATCTACAGGATACTATTAAAAAAGCCAATATTCTGGTACTAGGAGTTACTGAAGGCATGGAGAGAAAAGGACTAGAAGGCCTTTTTAATGAAATACTAGCAGAAAACTTCCCGGGTTTGGAGAAAGAAAAAGACATCAAGTACAGGAAGCACACAGAACACCAAATAAACATGACCAGAAAAGATCCTTGCCACAACACATTGTAATCAACCTCACCACAGTGAAACATAAAGAAAAGATTCTAAAATGTGCAAGAGAGAAATGCCAGCTTACTCTCAGAGAATCTCCAATTAGATTTACAGTGGATTTCTCCCCCAGAAACCCTACTGGCTAGGAAGGAATGGTGAGATATAGCCAAAGTACTAAGAGAAAAAAACTGCCATCCCAAAATATTATATCCTGCAAAGCTCTCATTTGTGAGTGAAGGTGAAGTGAAGACTGTTCATAGCAAACAGAAATTGAAAGTATTTGTCACTACTCGTTCAGCCCTGCAAAAGATGTTTAAAGATGTGTTACACACAGAAAAACAGAAACACAGTCATCAATACAAAAGAAGGTAAAGGAAGAATATCTCTTAGTAAAAGATCATAGGAAGTTCAAACTATATATTAGAAATATATTTGGAAAAATGGCAAGGCAAAGTCACTACTTATCAATAGACACATTGAATGTAAATGGCCTCAACTCTCCAGTTAAAAGACAGAGACTGGCTGAATGGATTAAAAAACAAAACCCATCTATTTGCTGCTTACAAGAAACACATCTTTCCAACAAAGATGCATGCAGACTGAAAGTGAAAGGTTGGAAAAAGATATTCCATGCCAACAGAAACCAAAAAAGAGCTGGCATAGCCACCTTAATATCAGACAAAATAGACTTTAACACCAAAACTCTTAAAAGAGACAAATAAAAGAGACATAATAATTAAGGGATCAATTCAACAGGAAGATGTAACTATTATAAACGTATATGCACCTAATTACAAGGCAGTGGGCTATTTAAAAGATATGTTAAGGGACTCAAAGGGAGACTTAGACTCCAATACAATAGTATTGGGGGACTTCAATACTCCACTTTCAGCAATGGACAGATCAACCAGACAGAAAATCAACAAGGAAACAGCAGATTTAATCAACACTATAGACCAAATGGATCTAACATATCTACAGAAAATTTCACCCTACACTTAAAGAATACACATTCTTCTCATCAGTGCATGGAACTTTCTCTAGGATTGACCACATACTAGGCAATAAAGCAAGTCTCAGCAAATTCAAAAGAATTGAAATCATACCAGGCATCTTCTCAGGCCACCACGGAATGAAGCTGGAAATTAGCAACTCAGGAATCCCTAGAGCACATGCAAACACATGGAGACTAAATAACATGCTCCTGAATGAACACTGGGTCATAGAAGAAATCAAAAGAGAAATCAAAAATTTTCTGGAAGCAAATGAAGTTAACAATACAACATATCAAAACTTATGGGATACAGCAAAAGCAGTGTTAAGAGGAAAGTTTATATCATTAGGTGCCTACATCAAGAAATTGGAAAGGCACCAAATAAATGAGCTATCAATGCATCTCAAGGAGCTAGAAAAACTGCAACAAACCAAACCCAAAACTAGTAGGAGAAAAGAAATAATTAAAATTAGAGAAGAAATCAACAGAATTGAATCCAAAAAACATTACATAAAATCAGCAAAAATGAAAAGCTGGTTTTTTGAAAAAATAAACAAAATAGACACACCAGTGACTCAACTAACTAAAAAAAGGAGAGAAGACTCAAATCAATAAAATCAGAGATGAAAAAGGGAATGTAACAACAGACACCACAGAATAAAAAAAAAGAGTCATCAGAAATTACTACAAAGAGTTGTATGCCAGCAAACTGGGAAATCTATCAGAAATGGATAGATTCCTGGACACATATAACCTACCGAAATTGAGCCATGAAGACATAGAAAACCTAAACAGATACATAACTGAGTCAGAAATTGAATCAGTAATAAAGGCCCTCCCAACAAAGAAAAGCCCAGAACTGGATGGATTCATTGCTCAATTCTACTAGACATTTAAAGAAGAACTAACTCCAATTTTCTTAAACTATTCAAAACAATTGAAAGAGAGGGAATCTTGGCAAATTATTTCTATGAAGCCAGCATCACCTTAATTCCTAAACCTGAAAAAGATAGAGCAGAGAAAGAGAATTACAGACCAATTTCCCTGATGAACATAGACGCAAAAATCCTCAATAAAATTCTGGCCAATAGAATGCAAAAACACATCAGGAAAATCATCCACCCAGACCAAGTGGGATTTATCCCTGGTATGCAGGGATTGTTGAACATTCACAAATAAATCAATGTGATACACCACATTAACAGACTGCAGAATAAAAGCCATATGATTATCTCAATAGATGCCAAGAAAGCATTTGATAAAATACAACACCCTTTCATGATGAAAACTCTAAGCAAATTGAGTATTGAGGGAACATTCCTCAACACAATCATGGTAATTTATGAAAAACCCACAGCCAGCATAATATTGAATGGGGAAAAGTTGGAAGCATTTTCACTGAGATCTGGTACCAGACAGGGATGCCTATTCTCTCCATTGCTATTCAATATAGTATTGGAAGTTTTAGCCAGAGCCATTAGGCAAGAAAAAGAAATTAAAGGGATACAAATTGTGAAAGAGGAAGTCAAACTATCCCTCTTTGCAGATGATATGATTCTTTATTTAGAGGATCCAAAGAACTCTCCTAAGAGACTATTGGAACTCATAGAAGAGTTTGGCAAAGTAGCAGGGTATAAAATCAATGCACAAAAATCAACAGCCTTTGTATACACAGGCAATGCCATGGCTGAGAAAGAACTTCTAAGATCAATCCCATTTACAATAGCCACAAAAACAATCAAATACCTTGGAATAAACTTAACCAAGGATGTCAAAGATCTCTATGATGAGAATTACAAAACATTAAAGAGAGAAATACAAGAAAACACAAATAAATGGACAAATCTTCCATGTTCATGGATTAGAAGAATTAATATCATCAAAATGTCCATTCTCCCAAAAGCAATTTACAGATTCAATGTGATACCAAACAAAATACCAAAGACATTCTTCTCAGATCTGGAAAAAATCATGCTGAAATTCATATGGAGGCACAGGAGGCCTCGAATAGCTAAAGCAATCTTGTACAACAAAAACAATGCCGGAGGCATCACAATACCAGATTTCAAGACATACTACAGGGCAGTTATAATCAAAACAGCATGGTACTGGTACAGAAATAGATGGATAGACCAATGGAACAGAATAGAAACACCAGAAATCAACCCAAACATCTACAACCAGCTTATATTTGATCAAGGATCTAAAACCAATTCCTGGAGCAAGGACAGTCTCTTCAACAAATGGTGCTGGGAAAACTGGATTTCCACGTGCAGAAGCATGAAGCAAGACCCCTACCTTACACCTTACACAAAAATCCACTCAGCATGGATTAAAGATCTAAACCTATGACCCAACACCCTCAAATTATTAGAGAACATCAGAGAAACCCTGCAAGATATAGGCAGAGGCAAAGATTTCTCGGAAAAGACCCCAAAGGCACAGGCAGTCAAAGCCAGAATTAACAACTGAGATTACATCAAATTGTAATGTACTGCAAAAGAAAGTCAGGCAAGTGGAGAGGCAACCGACAGAATGGGAAAAAATATTTGAAAATTATGCAACTGTTAAAGGATTAATAACAAGAATCTACAAAGAGATCAAGAAACTCCACAACAAAAGAAAAAACCCACTTAGGAGATGGGCCAAGGACCTTAATAGACATTTTTCAAAAGAGGAAATCCAAATGGCCAACATTTTTTCACATGAAAAAATGTTCAGGATCACTAGCCATCAGGGAAATGCAAATCAAAACCACAATGAGGTTTCACCTCACCTCAGTTAGAATGGCTCACATACAGAAATCAACTAACAACAGGTGCTGGCGAGGATATGGGGAAAAAGGGACACTAATCCACTGCTGGTGGGAATGCAAACTGGTAAAGCCACTATGGAAGATAGTTTGGAGATTCCTCAGAAACCATAATATAGCCCTACCACATGACCCAGCCATCCTACTCCTTGGAATTTACTCAAAGGAAATTAAATTGGCAAATAAAAGAGCTGTCTACACCTCAATGTTTATTGCAGCTCAATTCACAATAGCTAAGACATGGAATCAACCTAAATGCCCATCAACAGAAGACTAGATAAAGAAATTATGGGATATGTACTCTATAGAATACTATACAGCAGTAAAAAAATGAAATCCGGTCATTTGCAACAAAATGGAGGAAAATGGAAAACATCATGCTGAGTGAAATAAGCCAGTCCAAAAGGGACAAACATCATATGTTCTCCCTGATTGATGACAACTAACAGAGCACCTAAAAGGAAATCTGTAGAACTGAAACAGACACTATGAGAAACAATGACTTGATCAGCCCTTGTCCTGTCTGTCAAGGAACAACTTACTATTTTATTCCTCTTGGTATTTTTTTTGTTCTACTTAATACCATTAGTTGAACTCTTTAATTAACACACAATTATTCTTAGGTGCTTAAATTTAACTGAAAAGTGATCCATGTTAAATATAAGAGTGGGAATAAGAGAGGGAGGAGATGTACAGTATGGCACATGCTTATTTGGACTTACCCCTAATGGTAGAGCTAGAAATGTGCCAGGGGACTGCAAATCAATCCCACCAAGGTGGCATGTACCAATGCCATCTCACTAGTCAAAGTGACCAGTTTAAGTTCATAATTGATCATAAAGATAGGATTAAGTGTCAAAGGGATCGTATAAACAAGACTAGTGTCTGTTAATAATAACTGATAGAATTAAAAAGGAGAGAATGATCCAACATGGGAAGCAGGATACACAGCAGACTCATAGAATGGCAGATGCCCTAAACAGCACTCTGGCATCAAAATCAGCCCTTAAGGCATTCGGATCCGGCTAAAAAGCCCACAAGAGTTTCTCGGGCATGGAAAGCCAAGACACTCTGGCAAAAAAATGACCTAAATGAAAGATCTCTGTGAGTGAGATCCCAGCAGAAAGAAAGGGCTATCAAACAAAGAGGTACCTTTCTCTGAAGGGAGGAGAGAACCTCCACTTTGATTATGGCCTTGTCTAAATAAGGTTGGAGTTTGTAAACTCAAGAGGCTTCCATAGCCTTGGCAGCTCATGACAAGAGCCTCGGGTGATTACTGACGTCATAAATAAGAGTGTCAGTTGTTAAATCAACGGGAGTCACTGTGCACTTACTCCCCATGTAGGATCTCTGTCCTTAATGTGTTGTACTAGGTGAATTAACAGTAAAACTAGTACTCAAACAGTACTTTATACTTGGTGTATCTGTGTGGATGCAAACTGTTAAAGTCCTTACTTAGTATATACTAAGTTGATCTTCTGTAAATAAAGATAATTGAGGGGTCAGTGCTGTGGCGCAGTAGGTTAATCCTCCGCCTGTGGCGCCAGCATCCCATATGGGCACTGCTTCTAGTCCCGGCTGTTCCTCTTCCAATCCAGCTCTTTGCTATGGCCTTGGAAAGCAGTAGAAGATGACCCAAGTCCTTGGGCCCCTGCACCCATATGGGAGACCAGGAAGAAGCTCCTGGCTCCTGACTTTGGATCGGTGCAGCTCCAGCCGTTGCGGCCATTTGGGGAATGAACCAACCGAAGGAAAACCTTTTTCTCTGTCTCTCCCTCTCACTGTCTGTAACTCTATCTCTCAAATAAATAAATAAAATATTTAAAAATATATTTTAAAAAAAGATAATTGAAAATGAATCTTGATGAAGAATGGGATTGGAGAGGGAGTAGAAGATGGGATGGTTGCGGGTGGGAGGGAGGTTTTAGGGGGGAAAGCTGCTATAATCCAAGAGTTGTACTTTCGAAATTTATATTCATTAAATAAAATTTTAAAATAAATAAAGTATCCTGATAAAATTGGAGCTTAGCCAACCCAGAAAAGTCTAGTTTGTAGCCACATGTGTCAAGATCCTAAGGGTATGCATCTCCCAACTGTCAATCATAAATGCCAATTGTGAGTGTCACAGCACTCATACATTAGGGATAAAAGCCCCAAACCAGGTAGAAAGAGTGCCATGTGCACTCTCGACTGGCCCGTTCCTCCCTGGAATGAACGTTGGTACAATTTGGCTTTACTATCTGTACTTCCATCTCTCTGTCAGCAAAAAGGAACTAAGGCAAGCCATGACTTATTTTCTTCCACAAATAAATTGCAAAATAAAAAAGAGGAAAAAAGAATCTATGAACTAAAAGAATCATAAGATATATACTGGATTGCTTCTGGGCCTTTTGGCTAAGATCAAGTTAAGATACATACTGGAGCTGGCATTGTAGCACAGTGGGTTGAACCAAAGTCTGTAATGCTGCATCCCTTATGGATACCAATTCAAGTCTCAGTTGCTATACTTCTGATCCAGCACCTTGCTAATGCACCTGGGAAAGCAGTGGAAAATCCCACCACTCATGTGGGAGACCTGGATGGAGTCTAACAATTAAATTAATTAATCTAATAATTAAAAATTATTTTAATTTTTAGACTGTGATGGGCTTTGTCCTAGCCCAGCCCCAACCATTGTAGCCATTTGGGGAGTGAACCAGCGGATGGAAGATTTCTCTCTCTCTCTCTGACTCTGCCTTTCAAATAAATAAATTTTTTAAAAAAAAGATAGATATCAATGAAGTGCAGTATGTTAAGCTTTGTTAAGATACCAACTTGTAGAGATCAATTGCTTTTTTTTAAAGATTTATTTATTTATCTGAAAGTCAGAATTACACAGAAAGAGGAGAGGCAGAGAGAGAGAGAGAGAGAGAGAGAGAGGTCCTTCATCTGAAGGTTCACTCCCCAATTGGCCGTAACAGCCGGTGCTGCACCGATCCAAAGCCAGGAGCCAGGAGTGTCCTCCAGGTTCCCCCACGCGAGCCAGGGGCCCAAGGACTTGGGCCATCTTCCACTGATTTCCCAGACCATAGCAGAGAGCCTGTTAGGAAGTGGAGCAGCTGGGACTAGAATTGGCGCCCATATGGGATGCGGGCGCTTCAGGCCAGGGCTTTAACCCACTGCACCACAGTGCCGGCCCCTTAACTGCTTTTTTTTTTTAATGAGACAAAGGGAAAAATTGAAACGCTTATTGGATATTTGATGAAAATAAGAAAATATTTTAATTTTTAGACTGTGATATTGTGGTTATGAAAGAAGGAGGAAAGAGGGAAGGAGGGAAGGAGGGAAGGAGGGAAGGAGGGAAGGAGGGAAGGAGGGAAGGAGGGAAGGAGGGAAGGAGGGAAGGAAGGAAGGAAGGAAGGAAGGAAGGAAGGAAGGAAGGAAGGAAGGAAGGAAGGAAGGAGAAAGAAAGAAAGAAAGAAAGAAAGAAAGAAAGAAAGAAAGAAAGAAAGAAAGAAAGAAAGAAAGAAAGAAAGAAAGAAAGAAAGAAAGAAAGAAAGAGAGAGAGAGGGAGGGAGGGAGGGAAGGAGGGAGGGAGAGAAAGAGGGAGGGAAGGAGGGAGGGAAGGAGGGAAGGAGGGGAGAAGGGGAATTTGATCATTGTTTGTCCCTAGTTCCTGAGAGGTAATCTATAAACATTTTTGGCTGAAAATTAATCAACATAATTAACCATATAAACAGAATAAAGAAATAAAAATGATTACATTACATGTAGAAAAAAGCATTTGACAAAATATAACAAGCATTCATGATAAATATAACGCATAAACCAGAAAATATAAGATTTATTTATTTCAAAGGAAAGGATAGAGAGAGAGAGAGAGAGATCTTCCATTCACTGGTTCCTTCCCAAATGCCCACAAAAGCCAGTGCTGGGCCAGGCCAAAGCCAGAAGCCAGGAACACAATCTGGGCCTCCCACATCTGAGAAAAAAACCCAGGCACTTAAAACATCACCTGTTGCCTCCCAGGCTGCACATTAGCAAGGAGCTGGATTCAGAAGCAGCAACATTGAAGAATTTTGTCATCTAAGAAGAACCTCTAAGTTTCTTGCCATACAAACTGATGAAATAACGAACATTTTCACCTTAACAAGAAAAAGGTGCCGGCGCCGCGGCTCAATAGGCTAATCCTCTGCCTTGCGGCGCTGGCACACCGGGTTCTAGTCCCGGTCGGGGCACCGGAATCTGTCCTGGTTGCTCCTCTTCCAGGCCAGCTCTCTGCTGTGGCCCGGGAGTGCAGTGGAGGATGGCCCAAGTGCTTAGGCCCTGCACCGCATGGGAGACCAGGAGAAGCACCTGGCTCCTGGCTCCTGGCTCCTGCCTTCAGATAGGTGCGGTGCGCCGGCCGCAGCAGCCATTGGAGGGTGAACCAACGGCAAAACCACTGTCCACTCTGCCTGTAAAAAAAGAAGAAGAAGGAAGAAGGAAGAAGGAAGAAGAAGAAGAAGGCAAAAATGGCCATTCTCACTTTGCACTGGATTCTAGTACAATACAGAAAAAAATATTGGGGGCTATTAGAAAGAAAGAAGTGAAATTAATTATATTCCACATGACCTGATTGTTTCAAAAAGAAAATCCCAACAAAACAAGTTGGGAAACCATTCTCTCTGTGTCTCCTGAGTGTCTGTGTGTGTATCACACTACATTTCAAGGATGTTTGACTAGCACATGGCCTAGAAAGACAGAGTGCATTTCTCCAGGGCAAAGGGCAGATGTGTTTGCTATTCAGGAGAATGGAAATGACATTGCCCTTGGAGGCAAAGGTCAGGCAAGGTCTACAGTGACACAAACCTACTCTGTGAGGAGCCTCGACCCAGGCTCCTCTGCTTTCACCCAGGGGACTTAGGGGCCCTGGGGAGTCATTGAAAACATTAAGCTCATACTGCCTGCTATGCAATGAGTAATAAAGCCCTTTGTTAAGACCCAGAGCTTCTGGTCTTTTGTCAGCAACCGCAAAACTGTAGGAGGCAAACCCTTCACAATTCTTACCCCCAAAAACTTCCAGACTGAAGTGTGAATGTAGCAGCTTCACAGAATTCAAGGCCACTAATTCTAACTCTAAATCAAAGGTATGTGTATCTATATGTAAGTAGCAAACAATCAGAAAAATTCAGTGGGGGGAGGTGGGCAGCGTTGGAGTGAATCTCAAAACTCTCACGTGATAAGAATGCCTTTGTATTAATGGTGGGCCCCTCAGACACACATCCCCTCCCCACCACCCAGTGTGAGCTAACAGATGGCTCAGGGTGGAGGTTGGCCACTCCAGAAAAACTAACCATGTGATTAGAAAGCTGGGACTGTGAGCCATATTCTCAGCCTGACCTCTGGGAGAAGAGAAAGGCTAGAAGCTGAATTTAACCCATGGACGATAATTCCATCATTCGCACCTATATAATGAGACTCCAGGAAAAACTCAACACTGGAGTTAGCAGAGCTTCCTGGGTTAGCAATACTTCCATACCCATATTGCTCAATCATCAATGCCAAGGCGAATACATCTCTGAGGACATGGAAGCTTCACCTATGGAAAGAAACCTCCCAAGTCCAAGATTCTGCCCCATGTGACTCTTCTAACTTGCATCATTTGGCTATAATAAACATGGCTGTGGAGCCAGCACTGTGGCGAAGCGGGAAAAGCCACTGCTTGCAGCGTCGGCATCCCATATGGGTGCCAGAAGCTCCTGGCTCCTGGCTCCTGGCTTCAGCCTGGCCCAACCCTGGTCGTAGCAGCCATTTGGGGAAGGAATCAGCGTATGGAAAACCTCTCTCTCTCTCTCTCTCTCTCTCTCTCTGCCTCTCTCCCCCAACCACCACCCGTAACTCTGCCCTTCAAATAAAATAAAACAAAATTTTTAAAAATAAACATGGCTGTGAGTATATTAGGTTTCAGTGAATTCTATGACTCTTCTTCCCAGCACACGGTTGCAGCTGAAGGTGGTTTGAGGGATCCCCTCTGAACCTGCAGACGTGGTAGTCTGAGGACTGTGCCAATCTTGAATTTGGCTGATTCCAGGGAGCAAGGTAAGAAAAACAAGTCCTGTCTTTAAAGATGCATATGGAAGCATCACAGATGAGCAAGTATGCCTTGAATTTGCGAGAAAACGATCGAGGGTATGGGAAGAAAGAAATCCGGACAAAGATTGGCCACGTGGAGTCACAGAAGGTGCTGGGAGCATGGACATTCATGAAACTTTCATCTCTAGTTTTGTAAATGTTTTATTTTTTATATCAGATTTATTTGAAGAGGAGAGAGAGAGAGAGAGGGAAAAAGATCTTCCTCCATCTAGGTCTCCCACATGGGTGGCAGGGACCCAGGTACTTGGGCCATCATCTGCTGTTTCCCAGGCACATTAGCAACAAGCTGCATGGGAATGGAGCAGCCAGGACCAGAACAGGCACTCCAATATGGAATGTGGCTGTCCCAAGTGGCGGCTTAACTTGCTGTACAACACCAGCCCCAGGATGTTTCAAATTTTCCCAAATGAAAATCTCATAGGGATCCACATAGAAAATGTATGAATCCCTACTTTATATCAGGTGATAGGCAGAATTCTAAGACAGTCCTTAAGATTCCAGCCCCATGGTATATATACATCTTCTCCCAGTTGTTCAAACAGTAATGTAAGTGGTGCCATGACACTGTTTTGCAGACACGATTAAGATCCCACACCAGCTGACCTGAAGAGACAGAGATTATCCTGGGAGGGATAATCCCAATCCCTCTCCCTCTCCCTCTCCCTCTCCCTTGAGAAAAGATTCCCAGTCCTAGAAATCTGAAGCACCAAAGGGACTTAGCACAAGGCTGCTTCTTCACATTGGTGGTTTTGAAGATGGAGAGGGCCACATGACAAGGAGTATGGATGGCTTCTAGGAGCTGGCAAGGAAATAGGGACTATAGTCCTGTGGCTGAAGAAGCTAAATTCTATCACAATCATGTTAGCCTGAAAGCAAACTCCCAGTGCCGGAGGAGTGTGCAGACAGTGACCGACCTGACTTCTTTTTTTTCCCAAAGATTTATTTATTTATTTGAAAGTCAGAGTTACCCAGAGAGAGAAGGAGAGGCAGAGAGAGAGAGAGAGAGAGGGGTCTTACATCTGCTGGTTCACTCCCCAGTTAGCCGCAATGGCCAGAGCTGAGCTGATCCAAAGCCACGAATCAGAAGCCAAGGACTTGGGCCATCTTCTACTGCTATCCCAGGCCATAGCAGAGAGCTGGATCGGAAGTGGAGCAGCCGGGACTCGAACTGGCGCCCATATGGGATGCTGGCACTGCAGGTGGCGGCTTACCCGCTATGCCACAGCACCGGCCCCCAACCAAACTGATTTCAACCTTGCGAGCTTCTCAGCACAGAACTCAGCTGTGTTGCACCAGATGTTTGACCCGCAGAAAAGTGAACTGATCAGTCAATTTATGTCATCTTAAGATGCGAAGTTTGTGATCATTTCTTACAGAGCAATAGAGAACTAACACACACTAAAGAGAAATAAATTCCAGTTGAGAACAACAAAGCTTTATCAGTTTTTTAAAAAGATTTATTTACTTGCTTGTAAGGCAGAGTTTCAGAGAGAGAGAGAGAGAGACAGATCTTTCATACACTGGTTCACTCCCCAAATGGACCCAACAGCTGGGCTGGTTCAAGCTGAAGCCCAGAACTTCAGCAGGGATTCCCACATGGTGACAGTCACTGCTTTCCCAGGCACATTAGCAGTGAGTTGGATTGGAAGCAGAGCACCTGGGACTCGAACCAGTACTCTGATATGGGATGCCAGCATCACAAATGCAGCTTAACCCCCTGTACCATTTAGAAAAAGATTCAAAAAGAAAAAGAAAAACATTCCTATTAGAATACAAAAGGCGGCCGGCGCGTGGCTCACTAGGCTAATCCTCTGCCTGCGGCACCAGCACCCCAGGTTCTAGTCCCGGTCGGGGCGCCGGATTCTGTCCTGGTTGCCCCTCTTCCAGGCCAGCTCTCTGCTGTGGCCAGGGAGTGCAGTGGAGGATGGCCCAGGTGCTTGGGCCCTGCACCCCACGGGAGACCAGGAGAAGCACCTGGCTCCTGGCTCCTGCCTTCGGATCAGCGCGGTGCTCCGGCCGCAGCGCACCAGCTGCAGCAGCCATTGGAGGGTGAACCAACGGCAAAAGGAAGACCTTTCTCTCTCTCTCTCTCTCTCTCTCTCTCACTGTCCACTCTGCCTGTCAAAAATAAATAAATAAATAAATAAATAAATAAATAAATAAATAAATAAAAAGAATGCAAAAGGCACAAAATGTGAAAGAAAAGATCAATGAATTCCACTGCACTTTAACTGCAGCTTTTTCCTCCACGGCTGACTGAGGACCAAACGCCATCATGAACAACACAGTAACCATCCAAACCAGGAAGCTGATGACCAACCAGCAACTTCAGAGCAAACAAATGGTCATCAGTGGGCCGGCATTGTGGAGTAGCAGGTAAAGCCTCCACCTGTGGCGCTGGCATCCCATATGGGCGCCGGTTTGTGTCCCAGCTGTTCCTCTTCTGGCCCAGCTCTCTGCTATGGCCTGGGAAAGCAGTGGAAGATGGCCCAAGTCCTTGGGGCCCTGTACCCACATGGGAGACCCAGAGGAAGCTCCTGGCTCCTGGCTTCGGATCAACCCAGTTCCGGCAATTGAGGCCATTTGGGGATGGCCTCCAAACCACAGGATGGAAGACCTTTCTCTCTGTCTCTCCCTCTCTCTGTAACTCTACCTCTCAAATAAATAAATCTTTTTAAAATAAAAAAAAAGTCATCAGTATCCTCCCCACCCCGCACCCCTGCTTCCAGGAAGTGACATCACATAAGACAGAAATTTGGGGGGAAAAAAACTAGCCAAAATATACAAGATCACATTGGGTGCCATCTTTGTATTTGAATTCAGAACCCATTTTGATGGTGATGAGACAACAGGTTTGGCGTGATTTATGATTCCTTGGATTATGCAAAGAAAAATGAACTCACATGTACACTTACAAGACATGACCTAAAAAAGAAGAAAAAGACCTCAAGAAAACAGCAAAAGAAACGTAAGCACAGAATGAAAAAAACCAGGGGGTTCTGCAATGGCCACTGTTGGGGCTGACAACTGAGCTGCAGATTAGATAGTAGCAGGAGTAAAGATTTTGCAATGACTTTATCTGCAGTAGTTGTGTAGATCTCGCACAATAGAATTAATACGCTGAAAACAAACAAAAAATGTATTCTTCGGGACTATAAAATGTACCAAAAAGTAAAGTGAGAAGAAAATCCATGGATTAGGAAATCCTATTCACAATATATGAAACTTACAAAGATATATGCACCAAAACATCAAATAGTACCTCATAAATATGTTCCATTTTTATATCTGCTAAAATCTAAAAAAAATAAATAAAAATTTGTAGAGGCACATCTAAAAACAAACTTAAAAATCTAAAAAGAAACTTAAAGCGAATATTTTGAAAGAAGCTCCTACAAATCAATAGAAAAAAAAAACAACCAACCAACAGAATATGAATTGGTAACTAACAGAAGAGGAAGCTTGAAAAGCCAACAAATATATGAAGAGATGTCAATGTGACTATTTATGAGAAATACAAGTTAAAATAGCAATGAAATATAATTTTACTCATACAGAATGAAAATGAAAAATTCAGACAATATCGAATTTTGGTGAGTGCGTAAAGTAGCAGATATTCTCATGCTCTGCTGGTGGGAATGTGAATTGGTATAGTGACTTTGGAGAGGAATATGATACTACTAGCCAGTGAAACTGAAGACATTTGTACCCCTTGACTCAGCAACTCTACTTACGGAAATGTATTCTAAAGAAAATCTTACACATTGGCTCAGGGAATCATGCAAGGATACTTCACAAAGATCATCAAAAAAAAAAATGGAATTAAAGATTAGCTTATTTTGTTGAAAAAAATCTTGAAATCCATCCATAGTTTTTTCATAGCACACATTTCTATGAACCTTTCTTTTGAAGGCCTCTCATATACAGGCATTTCAAAAAAATATTTGGCACCAAAATAAACGTTTGACTCCATTTTCCATGAACTTTTTGATTTGCCTCATTTTCACAAGTTTTGCTGCAACATTATTTGTAATATTGAGAAATTGCAAACAACCTAAATGTTCATCTACAAGAGAATGAGTTAAAATCTCTGTTTTTCAGTTCTCAATGTGCTCCTTTAATCTGGCCTGTCAAGCCATCTGCAAATCTGTGAGTGAACCGCTCTAGTTAGAAATGGACTGCTTATTCCACCAGCACCAGGAGTGAGCTGTCATTCTGTAGATTGTTGTTGTCCCCAGAAAAATGTTTTCACTGACTGCGATCTTCAAAGAAGGGCTCTGAGCCAACAGGGATCAAAAGTGCCCAATACACGTGGAAATGCACTTCCACCTAAGGCTGAACTAGCTCACTAACGTGAGCTGCAAATTGCTGAGCTGAAAGAGCATATGGATACTCCAGGTGAGGCAAATGAACGCTTCTTTGGAAAGATGCTGCCCAGTCCATATGAGAATTAATCCCATGTAATGAAGCTGAGCATAAGTGAAGCTTAGTGTCCAAAAGTCTATGGATTCCAGCCGGCGCCACGGCTCAACAGGCTAATCCTCTGCCTTGCAGCGCCGGCACACCGGGTTCTAGTCCCGGTCGGGGCGCCGGATTCTGTCCCAGTTGCCCCTCTTCCAGGCCAGCTCTCTACTGTGGCCAGGGAGTGCAGTGGAGGATGGCCCAAGTGCTTGGGCCATGGGAGACCAAGAGAAGCACCTGGCTCCTGCCTTCGGATCAGCACGGTGCTCCAGCCGCCGCGGTGGCCATTGGAGGGTGAACCAACGGCAAAAGGAAGACCTTTCTCTCTGTCTCTCTCTCTCACTGTCCACTCTGCCTGTCAAAAAAAAAAAAAAAAAAAAGTCTATGGATTCCTTTGAACATACAAGCACTGGGTATCATGTTCTGCTGTTTAGAACATGTGCAGCTTTTAAAATCGCCTTGCAACTTTGCCATCTTCATTTTGGTTTTATTTAGTTTTCATCTCAGATGAGAATGTCTGAATAAGATACTTGCCTAGTAAAAGCATGAGATACCCTCAAGAACTCACATATATATGAGTTCAACAAAATAAAGAAAGCGGATAAAGGACTTTTTTGGTCTTTTATCCTTACCTGACTAATATTTTAAAAGGCTGTTTCTTATATGTGTTGTAGTCTCAGTTAATATATTTTTTTAAAGATTTATTTTAATTATTTGAAAGAGTTACAGAGAGAGGTAGAGACAGAGAGAGAGGTCTTCCATCCGTTGGTTCATTCCCCAATTGGCCGCAACAGCTGGAGCTGCACCGATCCAAAGCCAGGAGCCAGGAGCCAGGAGCCAGGAGCTTCTTCTGGGTCTCCCACGTGGATGCAGGGGCCCATGGACTTGGGCCATCTTCCACTGCTTTCCCAGGCCACAGAAGAGAGCTGGATTGGAAGAGGAGCAGCCGGGACTGGAACCTGCGCTCACATGGGATGCCAGCACTTCAGGCCAGGGCTTTAACCTGCTGCGCCTCAGCGCCAGCCCCTCAATTAATATTTTATTAACATTGGATGTTTATCAGGGAGTACACGTTGGAAGCAGCTATACATTGTATTATTTATAATTATATTTATTGGACACTATCTAACAGCTTCCATTATCATAATTGACTAACCAGAATTGGCCAAGATATACTTTTCCATTTTGCTGATAGTTTCAATTGAATGATATTTAAAAAGTCAAATAATGTATTTTTCTTTAAAAAAACTAATTTCAGAGTTGCATATAAGATGCTACAAAATGTATGTTGGTTTGATTAATGGTTTTATGAATAATCATCACATAACTACTCAGATTTATCACCTTAAATTAAATGAAAAATTCTTTGTGGCAGGTTTCTACAAATATGAAACTGTTGATTTTTGTTCTCAGTTTGAAGTATGCCACATTATGACTTGCAAAGCCACGTTCTCTTTGTGCTAATTATCCAAAAGCAAGTTCAAAGTGTCTTTTCATTTACATAAGTGTGAAAAATCAGAAAGTTCATTGCCATGTCCAAGTGCAATTCAGAGATGGGAGATTGCTTCAGTTTCAACAGGATTACTCTTACTGTGATGGTCATTTTATCAGGTCAAAGATGATTCTATGGTTTAAAGCAGTTACTGAACTCAAGGCAACAACAATGTGTCTGATTATTAAAAAAATTGCTGAAAGATTAAAACAATAAGTAAGACTCTTTTGTGATACTCAGGGGGGAGATAGGCAATATCACATCCTTAAGTCAGTAAAGAAAGAGGTGGGGCTACCCATGGAAGCCCCTTTCTGGGCCAGAGAAACATGAGCTCTGCTTATCCCCTAACGTGGAGGAGATGTTGGCTGTCCCTTCCCCTTTGCCAGCCTCCACATGGAAGCCCACACTAATTTCTGCTCTCCTGAGACAATTTGGTTGGGCCAAAGCCCTGGAGGGGAGCTGGATTTCCAGAGGTAGATGGCAGCAGGGATTGCGTCATGCACCACAGAGCAAGCTAGATTCTTTTTGCTGTTTCCATGCCCCACTTGCTCATCTTGCTATAAGAATATTCTTCTTTTTCTAAGGGCAGGCATTATAGTGCAGTGGGTAAAGACACTGCTTGAGATTCACACATCCCATATCAAAGCATAGGTTTGAGTCCTATCTGCTCCATTTCAGATCCAGCTCCCTGCTAATGTGCCCGGGAAGGCAGTGGAAGATGGCTGAAGTGTTTGGGCCTCTGCACTCACATGAGAGACCCAGATGGAGTTCCTGGCTCCTAGCTTCAGCCGGATCCAGTCCTGGATGTTGTAGGCAGGTGGATCTCTCTCTCTCTCTCTCTCTCTCTCTCTCTGCGTGTGTGTATGTGTGTGTTTGTATGTGTCTCTTGTCTGTCACTCTGCCTTTCAAATAAATCCTTTGTTTTTCTTTTTTAAAATACTTTTAAAAAAAGGTTTATTTATTTATTGAGAGGCAGAGTGACAGAGAGCAGAAGAGAGAGAGAGAGAGAATCTTTTATCTGCTGATTCACTCCCCAGATGGCTGCAAAAAGGCTGGGCCAGCCAAAGCCAGTAGCCAAGAACTTCATCTGGGTCTCCCATGTGAGTGGCAGAGGCCCAAGCACTTGGGCCATCTTCTGCTGCTTTCTCAGGTGCATTAGAAGGAAGCTGGATCAGCAGTGGGGCAGCCAGGACTCCAACCATTGCTCATATGAGATGCTGGTGTCTCAGGCAGCAGCTTAACCCATTGCAGCACAATATTGGTCCCAGTTAATCTTTTTATTAATAAAAAAAAGGTTTTGGGGGGCCAGCATTGTGGCATAGCAGGTTAAGATGCTGCTTGCAACACCAGCATCCCATATGGGCACCGGTTCCAGTCCCGGCTGCTCCACTTCTGATCCTGCTCCCTGCTAATGGCCTGGGAAAGCAGTGGAAGATGGCCCAAGTACTTGGACCCCTGCACCTGCATAGAAGACCTGGAAGAAGCTCCTGGCTCCTGGCTTCAGATGGGCCTATCTCTGGCTGTTGTACTGTTGTAGCCATTTGGGGAGTGAACTAGTAGATGGAAGACTCTCTCTCTCTCTCTCTCTCTCTCTCTCTCTAATTGCTTTTCAAATAAATAAAATAATTTTTTAAAAAAAGGTTTTCATTTTCTTCGTATCTACCCACCTGCCCTGGCTACCTCACAGGATTCAGAGGTAATACAGTCCTCCATCTGTGGCCATAGAGGGTTGGTTTCAGGACCCCTCCCTCCCACCCACACACAACCCATAGATACCAAACTCCAGAGATGCTCAAGTCCCTTATATAAAAGGGCATAGTTTTTGCATAGACCCTATGCATATCCTCCCTTATACTTTCAAATGTCTCTAGACTACTTACAGAACCTAATAGAACGTCAGTCTACGTAAGTAGTTGTTATACTATGCAGTTTAGGGAATCGTGACAAGAAAAAAGTCTGAGCATGTTCAGTACCGATGCGGCTTTGTTTTCTCCTGAATATTTTTAGCCTGCGGTGGCTTGAAGCCACAGATGCAAAGCCCACGATACAGAGGGCTGCCTGTACCTGTGTAAGAAACTGTATAGCTATAACGTGCTGTATGCCTGTTCTGGCCCATTATTCCAACATCCCTGTTCTACAGATGACACAGCTAAAGCCGAGAAAAGGTAAACAACGAGCCCGAGTAGTTGCTGGTGAAGACTGGCTTTCATCCTGCCCTCGAGTCCACTGTCCTATCACTGCTTCCATTGCTCTGAAGCGCTGCCAGGAATTCCTGGATTTCTGGAGGCTCTGCTTCCCCTGTCTCCACTCGTATGGGATTGAATGTGACCTTTCCCCGGCCACTCTCTATCATATTCATGCCCCGGCATGCAATCGTTCACAGACCCCACGCGTGAGGAAGTGGAAAGGAAGGCACCACTCACTCTTGCGAACTCATTTATTCAACAGATAGTTGTTGAGCCCCTACTAGGTCTCAGGAGCTGTTCTGCACTCTGAGGATGTAGCAGTAAACAGACAGAAATCCCAGGCCCTGTGAAACGTACATGCTAGTGGGCAAAAAGACATGATAAGCAAATCACCTAAAATATTTCACATGAAAGATGATGGAAAATGCATAGAGAAAACATAAACCATGGATGGAGGCTAGGAAGCATTAAAAGGAGAAAAATGGAGTTAAAATATTAAACAGGGCAGGTAGAGAAGGCTTCCTTGAGGAGACGGCATTTAAGCAAAGACAGAAAAGAAGTGAAGCCTCAAACTGCAGCTACTGGGAGAAGAATGTTCCCAGCAGAGCAAACTGCCAGTGCAAAGGCCCTGCACAAGAAGTTAGGCCTGGCCTGCTCCTGCAGCAGAGAGGAGCCAGGAAGAGCTGGGACAGATGGGGCAGAGCAGCAGGTGCGGGCACAGAGGTGCCACGGGTGTCGCCATGAGGGCCTTGGGGGCCACGGGGAGGACTGTGGTTTTTCATGCGAATGGGAGGGCAGGCCATGGGAGGGTTTGAGCTGAGCTGTGACTCTTCCCTCTGCATCATGTCTGCTGTCTTCCCCATCAAGTACCCTTCTTTCCAAGTTTCCAGAGAATACTGCAGAGTCAACTAGGTCTGGGGGAGAAGTTCAGCCACTACTTTCCCTTGCACCTGCACTTTTAGTCTTTTATGGTGAGGAAAAATAAGAGGGGCCAGCACTGTGGCTTAGCAGGTAAAGCCACCGCCTGCAGCATCAGCATCCCATATGGACCCGATTTCCAGTCCTGGCTGCTCCACTTCTGATCCAGCTCCCTGCTAATGCACCTGAGGAAGCAGTAGAAGACAGCCCAAGTGCTTGGACCCCTGTACCCACATGGGAGACCCAGAAGAGGCTTCTGGCTCCTGGCTTTAAATCAGCCCAGCTCCAGCTGTTTTGGCCATTTGGGGAATGAACCAGTGGATGGAAGATCTCTCTGTCTCTCCCCCTCTCTCCATGACTCTGACTTCCAAATAAATAAATAAATCTTTTTGTAAAAGAGCTTACACAGAGGATTTTCTGGAATCTAGGGTGTGGGGTGTGTAAAGTCTATTTGCAGAATTGTAAGTAAGAACAACTCAGAGCTATGAGGATAGGAGAGGCAGATGACTTGGGGGTCTTCTAAGGAAGACAGGAAATGGGGGGAAAACCCAGTCAAGAGATCAAAGAATCCATCCAGGTCTCCCATGTGGGTAGCAGGGGCCGAAGTGCTTGGGCCACATTCTGCTGCCTGTCCAGGTACATCAGCAGGGAGCTGGATTTGAAGCAGAACAGCCAGGACTTGAACCAGTGCTCTGATAAGGGATACTGGGCTTGTGCCACAACACTAGCCCCTGCAACTTCTCAGAAGTTCTTCACTTTGCTTATTTGCTATCACTTACCTGCCAGAAGTCAACGAAATACAGGTGACTGTCCACGTCTGTGGGTTCCACATCTTCTGATTCAACCATCTACAGATTGAATACTTAAAAAAAGAAAGTAGCTGTGCTGAGCATGTGCAGATCATTTTTTTCCTTATCATTATTCCCTGAACAGTACAGTATAATAACTATTTACATAGCACTCACATTGCATTAGGTATCAGAAAGTATATTTAAGGTATATGGAAGGTTGTGCGTAGGTCCTATGCAAATACTATGCCATTTTATATGGGGGACTTCAAGAGGTTTGCAGAAAAATGGAGTTAAAAGATCATGTGAATTTTCCACGAACTTTTTTAAGTCTCCTTGTGTAAGAGACTTGAACCTCTGCAGATTTTGGTATCCACGGAGAGTCCCGGAACCAATTGGCTGTGGACACTGAAAGAAGATAGAAAGGAATGTGTAAATCAAATATTTAGAGAAAAAAAAAGTTGTCTTTTTTCAGGGACATGTTTACTCCTGACTGTGATCTTTTTAAATATTATTTGGAATATAGTTGATTTTTGGCTAGCGTAATTATTCCAGATTGTTTTTGGGTAAACAATCCAGTATTTTTTGTGTCTTCCCACAAAGAGCACCCTGGTTCTAGGAGCTCTTCCACCTCAACCAGCCCCAAACTCAAACAAGAATTGGGGGCTGGGGCCGGCGCTGTGGCGTAGTGGGTTAAGCTGTTGACTGCAGTGCTGGCGTCCCATATGGATGCTGGTTCAAGACCTGGCTGTTCCACTTTTGATCCAGCTCTCTGCTATGGCCCAGGGAAGCAGTAGAAGATGGCCCAAGTCCTTGGGCCCCTGCACCCACGTGGGAGACCTGGAGGAAGCTCCTGGCTCCTGGCTTCAGATCAGTGCAAATCCGGACATTGCGGCCAACTGGGGAGTAAACCAGCAGATGGAAAACCTCTCTTCCTCTCTGCCTCTCCTCTCTCTGTGTAACTCTGACTTTCAAATAAATAAATAAATCTTTTAAAAAGTAGAATTGGGGGCTGGCATTGTGGCACAGCAGAGTAAGCTGCTGCTTGCAGCACCGGCATCCCCATCAGAGCAATGGTTCGAGTCCCAGCTGCTTCACTTCTGATCCAGCTCCCTGCTAATGCACCTGGGAAGGCAACAGAGGATGACCTAAGTGCTTGGGCCCCTGTCACCTGCTGGGGAAACCAGTTTGGCTGGGGCAAAGCAGCTGTAGAGGGGAAAGTGGATGATAGACAGGTAATGAAATGGGGAAGCCAGCCCAGGATGGAGTGTGCTCTGAGCAAATGACCACTGCAGGTTAGCGAGCCAGGAACGACTTGACAAAAACAGTGTGTTAGGAAGCCATGCTGCAGCCACCAAGTGGACAGACTGCAGTGGAGGGGCATGGAAGCAGTAGGTTCTCCATCCTCACTGCTTCTGACTCTCCCAGGGAGCTTTCAGGAAATGCTGATGCCTGGCCCCACTGCACATCAATTAAACCAGAGCCTCCGAAAGCAGTGCTCAGGCACGAGTACTTTTTCAAAGCTCCCTAGTGAATGACAGCTAAGACATATGGGGTTTCATTTTGGGGGTGACAAAAATATTCTGGTGATGATTGCACAATTTTGTGAATGCTGTACACTAAAAACCACTTGTACACTAAAAACCACTTTAAAAGGATGAATTTTGTACTAGGGGCCAGCACTGTGGCACAGCAGGTAAAGCTTCTGCCTGCAGGGCCGCCATTCCATATGGGTGCTGGTTCAAGTTCCGGCTGCTCCACTTCTGATCCAGCTCCCTGCTAATGCACCTGGGAAAGCAGTAGAAGATGGCCCAAGTGTTTGGGTCCTTGCACCCATGTGGGAGACCTGGAAGAAGTTCCTAGCTCCTGGTTTCAGATTGGCCCAGCTCCAGCTGTTGTGGCCATTTTGGGAGCAAACCAGTAGATGGAAGATTCTCTCTCTCTCTCTCTCTCTCTCTCTCTGTAACTCTGACTTTTAAATAAATCTTTTAAACATTTATACTAAGAGAATTGTATCTCAATATGAGAAAGAAATAGGGAAGGAGGAATGGAAGGAGGGAAGGAGAGAGAGAAGGGGAATGAAAACAGGGAGGAGAGAGAAAGGAAGAAGAAAGGAGAGTGATAGCGAGAGCAAGAGCAAGCTCCCCAGCAGATCCCATTGTGCTCCCAGAGAACAGAGGCACCATTCCAGAGAACAGGTGAGTTCTGCCATACTCAAACACAAAGCTGGGAGCTACACTGAGGTGTAAGTAACAGTGGGGCAAGTCCCAGGGGAAGGGTCAGCTGCAACAGCAGAAGAAAACTGGCCAGAAGTCCAGTATTAACTACCTGGTTGGTTACAGGTGAGGAAAAGAAAGATAGAGAGAAAAGAAGCAGAAGAAGAAGCAGGAGAGGAAGAGGAAGAAGAAAAGGAAGGAAGGAAGGAAGGAAGAGAGAGAGGAGAAGAGAAGAGAGGAGAGGAGAGGAGAGGAGAGGAGAGGAGAGGAGAGGAGAGGAGAGGAGAGGAGAGGAGAGGAGAGGAGAAGAGAAGAGAAGGGAACTCCTGACCAATGGAAAAGATGAAGTGCCTGAGTGATGTCAGGGTCTCCTATTACCACGTTGGTGTGCTCCTGCACAACACAGGCAATCGAGAGTCCACGTCACAGCCAGGAACTCAACAGGAACCTAATATGTAGATGGCAGGGACCCAAGTAGTTGAACCATCACATGGTGCCTGCCAGGGTGTTCATTAGCAGGAAACTGGAACTGGAAGTGGACATGTGAGTGTCCCAAGCAGCATCTTAGCCACTAGGCCAAATTCCAGTCTCTAGACTTCTTTCTTAATGAGGGCCTTTGCCCACCCACACACCCCAAAATCTAGCTCTGTGTCCTGGTTATAATATCAGAAAAGATAAAGATCAAATGTGGTCATAATATATTAGCTAGAACCCAAATCAACTAAATTGCACATATTTGGAGAAACAATGACCCCCAGGATGGGCCCAGTCAGGCAGTAGCCCTCATAGCCCAAAGCAGGCCTTGTCTACCTACTCTAGGCTAAGAAGCACGCACAGCCCACATGAGCAAGCCAGTGCCCTCATTCACACCTCCCAACTCGCTCCTTTCCATTCCCTCATACCAACCCCATCTCCCCATATGCCCTCAACTAGGAGACTGCTGCTCTGGCTAAGAGCCATGAGCCTCTGGCAACTGAACCGGCATGTCCCCAGGCTGAAAAATTTATAAGTTGGGGTTCTGTTTCTTCTAAACATGGGTCATTTCCCTTAAAGTACAATCGATACCACAGCCAGTGACAACATTCTGGGTCTGGGTCTCCAAGGCTGAAGTCACCGGGGTGGCCTTATTTGGACAGCAAGGGACAATTTTATTTTATCTTGATGCCACCACCTCCAAACTATGGCCCTTTAGAAAAAAGGTGATAAACAGCAAGCCAGAAAACCACAGGTTCCCTAGGCAGAAGGAACCCTAAACTGTTACTGAATCAGAGCACCACAACCATGCCACCTCCAGGCAGATTTTCCCAAACAACACGAGATGAATACTTTCCCAAATATATTCACCCTCTTGAGTTGATGAAAGAGAATCTCAGACTATACAGGAAAATTAATTTTCTGCTTGGTTATCATTGAAGCCAAATCCTCTGTGCTATGGTCCTGAGATTCTCTCCTGCCAATTTCCTACCCCTTGGACCTACAACCTTAGTTTCTGATCATTGCCTCCCTGTGCCAGACACCAGGTCTGCAGTTCTCCCAATTGCCTTGCCAGATAAGCATGGTTATTTCCCTTAAACAAATGAAGAAACTGAGTGTCAGTTACAATGTCATTAAGAGATGGAGTCAAACTAGGAATACTTTTTCTTTTTTTCCTTTTTTTTTTAAGATTTATTTGTTTGTTTGAAAGGCAGAACTACGGAGAGGCAGAGGCAGAGACAGAGACAGAGAGAGGTCTTTTATCTGCTGGTTTATTCCCAAAATGGCCACAGTGGCCAGAGCTGTACCGATCTGAAGCCAGAAGCCAGGAGCCTCCTCCAGGTCTCCACATGGGTGCAGGGGCCCAAGGATATGGGCTATCCTCTACTGCCTTCCTAGGCCACAGCAGAGAGCTGAATGGGAAGTGGAATAGCCGGGACTCGAACCAGCACCCATATGGGATGATGGCATTGCAGGTGGCAGCTTTACCTGCTATACCACAGCACCAGCCCCAAGAATATTTTTCAAACCACACTGCCTCTGCCACCGTTTCCAGCATTTTCCAAATTACCTTGAATCCAGAAAAATGGTGGGAGTTCAGTCTTATTATTTATACTCTTCAAAAAATGAAGAAGGCATTTGCAAGAAATGTTATACATCCAGGAATTATCTATGACTGATTTAACAAAAGAGCAAAGGCACACATACATATAGAAAATTTTCGAAAGATTTATTTATTTGCAAGGCAGAGTGATAGAGAGAGGGAGAGGAAGAGAGAGAGATTTTTCCATCTCCTGGTTCACTCCCTAAATGGCTGCAACAGCTGAACCAGGATGAAGCTAAAGGCAAGAACTCCATCTGGATCTCCTATACGGGTGGCAGGGGCCCAAACACTTGGGCCACCTTCTGCTCCTTTGCAGGCACATTACCTGAAAACTGAATCTGAAGTGGAGCAGCTGGGACTCGAGCCAGCATCCCAACCACCTGGTTTCTGCCTGGCACAGCCAAAGCTGTTGCAGGCATTTGTGGAGTGAGCCGGTAGATGAGAGATCTCTATCCTTATGCCTTTTCCTCTCTCTCTGCTTTCAAATAAAATTTTAAAAAATTTGATTAGAGGGCAGTGCTGTGGCATAGCGGGTAAAGGCGCTGCATCCCATATGGGTACCAGTTTGAGTCCTGGCTGCTCCATTTCTGATCCAGCTCCCTGGTAATGCATCTGGGAAAGCAGCAGAGGATGGCCCAAATCCTAGGGCCTCTGCACCCATGTGGGAGACCCGGAAGAAGCTCCTGGCTTCCAATTGGTCTAGCTCTGGCTGTTGGGGCCATTTGGGGAGTGAACCAGCAGATGGAAGACTTTCTCTCTCTTTCTCTAACTCTGCCTTTCAAATAAATAAATATTTAAAAAATTAAATTGTACACATACATATTAAGGTACTTCTAAAACTGCCTAGAAATTGTGATAAAGAAAAAAAAAGAAAGTGGAATTAAAGGGCCGGCATTGTGGCATAGCATGTTAAGCCGCCGCCTCTAATGCCGGCATCCCATCTGGGTGCCTGTTCAAGTTCCAGCTGTTCCACTTTCAATCCAGCTCCTTGCTAATACACTTGGGGCAAGCAGCTTGCCCATGAGTTAGATGTTCCTTTACCATGAAGGAATAATCATCACTGGGTAGATTCTACATTTTTGCTTGTGTCCTTCAAATCCTTGGCCTTTCCATCCATCTATATTTTTTTGGGGGTATGTACATGTCATAGGCAGCAGAGATGAGAGATTCGGAGCAAACTGTTCAGGTTGGGGGTGGGTTCAGATGCTGCTGGGGATGCACAGAGCCTGTGCTGGAGAGCCTGGTTTGAGCCTTGGCTCCACTTCCAATTCCAGCTTCCTGCTAATGCTCACCATGAGAGGCAGCAGGTGATGGCTCAAGTACTTATGTCCTTGCCACCCATGTGGGAGACCTGGATGGAGTTTCTGGCTCCCTGCTTGGGCCTGGCCCACCCCGGGTTGTTGTAGGCATCCACAGCAGAGAGCTGGCCTGGAAGAGGGGCAACCGGAACAGAATCCGGAGCTCCGACTGGGACTAGAACCCGGTGTGCTGGCGCCACAAGGCGGAGGATTAGCCTATTGAGCCGCGGTGCCGGCCCACAAGGTAGTTTTTAAAAACCCCTTTTCTTTGTTTCCTCTTCATTTTCTTGAACTTTTCTACAGAATATCAGAAGAACTTTATACTCTGCTATGTTTCTGGGTTATTCTATAGCCAAGCTAACCATTTCCTAAAACAAGCTTTTCTGGACTTCAGCCCTCCTGACATTCTGGGCTGGGTAGTTCTTCATGGTGGGCAGCCTAGGTTTTATCAGCATCCCCGCCTCTCCCCATGCATTGCCAGTGGCACATCCTTGTCGTGACAACCAAAAGTGCCTCTAGACCCTGTCAAACGGCCCCTGGGGGGTTGGGGGAATGCAGACTCATCCCTGGCTGGGAGCCACTGTCCTGAAGGATGAAGGACGCTGTCTACAACCACACCAGCATCCATTACTTCCAGAAAACAGGCATGGGTATGCAGCAGGGCAGAGGGTCCTTCCTTACAACAGAATTTGCGAGAGTGTTTCAAAAAATTCATGGGAAATGGAGTTAAAAGATAAGTTTATTTTGGTGCAAAACAATTTCAAAATCCATGCATAGTTTCTTCAGAATAGGCATTTTTTTTCATATACTTTTGAAATGCCCTTTTATAAGTATTTGGGGTGGGGTTGCACTGATGTCTATCATTTACTTTGAAATACATCAAAAGACTAAGGTGGATTGAGTGATAAAAAGATGGGTAGATATGTGATGAAAACAAGTACAGCAGGATGTTAATTCTAGAATCAGGGCTGGCGCCATGGTGCAGCTGGTTAAGCTGCCATCAGCAGTGCCTGCATCCCCTATGGGTGCTGGTTCAAGTCCCAGCTGCACCACTTCTGATCCAGCTCCTTGTTAATGAACCTGAGGAAGCAGTGGAAGATAGCCCAAGTGCTTGTGCCCCTGCACCCATGTGGGAGGCCTGGAAGAAGCTCCTGGCTCCAGCCTGGCCCAGTCCTGACTGCTGCAGCCATTTGGGGAAAGAACCAGTGGATGGAAGATCTCCCTCTCCCCTCTCCCTTCTCCCTCTCCCCTCTCCTTAATTCCGCCTTTCAAATAAATAAATCTTTAAAATATTGTGGAATCTACGTGGAGGGTATTTGATTGTTCGTTGTAGCATTCTTTGAGCTTTTCTCTATGTTTGAAAATGTTCATAAAATATTGAGGAAAAAGAATTTGTGCACATTTAATTATCACAGCTAGAAAAATCAAGAGGCTCCATTCACTTAATTAGCTTAAAGAAAAAAATCTTTGTTGGTACTGAAGCAAGATTTTTTTTTCGCTTTTATTTCCTCCAGAATTGTGCTATTGGATCTAATTAATCTAATCACATGAAAAGTCTACCTGATAGTCACGGGCAGTTGGAAATATTGAACATTGGGGTGGGTGTTGTGGCACAGTGGGTTAAACTGCTGTGTGGGACAACTGCATCCCATAACAGAGGGCCTGGGTTTGAGTCCTGGCTTTGCTCTCCACGCCAGCTTCCTAGGAGGCAGTAGTTGATGGTCCAAGTGCTTGGGTCCCTGATACCCATGTGTCAGATCTGGATGGAGTTCTTGGTTCCTGGCTTTGGCTTGGCCCAGCCCTGGCTTCCAGGGGCAATTGGGGAGTAAACCAGAGAATGAATGATCTCTTTCTTTTTCTCACTCTCTCTCTTTTCTGTCACTTTGCCTTTCAAATAAGTAATCTTTTAAAAAAAATATGTCGAGCATTGACTTGAGTTGAGATAGAACTCAGATTCACTGACTGTCCTGTTTTTGTAGAAGGAGAGATAATGGCTTGTATTTTTATAGAAAGCTTTTATTTAATAAATATAAATTTATTTAATATAAATATAAATTTTGGATTATAGTGGTTCTTCCCCTCATACCCGCCCTCCCACCCTCAAACCATCCGACCTCCTACTCCCTCTCCCATCCCATTCTTAAGATTCATTTTTATTTATCTTTGTATACAGAAGATCAACTCTATATTAAGTAAAGATTTCAACAGTTTGCACCCACATGGACACACAAAGTATAAAGTACTGTTTGAAGACTAGTTTTACCGTTAATTCTCATAGTTCAACTCATTAAGGACAGAGGTCCTACATGGGGAGCAAGTGCACAGTGACTCCTGTTTTTTGTTTTTTAAGATTTTATTTATTTACCTGAGCGGTAGAGTTACAGACAGTGAGAAGGAGAAACAGAGAGAGAAAGAGAGAGAGAGAGGTCTTCCATCTGCCGTTTCACTACCTAAATAGCTGCAATGGCCGGAGCTGCGCAGATCCAAAGCCAAGAGCCAGGAGCTTCCTCCGGATCGTCCACGCAGGTGCAGGGACCCAAGAACTTGGGCCACCTTCTACTGCTTTCCCCAGCCATAGCAGAGAGCTGGATTGGAAGTGGAGCAGCGGGGACTCGAACCGGCACCCATACAGGATTAACCTGTTGCGCCACAGTGCCGGCCCCTCCTGTTGTTAATTTAACAATTGACACTCTTTTTTTTTTTTTTTAAACAGGCAGAGTTAGACAGTGAGAGAGAGAGAGAGAGAGAGACAGAGAGAAAGGTCTTCTTTCCGTTGGTTCACCCCCCAAATGCCCACTACGGCCAGCGTGCTGCGCCGATCCCAAGCCAGAAGCCAGGTGCTTCTCCTGGTCTCCCACGCGGGTGCAGGGCCCAAGCACTTGGGTCATCCTCCACTGCACTCCCGGGCCACAGCAGAGAGCTGGACTGGAAGAGGAGCAACCGGGACAGAACTGGTGCCCCAACCGGGACTAGAACCCGGTGTGCCAGCGCCGCGGGGGAGGATTAGCCACATGAGCCGAGGCGCCGGCAACAATTGACACTCTTATTTATGACATAGTGATCACCGGAGGATCTTGTCATGAGCTGCCAAGGCTATGGAATGGCTTGTATTTTTAAAGCACTTCTTGAGGTCAGCGCTGTGGCGCAGTGGGCAAACCACTACTGCCTGCAGTGCCAGCACCCCTTATGGGCACCGGTTTGAGTCCCCGCTGCTCCACTTCCAATCCAGCTCCCTGCTATGGTCTGGGAAAGCAGTAGAAGATGGCCCAAGTCCTTGTGTTACTGGAGAAGGCAAGAGTTCTTGTTTTCACGCAAGAAAGAATTCAGGCGTGAGACAGAGAGTAAGTGGAAAGCAAATAGCAAGGTTTATTAGGGCAGGGACATCCGTAAGAACGGATGGGCACCTCTCCAGATGGAACCTGAGAGAGAGTGCCCAGTGCACATTTAGGCTGGGGTTTTTAAGGGGATGGGTCTTTGTCTTCCCACATCTTCTCCTCCTGGAACAAAGGACTTTTTGGATGTAAATACTAAAAATTCCTCTCTGAGTTTTCCCCCTGAAGTTATCAGACAGGAGGAAGCCTGGCTGGTATTGCCCCAGTTAGAGGAAGGATGGGCAGGATGTTTGAAGTGCAGATACTGGGCTGCACCTGGAAGGTTATCAGGATGACTTTGAGATGCATATGCTAGACCTAGATGTCAACTCCTTAGGCCTTTGCCACACACACATAAGCTCATATCTGACTTCCTACCTAACACTTAGGCCCCTGTACCAGCATGGGAGACACACAAGAAGCTCTTGGCTTCAGATCAGCACAGCTCCGGCTGTTGCAGCCACTTGGGCAGTAAACCAACAGATGGAAGACTTTCTTTGTCTCTCCGCCTCTGCCTCTCTGTAACTCTGCCTTTCAAATAAATAAATCTTTTAGAAAAATAAATAAAGCACTGCTTTACAACTGGAATCTTTTTCAGTCTTCTAATTTGAAGGATTCTGTTATTGTTCGTGACATTTTATTAATTAAAAATAATCTGAAAAACTATTTTCCCTCCAGGAGCCTCACTGCCTAATAAAATCAGAAATATTAAAATCTTCAAGTTGAATCAGATACATCACCTTCTGTAAAACCTTTCCTGCCTTTAATTATGGTTACTGTTGCCTTCAAGCATTTCATTAGACCATAATTCATTAGACCATAATTCAGCCAATGTTTATTGAAACTACCATATGTCAGGAACTGTGTGTACAGCACGCACCCTGAGGGCATTGTAAATTGTAGCGATTTATACCAACGTGAAATGGCTATGCTGCTGTCATTGGAAGACTTGCAGACTCCAGATGACTCCATGGGTAACAGGCTAGGCTCTTTGAGTCTAGTGTTTTGCAAATCTGGAAAAGCAGGTACAAGAATGAAAGGCTTTCAAAATCATTAGCCATCAGATAGATGCAAATGGAAACCTAAGGAGATAGGTCCTGCACCCCCACTAGAATGTAGACATCTGCGCATTTTAGTGGACAGCAAGGATGCAGTACAACTGGACCTGCCACGAATTTGCTGAGAGGAATGTAATATGGCACAACCACTTTGGAAACCAGTGTGGCAGTTGCTCCTACAGTTAAAATTACTTACCCTACAATCCAGAAATTTCATTCCTAGAAATTTATCCCAGATAAATGAGATGAATATACATGTGTAAACAAAGGACTGTACACAAATATTCATAGCAGCTTTAGTAGAATCAACAAAAATAAAAAACTACTCCTGATCTATTAACAAGATAATAAACTGGGTACATTCCTGCAATGGGTTACTACACACCAAAGGAACCAATAATACATACATGCGACACTGACTCAAAAACAGTATGCTAAGAAAGAGGTCCACAGTCTGAGATCCACCTGTTTACTCCGATACTGACAAATTGTTTAATCCTTGGCAGCTATTCCATTTTTGTGATATATGTTCTAATACAACACAAGTGACCACCCCATGTTGCTATAAGCATATGATCTAAGAAATCACTCTATGAACACTGCAAATGTAGAATTGGCTTGAGAAATCTAAGGGAATTTTGAGATCATCTACTACAATTTCTCAACCTTTTTCAAGAATCTCCCTAAATTTGGATAACAGGTACCAAAGTACAATGAGACAGAGGGAGGAATAAGTCTTCATGTTCTTTAGCACAGGACAGTGGCAACTCAAATTGTATATAATCATTTATAATGTATTTTATAAAGAACTAAGAAGACTTCAAAGGATCCCAACACAAAGAAATGATAAATGTTTGAGAAAATAGAAATGCTAATTACTCTGATGCGATAGACTCACACATAGAGTGAATTAGCACACTCTACCTCATAAATACAATTTTTTTGTCAATTAAAATTTTTAGTAAAAAATTACATTTAAGAAATCTTCTTAGGGGCCAGCATTATGGCACAGCACGTTAAGCTTCTACCTGTGACACCAGCATTCCATATGAATACCGGTTCAAACCCCAGCTGCTCCACTTCCCATCCAGCTCCCTGCTAATATGCCTAGGAAAGCAGCAGAAGATGGCCCAAGTACTTAGGCCTCTGCACCCACATGGGAGACCCCAATGGAGTGCCAGGCACCTGGCTTCAGCCTACCTGAGTCCTGGAATTAATGGAAGATAGCTCACTCGCTCGCTCACTCGCTTGCTTGCTCTCTCTCCCTCTCTCTGTAACCCTGCCTTTTAAATAAATAAATAAATAAATCTTACAAAAAGAAAAGCTCCCTAAAGCAGACCAGCCCTGTTCTTTGCCTTATTAAACTCAGAATGCTGAAAAACACACTTTTCATCAATTTAGGATCTTACTGTTCGTCCATGTCTTCATCCAAGAGCTTCCATCTGCTGGTTCATTTCCCAGATGTTTGCAATAGCCAGGAACTCAACCCAGGTCTACCATATGAGTGGCAGAAACCCAATTACTTAAACCATTCATCACCTGTTGCCTCCCAGGGTCTGCATTGGCAGGAAGCTGGAGTCAGGAGCTACAGCTGAGGATTGAACCTAAGCACTCCAATGTGGGATGTGAGCATCTTAACTGCTAGGCTAAATGTCTGCTCCCAAAACACCAGTTTTCAATTTACAGCATGGCCCATGAAGACAGCAGAAGAATTGTGGATTAATCTGAATACTTTGGGTTACTTTTTATGTCTATCCCTGCTACTTTCTATCTTTTTTAAAAAAAGATTATTTATTTATTTGAAAGAGAGAGAGGGGGCAGGGGAGAGAGAGAATCTGTATCTGCTGGTTCATTCCCTAAATGCCTGCAGCAGCTGGGGCTGGGCTGGACCAAAGCCAAGAGCCAAGGACTCCATCCCAGTCTTCCACAGAGACCTAAGTACCATCATGTGTTGTCTCCTAGCACATTAGCAGGAAGCTGGATCAGAAGCAGAGAAGCCAGAACTCCAACTGGTGCTCTCTGATACGGAATGCAGAGATCCCACGCAGCAGCTTAAGCTGTCGGGGCCACGATGCCTGCCCCCCGCTACTTCCCATTTTTAGTCCCTGACCTAAGGCCTCCCCATCCCTCCTTTCCTACCCTTTACCTCCACTTCTCTAGCAGTTCTTTAGCACTTGGTTTCTGCTCTCCCCTGAGTTTGGTTAATTTTGCTTTCAAATTAAGAGCACCTTTTCTGTCAAAAATTTTTTTTTGCCATTTTTCAGTCAATAAATGGCCAACACTGAAAGGGTTTTTGTTTCTTCAGTTGGTTTTTGCTGTTGTGTTTTTGTGTGTATGTCTTTATTTTTTAGTCTGATTTACTCTTTTTCTATTTATTTGAAAGGCAGAGTTACAGGGGCAGGGCGTTGGGGAGGAGAGGAAGAGACAGAGCGGGATCTTCTGCTGGTTCACTCCCCAGATGACCACAATGGCCAGGGCTGGGCCAGTCCAAAGTCAGGAGCCTGGATCTTCTTCCAGGTCTTCACATGGGTGCAGGGGCCCAAGGACTTGGGCCATCTTCTACTGCTTTCCCAGGCCATAGCAGAGAGCTGGATCAGAAGTGGGGAAGCCAGGACTCAAACCAGTGCCCATATGGGATGCCTGTGTGTGTCTTTAGCTATAAAAATTCTGTTTCTGCAGTTTTATATGCCCTTGGTTCTTCTAAAATTTTCAGACTCTCTCGACAGTTTGCTAGCTTTCCTGAATCTATAACTTTCTCACTGAAAATATGTTCCAAAATAACCCTGATGGTGGTGGTGGTGGTGGTGGGGGTGTTAACAGATTAAATGACCATCTCCAGGCAGCTGAGCAGAGTTGACTAACAAGCTGATCCCTACTGATTCATATTTGATTTCTTTTTAGAAGAATGCATCACTGGAGAAAGTGTCTCAGCTTGATCAAAATTCCTAATCATCTCTTGCCTTACAGAAAGCAAAATCACCTCTACTCTCCTGAATAAACAGGTAACAATTTTGTTTCTTAGATTACTACAAACCAACAACTTTCTAATCCTTGTGAAAAATAAAGTTACCCCCAAAATAATAAAGCCATTCATGCAAAGGGATGACTACTTTAAAGTTTCCAACAGAAACTATGTCCCTTTGCTCAATTTTACCAGGAAACATGAAGCTATATTTCAGTTCTAAAGTTTATATTCATTTATTTAATTTTTAATAAGTTAAATGTCAACATGATTCAAAAATAAAAACAAAAGTGTGGACACTAAGAAGTCTCACTCCCAGTATGGTCCCTGTAAACCTAATTTCCTCCCCCATCCCATGTAGATAAACATTTTTATTTATTCCTAATATATCTTTTCCTTTCTTAGACAAATGCACCCAAGTCAATATAAGCATATATTTCATATATCTCCACCTTTTTTTTTTAAAGAAAAGATTGGTTTATTTGAAAGGAGAATCATCCATCTGCTAGTTCACTCCCCAGATGGCCGCAATGGTCGAGGCTGGGCCAGGCTGAATGAAGCCAGGAGCCAGGAGCTTCTCCCAGATCTCCCACGTGAGTAGCAGGAGCCCCAGCACTTGGGCCGTCTTCTGCTGCTCTCCTAGGCACGTTAGCAGGGAGCTGGATCAGAAGTAGAGCAGCTGGGACACAAAGCGGTGCCCATGTGGGACGCTGGCATTGCAACTGGTGCCTTAACCCGCTATGCCACGGATCTCTGTCCTTTTTAGGAGAGGCACCACTCACCACTCACACTGCCCTTTACCTTACTTTTCTCATTTAATAATAAAGCCTGTTGATTATTTCACTATATAAAGTACTTTCTCATGTTTTTATATTTCAATGGTATTCTGTGTAAATATACCATATTTATTTAATTAGCTGCTGATGAACTGGGTTGTTTTCAAACTTTTGTTTAAACTACGTTGTAATAACTTTCTATATATATATATATATATACACACAAGAAAATTTAATAGTGATTATCTTACTTTTGGTATCTACTAGAATAGGTGATTTGTTTTCATTATAATTTTTCCTTATCTAGGTTTATTATGAACATGTATGAGTTTTATCAAGGGAGATAATGTTCTCATTTTTATGGTACATATTCTTTGCAAACAATATTTTGTAGTTCAAATTCTTGGAGCTACTGAAAGCTAGCAGCCTGTTCCATATCTTGGTGTGTATAGCACATTTAAAACAGTGGATTTGGTCATCTAAAAGTAGCTTTGTGGGAGTTCACTAAGCTTCAAATGGCAAGTCCCTATCCCCACTAACTTCCCCCTAAACAGCAAAAATAAATTTCGCAACAGCAAAGGACAAGGGAAAGTCCAGGATGATTTGCACGTATCCCCTGCTACTTCATTTACATTTTGTGGTACTTGTTAATTCTCCTAACTTTAGTGTACCCGCTGCTTACCCATGACACAAGACCATCTATAAACTGGTTAATACTCTCCCCACACCAAAACGAAACAAAATAATATATTTAGGGGGCCAATGCTGTGGCATAGTGAGCTAAGCCTCCGCCTGCAGTGCTGGCATCCCATATGGGTGCCAGTTCGTGTCCCAGCTGCTCCACTTCCAATCCAGCTCCCTGCTAATGGCCTACGAAAGTAGTGGAAGATGGTCCAAGTGCTTGGGCCCCTGAACCTGCGTGGGAGACCTGGAAGAAGCTCCTGGCTCCTGGCTTCAGATCGGCACAGCTCCGGTCGTTGTGGCCATTTGGAGAGTGAACCAGCAGATGGAAGACCTTTCTCTCTGTCTGTAACTCTACCTCTCAAATAAATAAGTAAAATCTTAAAATTTTTTAAAATCCCAGTATATTTAGGAAGAAACAATTATCTCTCTTTTTTTTTTTTAATTGTATTTGAGGGCAGGTATGTGTGCTAACAGTTAAGATACTCATATTCCATATCAGAGTACCTGGGTTCAATATCCACCTCTGGTTCCTGACTCCAGCTTCCTGCTAATGCAGACCCTGGGAGGCAGCAGTGTGGGCTCAAGTAATTGGGTTCTTGCCACCCACAGAGAGCAGGATGTTCCTGGCTCCTGGCTTCAGCCTGGCCTAATCCTGGCTGTTGCAGCCATTTGGGGAGTGAACCAGCAGATGGAAGACCTCTCTCTCTCTCCCCCCTCCTCTGTCACTATGCCTTTCAAATAACTAACTAAATAAATCTTTTAAAATTGTTATTTATTTGAGTGAGAGAGAGAGAGAGAGAAACTTCCATTTGCTGGTTCACTCCCCATATGGCTGCAACAGCAGGGCTAGGCCCGGCTGAAGCCAGGAGGCGGGAATTCCGTCCTGGTCTCCCACATGGGTAGCAGGGACTAAAGTACTTGAGCTATAATCTGCTGCTTCCCAGGCACATGAGTAAGAAGCTGGATCAGAAGCAAAGTGGCCAGAACTCAAACAGGCACTCCAATATAGGATGCCAGCCCCTCAAATAAATGAATTTTTTGTTTTTAATATTGTGTTTAGACACTTGCTGAACAAATCAAAAGCATTGCTTGGAACAAATTAAACCATCGCACTCAAGTCACTCTATGATGATCCTTAATACTGCTAATTCATTTCTGCCCTTGTGTTCTGTTTTTAAATACTACTTTATGCTTTTATCTATCTTTTTCTTTATAATATGAAGATTTTAATGGATTATGGCCAGTAATAGACATCATTTGGCTACACCCCAAATTTTGTGTACAAGAAACCTAGGGTTCCTTGGAGTTAAAAATCAAAAGAAATAGGATATTCTGGGGCCAGCACAGTGGCATAGTAGGTTAACCCTTGGCCTACAGTGCTAGCATCCCTTATAGTTGCTGGGTCAAGTCCTGGCTGCTCCATTCCTGATTCAGCTCCCTGGTATGGCCTGGGAAAGCAGTAGAAGATGGCCTAAGTGCTTGGGCCCCTGCACCCGCGTGGGAGACCAGAAGAAGCTCCTGGCTCCTGGCTTGGGATCAGCCCAGCTCCGGCTGTTGTGGCCATTTGGGAAGTGAACCAGCAGATGAACCCCACCCCCTTCTCTGTAACTCTGCCTTTCAAATAAATATCTTTTTTTAAAAAAAGATATTATATTTTGGCCCTAAATTATCTGACATCTATAAATGTTTGTAAATTCATAATTTACAAATTCAAAATTTACAAATTTTCCTTGGCTGCTTACTTGTCCTTAATCTTTCACATGTTTTATGTTGTAGCACTTTAATTATACAAAGACACAGACTCAATCACTTAATGCCATTGAGAATCAACATGTAATATGACATTCTTATTGCAGAACCAAGCCTGAGTTCACTTGCCTGATATGCATCAAGCCAGTCACTAACACCGGGCTGGTGGAAAGAAATAGGAATTTATTTGCAAAGCACAAAACAGGAAGTCAGGCAGCTAACACCCAATTCCCAGACTCTCTAAAGGATTAAAGCTTAGGAATCTTAAAATTTTCAGTTGGGGTTGAATGGTGCATAATCAGCTCATGTGCAGGTCTCTGATTGGTCCACAGTGCTCATAGCCTTCTTTTGATTGGTCAGTAAAAGGAGGCCAGTGTGTTCTGGGAATGCTGTGATGGCAAGGTGAGCTCTGGTCTGGGGTCTCTGCATAGGCTGCTGTTACTTTGGTTGGGGTCTGTGGTCCCTATAAAGCATCTATAAAGACAGGGCCTACCATTAAGATGTTATCAATAGATATGTTATCAATGAGCTCTGAGGACCTGTAGGACCAGCTTGTCCCCTGCACCATTTCCTTAATTTAGTGAGTTACTCTTTAGTAAGAGGTTGACTCGCAATTATCAAGTAGGGCAGAAAAGCTTTAAGCTAGGGGAGAGAATGTAGGGCCTACATCATAAGCCCTAAGTATTTGGCTCGGTTTCATTCTTAAAAAAGAGAAAAGTTCAAGTAAGGATTGAGATGGAAACTTGAACTACTATTTAACCAAGTTTTAAAAAATGCTAGATATATGTTATAACAGTGGATTGGGGCTGTTATCATAGCACAGTGGGTTAAGCTGCTGATTCCAACTCAGACATCCCATCTCAGAATGCCAATTGCTGGTTTGAGTTGACAACCAAACCAATGGCCAAGGATATGATCAGTCAGGCCTGTGTAATGAAGCTTCTCTAAAAACCCAAAAGGATCAGTTCAGAGAACTTCCAGATGGCTGAGCACTTGAAGGTTCCTTCAAGAGGGTGTGGCAACTCCATGCCCTGTCTGCTATGCATTGTTCTAGCCATGTGGTGTCAATCAGTATCCCTTGTAACACCTTAATACTAAATGGTTAAATCTAAGTGAAGTGTTTCTCTCAGTTTTGTAAGCTGCTCTAGGAAACCAATCAAAACTGAGTATGGGTCATGAGAATCCCAGTGTACAGCTGGTTGGTCAGAAGTTCTGGGGCCCCATATTTTTGACTGGTGTCTTCAGTGGGCGGTAGTCTTGTGGGACTGAGCCTTTAACTTGTGAGATCTGACACTATCCCTTGGTAGGTAGCATCCACATTTAATTGATGCCTCCGAATTGTACACTAACAAATGGTTAAAATGATGAGTACTGTTATATGTATTTTACGATAAGAAAAAAATTAAAAACTGTGATGAAAATGAATCAGGATTTCTGGTCCAATGAAAATGATTGAACATGCGGGTAGTACTCCATCTCAACACACAAAATAACATTGATATGACAGAAATTACACTTTTTTAAAAAAAAAGATTTATTTATTTGAAAGGCAGAATTACACAGAAAGAAGGAGAGACAGAGAGAAAGATCTTCTATTTGCTGGTTCACTCCCCAGATGGCTGCAAAGGCTGGAGCTGTGCCGATCTGAAGCCAGGAGCCAGGAGCTTCTTCCAGGTCTCCCACACAGGTGCAGGGCCCCAAGCACTTTGGTCATCCTCTACTGCTTTCCCAGGCCATAGCAGAGAGCTGGGTTGGAAGCGGAGCAGCTGGGATTCGAACTAGCACCCATATGGGATGCTGGCATTGCAAGCAGCGGCTTTACCCGCTACGCCACAGCATCAGCCCTAGAAATTACACTTTTTTAAAAAGGGTTAATAAATAACAATGTCAGGCATAAACTTAATGAGAAAGGTCCAAAATTTAACATGAGAAAATGACAAAGTTCTAAAAGACTAGAACTACACTTGAAACAAGGGAAGTCATATTTTGGAATGGGAAGGCTTAGCACCATAAAATACACATAACAGTTAATAATAAGTTAATGTAGACTTTCAATGCAATCCCAATAAAAATATCATCAGATTTTTGCCCCCTGAAGCTGGTACTTTAGGAAGGACATTCAAACACCTGGAAATTATAGACAATGATGTTAGAACTGTGGGGAGCAAATCGGACTAGACTAAGTTACTGGAATTAAGACTTATTCTATGCATCTGCTCTCCCACAATATGGCGCTGGGAGAGGAGTAACAACTTCTACGCAGCTGCCTCTCGCCAATTTGATTGACTGAGCTGCAGGAGCTGATCTTGCTCCTGATTGGAGGAGAGCAGCGTACTCGGCATGTGGGTAGCAGAGTTGGGATTGGTGGAAGAGGACTATAAAGGAGGAGAGAGACAACATGCACCAGGAACATCTATCTGAAGGAACACCTGTGCAGCCCCCGAGAGAGCCGGCCGGCGGTGTGCCGCTCCCCTGCGGAAGTGGGGAAAGCGGCAGGGGGAACCACCCTTCCACGGAGGTGGAAGGGACGGTAGCCAACCCGGGAAGAACCAGCAGCAAACCCGGGGAGGGCCGAGCAGACAAAAGAACAGCGCAGGGTCCTGTGTCGTTCCTCCACGAAGAGGGGGAGCGACAAGAACATATTATAGACTACTTCAAAGTAGAAAATAAATGAGTCCATTCTGACATTAATGATTGAATAAAAAGATACAAGGGGAGAAGAAACAAATCTCATGTGCATTACTCCAGTGAATTTATGTAGCTGTTCCACCCTCAAGGAAGTAAAGCAGACCTCCCTACTCCTAAGTATGGGCTGTGCAGAGTGTCTTCCTTCCAAAAAGTACAGAATGGAAACGAGCAAAAAAAGAGTAACTTCACCGTGAACAAACCTGACACTCCCTTGGGCAGGTGACCAAGGTCAATGTCTAAAACTGAGGGGATGGTATTGTGGTATGGTGGGTTAAGCCTGCTGCAGTACCTGTGAGTTCTGGCTACCCCACTTCCGAGCCAGCTCCCTGCTAAAGAACTTGGGCCCCACATTTTGGAGGAGCGAACCAGCAGATGGAGGCGCTCTTCACTCTTCTCTTTCTGTCTCTCTCTGCCGTTCAAATAAATAAATCTTTTTTTAAAAATCAGGGCTGGCACTGTGGCATAGGAGATAAAGCCACTGCCTGCAAGACCAGCATCCCATATGGATGCAGGTTTGAGACCCAGCTGTTTCACTTCAGATCCAGCTCCCTGCTAATGCACCTGGGAAGGCAGTGGAGGATGGCCCAAATGCTTGGGTCCCTGCACCCACATGGGAGACCTGGATGAAGTTCCTGGCTCCTGGCTTCTGCCTGGCCCAGCCCTGGCCATTGGGGCCATTTGGGGAGTGAACCAGCCGATGGAAGATCTCTCTCTCTCTCTCTCTCTCTCTCTCTCCCTTCCTCTCTGTAACTCTGCCTTTCAAATAAATAAAATAAATCTTTAAAAAAGATCAACACTGATAAATATTGATAATATGTGTGCTTGATGTGATATGATGAGAGTAGCATTTTACCTCTGTGGTCTTTGTCCCCAGCATACACAAACCCAGTCTAATCTTGGGGAAAAACATCACACAAATTCCAGTATAAGGGCATCCTATTACATACCTCACCAGTACTCAAAACTAGGCATTTAGAGCAGTGGTTAAGACACCACTTGGGACACTGACATCCTTATCAGAGGGCCTGGGTTGGAGTCCTGGCTCTGCTTCTCATTCCAGCTTCCTGCTAATGTGCACCCTGAGAGGCAATTAGGTGATGGCTCAAGTAGTTGGATTCCTGCCACCCAGATTTGAGACCTGGATTGAGTTCCTGGCTCCCAGCTTCAGCCTGACCCAGCCCTGGCTATTGTGGGCATCTGAGAGTGAACCAGTGGATGGAACCGCGCGCTCTCTCTCTCTCTCTTTAAAATGAAAATGAATAAATAAAAATTTTAAACTACCAAAGTCATCAAAAAAAGAAAAGCCTGACAAACTGTCACAGCCAAGAGCAGATGACTGAATGTAAGGTGGTATCATAGATGAGAGCTTGGACTGGAAAAATGATATTAAGTTAAAACTAAGTGTAAGGCCATTATAAAACACACCAAACACCGGAGTTATGGGAAAGGTTTATTGTCGGGTGGGGGAAGCCTGACAGGGGAAAAGGGTGAGAGTGAGAGAGAGAGATCAGGAGAGAGCACCTGTGCTGGAAGCAGGTCCTGTTATACCTTTGCCTGGGCGGGGTGGGGGTGGGGGGAGTAGGAGAATTGAATCCCATTGGGGGGGGGGGGGGAGCTGACACCTGTGGTTGGGCCATGGGGCTTAGGACCAAAGTTTACTAGCAAGGTGGCGATGGGGACAGAGCCTAAGATGGCATCTGGGGCATAGATGGTGCCACAGGTAAGATGGCACCATTTTACTAACACTAAGGGAATGAATAAAATACCCATTTTAGTGAGTAATAACCTATCAGTATTGGTTTAGTAATTGTAACAAATATGTCATACTAATTAAAAGGAAAGGCCATCACAAAACACACCAGAGTAAGAGAAAAGGCTTATTGTCAGGTGGGGGAAACCTGACAGGATGCCTCCCCATGCAGAGAGAGAACAGCAGCCTGTACTGGGAGAACACGTCTTATATAGCTATGCAGAGGAAAGCAAATCCCATTAGGGTGGGGGTGGAGCTGATGCTTGTGATTGGGCCATTTGGTCACCTGACTTCTAGTAAGCCAGGCTGAGCTAAGGAAGATGGTACCATTTTACTAATACTAATGTAGGTTGTTTATAATAGGACAGAGTGTATGCTATATGGTACTCTCTATACTGTCTTCTCAATTTTTTTGGAAACCGGAAACTGTTCTTAAAAATGGTCTATTTTTGGAGCCAGTGCTGTGGCGTCATAGGTAAAGCAACCGTCGGCATTTCCAGCATCCCATATGGTCGCCGGTTACAGAGCCGGCTGCTCCACTTCTGATCCAGCTCTCTGCTGTGGCCTAGGAAAACAGTGGAAAATGGCCCAAATGCTTGGGCCCCTGTACCCATGTGGGAGACCTGGAAGAAGCTCCTGGCTCCTGGCTTCGGATCAGCACAGCTCTGGGCATTGCAGCCACTTGGAAAGTAAACTAGTGGATAGAAGACTTTCTCTCTCTTTCTCTCTCTCTCTCCCTTCCTGCCTCCCTCCCTCTGCCTCTCTGTAACTCTCAGCTTTTCAAATAAATAAATAAATCTTTTAAAAGATTAGTCTATTTTTAAAAATTCTGCATGGGAGGCCAGTGCTGTGGTGTAGCAGATTAAGCAGCCACCTGCAGCGCCAGCATCTCATACTGTGTGTCCGGCTTAAGTCCCGGCTGCTCCACTTCCAATCCATCTCCCTGCTAACTCGCCTAGGAAAGCAGTAGAGGATGACCCAGGTGCGTGTGCCCCTGAACCCATGTGGAAAAACTGGAAGCAGCTCCTGGCTGCTGGCTTTGGCCTGGCCCAGCCCTGGCCATTGCAGCCATGCCTCTCCCTCTCTGTAACTCTGCCTTTCAAATAAATAAATAAATCTTAAAAAAAAATAAAATTCTGCATGGAACATTTTTGTAGATGTCACCTTGTGGCCTGTGCTACAGCTTAACTGGGGAACAGACCTAGAAGTGGAATCACTGGGACACACAGATCAACTTTGCTAGATGTTGTCAAATTGATCTTAAAATTCTTCTCTCACTTTTCATCTACATCATCAGCATATGAGAAATGTAATTCCACTTCTTTCCCAATAACACATACACCCTTACTAGTTTTATGATTTTCAGGCTTTCGATTTTTTGCAAATGTTCAAGGTGAAAACATGACACAGATAGTTGTTTTAACTTGCATTTCTGTGACTGCTGGTATAGGTAATTATCTTTTACTGTTTATTGAACATTAAGCCTTCCTCTTCTATGTCTCCCTGTTCTTTTATGCTGATCATGTTCCTATTTGCTGGGTTGTCTAGCGTCATTTTCATATTGATTTCTAAGAGCTCCTTTTGTTATGGGAAAATGGCGGCAGAGAAATTATCCTTACCTTGGTTCTTTGTCTCACATGGAAGAAGAATTTCCAAGCGGACAGCAAAGAGATTCAAAATATTTATTAGAATCAAGGACCTCCAGCCAGAGCAGCATGGAGGGTGGCATCCAAGAGAGGAAAACCCCAAGGGGACTGGTGTCAGTCAGCTTTAAGCACAATTTTGAAGAAAGAAGAAAAAAACTTGAGAATTAGATTGACATTCAGTTATCAGGCAGGAACAAAAATAAAATCAAAATACCTCATTTACAATTCTCCATCCTATCTGGTCTGCTAAGTTTGGGGTAGATAACTTGTTTTCCAATAAGCTGTGAGCTCTGGAGGAGCTCCCTTACTATTCTCATGGTAAATTTGGAGATTCCAAAGGAAGGAGGGCTCTTGCTAAAGATAATGTTTTGGGGAAGGAAGCAAATATTTTACACCCCAAATTCCATTGGGATCCCCTGACTATCTACTAACCCATCTGACTCCTCACACTTTTAAGAGGGTGTGAGGAGTCAGATGGGTTGATAGGCAGCCCCTGGAAATTGAGGGTGGAAAATGTTCCCCCCAAAAGTTATCCTTAGCAAGGTCAGAAGTGCCTGCCTGCCCACTCCTTGGGAGCTTCCAGTCTTATCATGAGAATAGCAAGGGAGTGGTGACTCCACCCTGCTCTCAGTTTACTGTAAAACAAATTAGGTGTCCTGCCCTTGTGATGCCAGGGAGTCCTTCAGGTTTTTTCCTCTCTTGGAAGCCCCACTCAATGCCACTCTGGCTGCAGGTCTTTGAGTCTAATAAATTTTGCTTGTTAAATCCCTCTGCTTGTCTGCTTGGCAATTCTTCCATGTGAGACAAAGAACTGATGTAATAATAATAATAATAATTTCTCTGCTGCCATTTTCCTGTAACAAGGGGACTTCAAAAAAATCTGTGGAAATGAAATTAAAAGATAAGATTATTTTGGTGTAAAAGAAATTGAGATCCATGCATACAAGGGATTTTCAAAAGATTAATGCATATCATTTTAAAAATTTCATGGACTTCAGAAATTATTTGCACCAAAAAAACTTACAATTCCATTTTTCTATGAACTTGTTTAACTATCTTGGTGTATTTTAGAATATTTGTATATGTGTCAAATGTTTTTTCATATCCTTGATTTTAAACCTTGCTTATGGTCTTTTTTAAAATTGTATTTCTAAAAAAAATGTATTTATTTATTTGAAAGGCAGACAGAGGGAGGTAGAGTCAGAGAGATCTTCCATCTGCTGGTTCACTCCCCAAATGCCTGTAATAACCAAGGTTGGACCAGGCAGAACTCAGGAGCCTGGAACTCCACCCAGGTCTCCCACATGAGTGGCAGAAACCCAAGTATCTGGCCATGATCCATGGCTTCCCAGGCACAGTAGCAGGAAGCTGCATTGGTAGCATGAAGTAGTTGGGACTGGAATCAGGCACTCCAATATGGGATGCAGGCATCCCAAGCAGCAGCTTAATGCACTGTGCCACAATGTGAGGAGTCAGATGGGTTAATAGGCAGTCAGATTGGTCCCAGTGGAAATTTAGGGTGCAAACTGCTTTCTTCCCTCAAAAGCAAGATACACTAAGGTACTTAAACAAGTTCATAGAAAAATGGAATTAGCAAGATCAGAAGTGCCTGCCTTACTTCTTTCAGAATCTCCAGTCTTATCATGAGTATAGCAATGGAGTGGTAAGCCCTTCTAAGCTCCCAGTTTACTGTAAAGCAAATTAGGTATCCCACCCTTCTGATGGCTCTTTTGTTTTATCCTGAGCAAGGCAGACAGGGTAAAGGACTGCAAATCAGGTCTTTTGATCGGTTTTGTCCCCTCCTTGTAACTGAATATCAAGCTGGTAAGTTTTTTTCTTCCCCAAAATTGTGCTAAAAACCCCAGTACCACCAGCCCCTTTGGGTTTTGCCTCTCTTGGAGCCCCCCTACATGTCACTCTGGCTGGAGGTCTCTGACTTAAATAAATCTTGTTTTTAAATACTTTAAAATGCTTTCTCTCTGCCTTGTCTGCTTGGAAATTCTTCTTCCATGTGAGACAAAGAACCGAGGTAATCTTTTCTCTGCCACCCATTTCACCCATAACAACACCCACATCTATGGTGGTGCCTTTTATGACACCAAACATTTAAATACAGGTTGAGATGCCTGATCCAAAATCTGAAAAGCTCTAAAATCTCAGGCTTTTCAAACAATGTTAAATTTCAGATATGGGAACATTTGGGATTTGGGACTTTGGGGTTAGGGATGTTCAACCAGTAAAGCCTATGCAAATATTCCAAAATCCAGAAAACTCTCAAGTCTGGAACACTTCTGTCTGGTTCCAAGCATTTCAGGCAAGAGACACTCAACCTGCTTTGATGTAATCAAATACATCAGTATTTTTTTTATGGTATATACATTCTATTGCTGCTTCAAGAAATCCATCTGACTGAACAATATAGTGTACCCCCTACATTTCCACCTAAAAAAATATTTTTTAAAAAAATCATAAAGCCTTGTTACCAGAGAATGGTAGGGTCCTTGTCTTTGCACAAGAAAGAATTCAGGCGTGAGACAGAGAGTATTGGAAAGCAAAATAGCAAGGTTTATTAGGCTAGGAACATATGTAAGAACGGATGGGCACCTCTCCAGACAGAACCTGAGAGAGAGTACCCAGTCGCTCAGACTGGGGGAGAGCGAGGTTACATGGTTGAGTGGAGAGAGTACACCTGGCCAGGCCAGGCAGGCGGCTCAGCAGAGAGGCAGAGGGCTGAGTGCACAGTCCGGTTGAGGCCGGGGTTTTTTAAGGGGATGGGCCTTGCCTTCCTGCCTCTGCTCCTCATGGAACAAAGGACTTTTTGGATGTAAATATGAAAAATTCCTATCTGAGTTTTGCCCCTGAAGTTGTCAGACAGGAGGCTGGCGTCCACCCAGTTAGAGGAAGGGTGAGCAGGACCCCCTGGAGGATCAGGATCTGGAGCAGGATATTTGAAATGCAGATATTGGGCTGCACCTGGAAGATTATCAGACAGAAGTGGTGGGGACCCCCACCTGGCAGGTTATTGGGTAGAAGGGGCAGGGCAGGATGCAAATACTGGGCTGCTCCTGAAAGGTTTGACTTTGAGATGCATATGCTGGACATAGATGTCTCCACTTTAGGCCTTTGTCACACACACACACACACACACACAAGCTCATATCTGACTTCCTACCTAACAGCCTCAACAATTTAAGGTGCCACATGAACAGAATATCCAAAAATGGACTCATACAGAAATTTAGCATTTGTTTAAAGGGATATTTCAATATTGTGGAAGAAAAATGGATTTCTTAATAAATAGTATTACAGTAATTGTTAGCTAAATAGAAAAGGAAAACATGAGCTAATATATTCCAAATAAAAAAGAGACTTAAAATTTTTTAAAATTAGGGGTAGGCATTTACTACAGCAGTTAAGACACTGCTTGGGATGCCTGTATCCCACAACAGAGTGTCTGAGTTTGAGTCCAGACTCTGGTTCCAAACGCCAGCTTTCTGCTCATGTGTACCCTGGGAGGCAACCGGTGTTTGGTTCCCTGCCACCCATGTAGGAAACCTGGATTAGTTCCTGGCTACCACATTTGGCTCAGCTTAACCCCAGCCAATGCCGGCATTTGGGATTGAACCAGTATATGGGAGATTCTCTCTCTCTCTCTCTCTCTCTGTCTCTCTCTCTCTCTGCATTTCAATCAATTTTTGAAAAATTTTAAGTAAAAAATTAAGCCACACATCTACATGAAATCATGGGTGAATTATATAACTCAAGAATACAAAAAAACAAAAAACAAAAAACCTTAACTAGGACTCAAAATCAGAAGCAAGAAAGGAAAAATAATGTTAAATTTAGCTATTTAAAACTGAAAAAGTAAACCACATGCCAAAAAACACCAGAAATCAAAGAAAATAGCAAATGGCAAATTGAAAAAAAATTTGCAACTCACATCACAGAAAAAAGGTTTAATTTCCTTTAAATTTTGTTTAAAAATAGAGAACAAAAAGGCCATCTACTCCACAGAAAAATGGGAAAGGGAAATGAACACACATTTCAAGAAAAAGAAATGCAAATGATCCTTAAGCATATGAAAAGATGCTTACCTCCCTGGTAATAAAAGCGATGCAAATTAAAGTTACACTAAGATACCATTTCTCACCTATCAGATTGGCAAAGTCCCCAAGTTTAATAACACACTGGCTAGAGCCTCCAGTACAATGTTGAATAGAAGTGGTCAAAATAGATTTTCTGATCTCGTTCCAAATCCACTCAGTATTTCACCACAGAGTATGATGCTAGCTCTAGGCTTTTTGTAGGTAGCCTATATTAAAGAAGCTCTCTTTTATTCTTAGTTTGTTGAATCCATATTTTTTAATTATAAATAATTTTTAAATTTAATTAAATGCTTTTTTTTGTATCTACAGAATAATAATAATGAAAGGCCACTACAAAACACACCAAACACTGCCAAACACTGCAGTCTAAAGGAAAGGTTTATTGTCAGGTTGGGGGAAACCCAACAGGCTGGAGGGAGAGAATGAAAAAGAGAGAGCCTGTGTGTAAAAGCAGACCTTGTTACAGCTTTGCGGGTATGACAGAGTGGGAACAGCAAATCCCGTTAGAGTGGGGATGGGGTTGCCGCTTATGGCTGGGCCATTCGGTCCCTGACTCCTAGTAAACCAGGCTGGGTCCTGGAGAGGCCGAACCTAGTGTACAAGGTGGTGGCTGGACCAGATCTCAAGATGGCATCCAGGGCTTAAGATGGCGCCTCAAATAATGGCATCATTTCACTAACAAATAATGTGGCTTTTCCCTTTATTCTGTTAATGAGGTGAAATACACGGATTGTTTTATAAATGTTAAACCCATCTTGCATTCCTGAAATGAATCCCACTTGGTCATGATGTATTATCCTGTTTTTACATTTTCATTTGTAATATTTTTTCAGGATTTAAGAGTCTACGTTCTTAGGAGATATTAGCCTTTAGTTTTTCTCTCGTAGTGTCCTTGTTAGGTTTCGGTATTAAAATCAAGATGACCTGATAAAATAGCTCTGGGAGTGTTTCTGTTATTTTTATTCTTTGGAGAAATTTTACTAAGAATGACCTTGGGGCCAGCACTGTGGCGTAGCAGGTAAAGCTGCCGCCTGCAGTGGCAGCATCCCATAAAGGCACTGGTTCAAGTCCTGGCTGCTCCACTTCTGATCCAGCTCTCTGCTATGGCCTGGGAAAGCAGAAGAAGTTGACCCAAGTCCTTCGACCCCTGCACCTGTGTGGGAGACCCAGAAGAAGTTCCTGGCTCCTGGCTTTGGATCGGTGCAGCTCCAGCTGTTGCGACCATTTGGGGAGTGAACGAGGGGATGGGAAACCTCTCTTTCTCTGCCTCTCCTTCTCTCTCTGTGTAACTCTGCCTTTCAAATAAATAAAATAAAATCTTTAAAAAAAAAAAAAAAAGGAAAAGCATCTGAGGGGTTGGTAGAGGATAGTGTATTCCGTGCATAGTGAACAATACATGGGACTTGTCCAGGTGATCCGCAGAGAAAAAAAAATGACCTTATTTCTTCTTTAAATGTCTGGAACAATTCATCATTAAAGCCATCTGGGCCTAGAGTTTTCTTTAATAGAGACTTGAAATTGTGCACTGAAATTTCTTCATTGAATATAAAAATCCATAAATATTACTCATATTTTTTATTTCTCCTTGAGTAAATTTTGGTAAATTATAGTTTTTGAAAATTTATCCTTCCTGCAAATGTCCATAACCTGCCCTTCCTGTACTAACTATACCTAGAAGTAACCAGATAGCTAATAAGGAAATGTTTTTTATAAAAGAATTCAAGCACATACATTCTTTGTTCAAGAGCAAAGAATTAACTTAGAACACAGTTGTTTTGTAGTCCCAAATGAAATATAAAAAGTATTCAAAAAGCTCATGGAAAATGCATTATGAGAAAAGTATACATGGGTTTCCTTATTTTGCACCAAAGTAAACTTATCTTTTAATTTCACTTTTTCCATGCATTTTTTTAAAGTCCCCTTGTAATAGATTTAGGCAGTGATCAGTAATGGCTGCTCAAAACATTCAAGTAATAAGCTGAAAGAAAATGTTATGACTGACATAAACTGACATCATCTGAAGCCACTGATCAATCTTTTCTTATTTATTTACATTATTTTCATTTGATTTGAAAGGCAGTGTGACAGACACGTGAGGTCACCTAGGCACCTGGCAATCCAGAAGTCGTTAGTGAAAATGCCCAGCAGTAATAAACCACTGGTGATGGAAGAGCCCTCAGCCAGCGGCAATCTGCCTCAGATACGTACCTTCCAGATTATAATCCACGTTGCAGCAGTAGTCAGCTCCCAGCTGGTCTGCTTGCCCTCTGCTCCCTTGCAGTACATTTAATAAACCTAACTCTGTTCACTCTTGTCTCTCTGGCTGCTGCTGAATTCCTCACCACGAAAGACAGAGATAGGGACAGAGGCAGAGAAATCTTTTATCAGCCGGCTCTCTACTCAAATTCCCACAGCAGCCAGGGCTGGGCCAACTCAGGAGCCAGGAGACAGGGACTCCATCCAGGCCTGCCATGTGGGTAGCAGGGACTCAATACTTGAGCCATCACCTGCTATCTCCCACAGAGTGCATGAACAGGAATGCTGGAATCAAGCAGAGACTGGACACAAACCCAAGTACTCCCATAAGGGATGCAGGTGTCCCAAGCTGTGCCTTAACCGCTATGACAAACATCCACCCCTAAAGCCACTGATCAGTCCTAACATCTCCAAAAGAGAAATAACCAGACTTTACGTGTTACTTCTTGTGATACAACAAAGTACATACTACTGCCTAGGAAATGCCACCCCCCCCCAAAAAAAAACCCTAAACCTGAATTTGATTATGTCTGTGGATTTTTTTAAAGATTATTTATTTATTTATTTAAAAGGTAGAGTTACAGACAGTGAGAGAGAGACACAGAGAGAAAGGGCTTCCATCCAATGGTTCACCCCTCAAATGGCCACTCTGGCCGGAGCTATACCAATCCAAAGCCAGGAGCCAGGTGCCTCCTTCTGTTCTCTCATGCTGGTGCAGGGGCCCAAGCACTTGGCTCCTCCACTGCCCTCCGGGCCACAGCAGAGAGCTGGACAGGAAGAGCAGCAACCAGGACTAGAACCCGGTGCCCATATGGGATGCTGGCGCTACAGGCAGAGGATTAACCTAGTGTGCCACGGTGCTGGCCCCTGTCTATGGATTTACCAGTTTACAACTGGTAATAAAAGGGACAGCAGAAGGACATGTTAAATATCAGAAAGAGGCCGGCGCCGCAGCTCACTAGGCTAATCCTCAGCCTGCGGCGCCGGCACCCTGGGGTTCTAGTCCCGGTTGGGATGCCGGATTCTGTCCCGGTGGCTCCTCTTCCACTCCAGCTCTCTGCTGTGGCCCAGGAGTGCAATGGAGGATGGCCCAAGTGCTTGGGCCCTGCACCCCATGGGAGACCAGGAGGAAGCACCTGGCTCCCGGCTTCAGATCGGCGCAATGCACCGGCCATAGTGGCCATTTGGGGGGATGAACCAACGGAAGGAAGACCTTTCTCTCTGTCTCTCTCTCTCAATGTCTAACTCTGCCTGTCAAAAAAAAAAAAAAAAAAAAAATCACAAAGATACAATCAGCAATATCCAAAATGTCAGAAATTCTGTAGAAAAATGACCTGGTTCCTTAAGGGGGGTGAGGGTGGGAATAGATCCAAGAAATTAAGAGAGAATTATCAGTTAATAGCAACCAAATACGATGTGTGGACCACGTTTCAACACTGATTTGAAAAAATCAACTGTAATGAAAACAAAAAAGTTGAGATAATTGGGAAAATTTTAATACTGAGAGGATATTTACTACTATTAAGGGATTAATGTTAATGTTTTAATGTTATATCAGTAACAGTTTTCTTTTTTAAAAAAATGAGTTCTCTTTTAAAGATGCATACAGAAATACTTACTAGTAACATGATATATCTGAGGGGCTGGCTCTGTGGCGTAACGAGTAAAGCTGCCGCCTGCAGTGCCGGCATCCCATATGGGCACCAGTTCAAGTCCCAGCTGTTCCACTTCTAATCCAGCTCTCTGCTGTGGCCTGGGAAAGCAGTGGAAGATGGCACAAGTGCTTGGGCCCTGCACCCGAATGGGAGACCTGGAGGAAACTCCTGGCTCCTGGCTTTGGATCGGCGCAGCTCTGGCCATTGCAGCCATCTGAGGAAAGAACCAGCAGATGGAAGACTTCTTTCTCTCTCTCGCTGCCTCTGCCTTTCAAATAAATAAATAAATCTCTTTTTTAAAAAAATGATTTCTCGGGGCCAGCACCGTGGTTCCCTTGGTTAATCCTCCGCCTGCAGGCAGGCATCCCAAATGGGTGCTGGGTTCTAGTCCCGGTTGCTCCTCTTCCAGCCCAGCTCTCTGCTGTGGCCTGGGAAGGCAGTGGAGGATGGCCCAAGTGCTTGGCCCCTGCACCCGCATGGGAGACCAGGAGGAAGCACCTGGCTCCTGGCTTCGGATCAGTGCAGCACGCCAGCTGTTGCAGCCATTTGGGGGGTTAACCAACGGAAGGAAGACCTTCCTCTCTCTCTCTCACACTAACTCAATCTGTCAAATAAAAAAAAAATGATATCTCTGAGACATACCAAGGCAGTTCAAGAAGCTCATGAGGCAGAGGTCGGCACTGTGGTGCAGCAGGTTAAGCACTACCTGTGATGCTGGCATCCCATACTGGAGCACAGGTTTGAGTTCCAGCTGCCCCACTTCCAATCCAGCTGTCTGCTAATGCATCTGGGAAAGCACTGGAAACCCCTGTCATTCACATGGGAGGCCCAGGCTGTTACCCTCATTTGGAGAATGAACCAGCAAAGGAAGCTCTCCTTCTCGCCTTGTCACTCTGGTTTTCAAATAAAAGAAAATAAATCTTTTTTTCTTTTAAAGCCATCTCTCCTTAGGGAAAAAAAAAAGTTCATGCGGTGACTTGTTGTGGATGTGTTCTGAGAGGAGGAGCATGGTAGGGACAAAAGGCACGGAGTCACCACACAGGCCCTGGGAGCCAGGTGAAAGCGGGCCAGAGGCAAGCAGCCTGTAGACTCCTTTATTTCAGTTGGTATAGCAGCTTATATAGCCAAGGCAGCCAATCTGGTCAAGGGGCGGTCTATGCCCTAACCAATCACAGCTTGTTGCCAGGCAGTTTCCGAAGCCATCCAATCACAGCCTGTTGTTAGTCAGGCTTCATTGTCACGCGCTTTCCAAAGCCATCCAATCACAGCCTGTTGTCAGTCAGGCTCCATTGTCATGTGGTTTCCAAAACCATCCAATCACAGCCTGATGCCAGGCAGTTTTTGTTGCTGGTGGCCATCTTGGCATGGCCTTCTCATTCCACCACAGTGACTGTTGTGGTACAGCAAGTTAAGTGGCTGCTTGAGATGTTAGTTAGAGTTCCAGTTACTCAGCTTCCTGCTGATGCATCCTGGGAGGCAGCAGATGATGGTCCAAGTGCTTGAGTCCCTGCCACTCATGTGGGAGACCCAGATGGAGCTCTAGGCTCCAGGCTTCGGCTTGGCCCAGCCCTGACTGTTGCAGGCATTTGGAAAGTGAACCAGGAGATTGAAGGTCTTTCTCTTTCACTCTTTCAAGTAGATGAAAAGAAAGATTTTTAAAAAGTGTTCATGAGAAATGAAACTAAAAGATAAGTTTGTGCTGGTGCAAAAACAATTTTGAATTCCAAGCAGTTTTTTCATAATACACATCTTTTCACAAACTGTTTGAAGAACCCTTGTACACATGGATTTCAAAGTGTTTTGCATGAAGTGGGCTTGTGGTGCAGTGAAGCTACTGCTTGGGGTGTCCACATCCCATATCAATGTGCCTGGTTGGAATCCCAGCTATTCTATTTCCATTTTGGCTTCCTGCTAATGTGCCTGGGAGGTAGGAGATGATGGACCAAATGCTTGGGTCCCTACCACCCATGTGGGAGACCTGGATGGAGTTCCTCACTCCTGGCTTCTGCTTGGCCCAGCCCTGGCTGCTGCAGGCATTTGGAGAGTAATCTAGCAGATGGACAACTTCTTTCCCTCTTTTTCTCTCTCTCACTCTAATAAAAAAAAAAGTAAAAAAAAAATTTCCACCAAAATGAACATCTTTTAATTCTGTTTTTCCACAGACTTTTGGAAGTACCCTCATACTTCAAAATAATTAGGGAGTGTTGCTAAAATAAGACTGGCCTGTGGTGATCACTGTTGAAGCTGAGTGACACGTACATGGGGTTTCATTATATTATGCCTCGTACACTTAGATATGCTCGGAAATTACCATAATAAAAGGTTTTCAAAAACCTTAACAGTGTTGGAAAACAAAGGTAGCATTCATAGACCAAAAATTGTGTGCAATTCAAGGACATTTGAAAACACGTGGGCTCAGAACAGAAGAGAAGGTAGAGGGCAGGAAACCTCAGATCAACTCATCAAAAGGGTTTTTACCAAAGGGACCTTGGAGAAGGGGGCGCTGGGATGTAGGACTACCTAGTTATTTATTTTCAAAGCTTAATGGCAGAAGTAGGGACATACTCAGCATAGACTGCTCTCTCTCCACCCTACTTGTTTTTCCTTTACCCGAACAAAACTGCTGGCAGCAAAAGTCTAAGAATGGTCTCTAAGGAAAATGCAGTGCCAAAACCTGAGAATGTAGAGTTGGCACTATCCTAGAGACAGGGAATGGGAAGCTTCCCTGGAGTTGCCTTCGCTTACCCCTCCTGAAGTAGAGCAGCCAGGACTTGAACAGGCAGTCAATTGGGATGCCAGCATCACAGGTGCCATGTTAATTGGCTGTGCCACAACACTGGCCCCTTACTTGTCAATCTTAAAAAATAAATTGGAAAAAAAAGGGAAAAGAGCCACCTGTTAGGGATGCACACCAGCACAGCTGTCAAGGAAATGCACCCTGGCTATCTACAGTAACCAAAGCAGTCTCTCAATTCATAAACAAAACCAGAAAATGAAGAATTGCCAGATCTTGGAGAAAAACTCATACCATAAAAGTCTCAATACGAATGATGAACAGAACTAATCCTTAGAAGAAACAGGGATTTTGGAGATAGAAATGAAAAATACAGGCTGCAATAAAAAAGGAACATCCAGAGAGACAGAAGTTTCCTTGAAAATGGATAAATGAATGAATGAATGAATGATTACTGACATTCCACTCCTGGGAATTTACCCAAATAAAATGAAATCGGCCTCTGAAAGAGTTATCTGTACCCCCATGTTCACTGCAGCACAACTCACAATTGCTAAGATATGGACTCAACCCGGATGCCCATCAACTGTTCACTAAATAAATTATGGTGGGGCCAGTGCTGTGGTGTTGCGGGTAAAGCCGCTGCCTGCAGCGCTGGCATCCCATATGGGCGCCAGTTCAAGTCCTGGCTGCTCCACTTCTGATCCAGATCTCCGCTATGGCCTGGGAAAACAGTAGAAGATGACCCAAGTGTTTGGGCCCCTGCACCCACGTGGGAGACCTGGAGGAAACTCCCGGCTCCTGGCTTTGGATCAGCGCAGCTCTGGCCATTGTGGCCAACTGGGGAGTGAACCAGCAGATGGAGAACCTCTCTCTCTCTGCCTTTCCTTCTCTATGTAACTCTGACTTCAAATAAATAAGTAAATCTTTTTAAAAAAAGCAAAGACATGAATCTTCAGAATGAAAGAACCTAAGGAAAGCTGAGTATAATAAAAGAAAAACACTCAGAAATTATTATGTGTTTTACTTCCATGATTCTGAGTCCCTCCCTCTTACAGTTACTAAATGCTTATATTTGGACTCCTGGCAATCCAGGGAGTCAGTTTTGACCCTCCCACTTGGCTGCAGTTTTTCAACGCTTTTCAATGTTAGTTATATGTATGTTCTTTGGAATGATCACAATGCCCAGGGCTGGTACTGTGGTGTAGTGGGTAAAGCTGTTGCCTGAGACACCTGGCATCCCATATGGGAAAAGGTTTGAGTCCCAGCTACTCCACTTTGGATCCAGCTCCATGTTAACATGCCTGGGAAAGCAGTGGAAGATAGCCCAAGTGTTGGGAGACCCAGATGAAGCTCCTGGCTTCAGCCTGGCCCAGCCCCAGCCATTGTGCCCATTTGGGGAGTGAACCAGCAGATGGAAGACCTCTCTCTCTATCTCTCCGTTTGTCTGTAACTCTGCATTTCAAATAAATAAAATAAATCTTAAAAAAAAAAATGCCCAGTGAAAGGACACTAATGTGAGTTTTGTAAGTTCTCTAATTCAGTTTTTTAAAGCTCACACTTAGAAATAAACATATTGAGTTTCAAACTTCAAAGCAAAAGGAAAAATCCAAAAGCTTTCAAAGAAAAAAAAGAAACAAAAGAAAAGGTTACTGAGAAAGGTTTCAAATCAGACTGACATCACATAACATCAGATACTAAGATACGGAAATATAATGAGGTGATACCTTCAAATTTCTAAGGGGAAAAATACTGTCAATCTTGAATTGCAAGAGAACAAGGTATTTTAAGACACACAAGAATTCAGCAAGTTTACCTCCCACACTCTGTAAGAATTACTCTTGAAAATAGTTGAACAAAAATACAAGTAATCCAAGAAAGACGATATAAGACTTAAGAAACAGTAGGTACTGGGTCTGTCCCAAACTAGGGGTAGAGACAGGAAGATTAAAAAAAAAAGTAAGAGGCTTTATTCTATCTCAACGCCAAGAAAATTCTGCATTGAATGGTGAAGTTTTATAAACATTTCCTTTTCTATGAGCTAATCCCACTACTTCATTCCACACACAAAGATGTTTATGAAAACATCACATTGTGAATTCTGTTCATTTTTTTCTTTTGAAGGATGTTACTATTTGCATTTAATTTTGCCAACTTATTTTACGCTTCCTCTCTATCTTGCTTTTTTGTTTCTTTCTTCCTTTTCCAGTCTTCGTTTAGATTGGATTGCTTGTTTATATATTTGAAACCTATCTGTTCACATTAATGGGAACACATTTAGGAACTGCCTTTAGAATTGACCATGCCTGCACACTCCAAGGGTGAGGTTAATCAATATGTTCTGGAACAATACACGTTCTTTATACAACAGCTCCAAATATTTAGTTCTAGATCTGTTTTAGTGCCCTCTCCTCCCCGACTCAAGTGGCCAGAACTATTGCCTGACACATACAGTGTTGGCTTAGCTTTGCCCACTGTAGTGGACATCACTGGTGACCCATCCAGATCTTTTTTACTGGGACAGTTATACCCACAAGCCAGCTCAAGTACGAGCTGCTGAAGGCCAGCAGTGGTTCCATTCTCCTGAGGACAGGGCCTTCCTGACTCGTAGGTTACCCATGCCAGTCCCTGAGAGTACACTGCATCTAACGCCTTACTGATTCCGAACAGAAAAAGTCAGCCCCCACAATGTTCCAGGGGGGAAAACTTGGGTGCCTGTATACAGTTTCCATTGCAGCTTTAACAAATTACCACAAACTTAGTGGCTTAAAACAATGTAAATTTATTATCTTACAGATCTGGAGGTGAGAAGCCTGGCATGCACCTCCCTGGGCTAAAATCAACGTGTCAGCAGAGCTGTGTTGTTGGCAGCAGAGGAGAATCTTCGCTTTCCTTTGCCAACTCTAAGAAGCCACCAGCATTCCTTGGCACGTGGCCCCCTTCCTCCATCTTTAAGGACAGCAACACAGCATCTGTCTGAGCATTCTTCAAAGTCATCTCTCTGACTTGGGCCTCCCTCTTCTTTTGTAAGGACTTTAGGGATTACACTAGGCCCACCTGAATAATCTGTTGATTTGAGGTCTGCAAGCATCTTTAATTCCATCTGCAACCTTAATTCTCCTTGGCCATGTAGCCCAACATATTCACAGTTTCTGATGATTAGGATGTGGATATCACTCAGGGTTATTATTCCGCCAACTACGGTGCCCTTCATGCTCCAGAGCTATATGCAGGATCAGGTGCAGCTAGATTCCAGCTGAACTCACAGGAGGGGATTGGTAGGAAATTGTGTCTCTGTTCAACCGTAAACAGTATTTGTCATAATAATATACACAATTTTATAAGAATTTCATAAATTGTTACAAGGATGTGAAAAGGAAGGTATTATAGAGCTAAATCTACATCTACCATAAAAGGAACTCTGAAGGTGAGTCATTGATCAAAACAGAAAGTCTAAAAAATATGATTGTAGTAAATATGGAGAAATAAGTAATATCATTGAAACTTTTCTAGGGAAAAGCCATTAAGTTGGAGAGAGAGAGCAAAGAAATGCTCTTTTTTCTTTAGAAGAATTATAACAATATCTGACTTTTTTTTTTTTTTTGACAGGCAGAGTGGACAGTGAGAGAGAGAGACAGAGAGAGAAAGGTCTTCCTTTTGCCGTTGGTTCACCCTCCAATGGCCGCCGCTGCAGCCGGCGCACCGCGCTGATCCGATGGCAGGAGCCAGGATCCAGGTGCTTTTCCTGGTCTCCCATGGGGTGCAGGGCCCAAGCACCTGGGCCATCCTCCACTGCACTCCCTGGCCATAGCAGAGAGCTGGCCTGGAAGAGGGGCAACCGGGACAGAATCCGGCACCCCGACCGGGACTAGAACCCGGTGTGCCGGTGCCGCAAGGTGGAGGATTAGCCTATTGAGCTACGGCGCCGGCTATATCTGACTTCTTAAACTATGTGTATTATGTTGATAAGAACAACTTAGCGGGAGGTGGGGGGCAGTGGTTAAGATGTTGCTTGGGAAGCCTGCATCCCTTATCTGAGTACCTGGGTTCAGGTTTCAACTATACTCCTGATAAAGCACCTGATAAAACACCCCGGGAAGCAGCAGTAATATCCCAAGTGACTGGAATCCTGCCACTCACGTGGGACACGGGGGTTAAGTTCCAACTTGCAATGTAGATGGGGGAAAGGGAGCACTGTGCACATTTTGAGCAATGAACCAGCAGATGGGAACTCTCTGACCCTCAAATCAATAAAATAGTAATATAATAATAATTTTAAATTCCTATTTGGGGCTCTAAAAATTGACCATATATTAACAACTCTTCTGTGTATATTGATGTTTGCTGGAATATTTTTCCAAAAACTGTGACCACATTTGTTTGCCATCTGATTTTATCACTAATATGTGTACATCTTTGTAGATCAATTATATAGCTCTACATTGCTCTTAATAACTGTATAGAGGCAACTTCTAAGATGGTGGAGTAGGGAGGGAGCTTACTGCTCTAGTCTAGAAGATAGTTTTAAAAAAGTGGAGAGGGGGCCAGCAGTGTGGTGTAGCGGGTAAAGCTGCGCCTGCAGTGCCTGCATCCCATATGGGCGCCGGTTCAAGTCCCGGCTGCTCCACTTCTTATCCAGCTCTGTGCTATGGCCTGGGAAAGCAGTGGGAGATGGCCCAAATCTTAGGCTTCTGCACCCACATGGAAGACCCAGAAGAAACTCCTGGCTCCTGGCTTCGGATCGGCTCAGCTCCAGCCATGGTGGCCAATTGGGGAGTGAACCAGTGGATGGAAGACCCTCTCTTTCTCTGTCTCTCTGCCTCTACTTCTCTCTCTGTGTAACTCTGACTTAAAAATAAATAAATCTTTTTTAAAAAAAGTGGAGAGAATGCAATCCTAGGTAAGAGGGAGAAAACAGCAAAGGAAACTCTATGCAAATTAGAAGGACACAGTGGACCTATGCGGAGGGTGTGGATTTGCACAACTCAGGACCCCAAATGCCAACAGCTTCCCCAGCAGCATTGGAGAGTGAGGGGAGACCAGACTGCAGCAGCCCGAGCCACTGATGATAAAAATGCAGGAATAGCCTAGAGGGAACCCAGCTTGGAGCCCTGTGGGGGATAGTGTACCTGCCCAACTAGAGGAGAAAAAAAAGGAGGGGCACATTTCTCTCTCCCTGATCACCCTGCAATGGCATCCTGTAGCAAGCCGATATAGCAGGCGTCATTTTGGACATACGTAACAGCTGTACCAGCTTATGTCCGCGCCTAGCAACTAGCCAAGTGGAGACTCCTGAGTCTGGTGGGGAGAACAGACAAGGGGATGGGTGCTCAATACTGTGAAAACACTGAGGCTGTGTGGGAGGGTTCACAGTATTGCTGGGATGTTCGGCAGTCACTGTGGGAGGCTCCACATGCTCAGGGCTCCGTGGTTACCTGCTGAGGGGGACATTGCTGGGGAATCTGAGCATACACTGAGGACTGTACAGATCCTTTGTGTGGTTCTTGTGGCAGAACGGACAAATATTATACCCACTGGGGCTAGCGTCCAGGGACCAGTCTCCTTTGAAGAGAGGAGATCAGCTGAGCAAAGGTAAACCTCCCTTCTGAGTAAAAAAAAAAAAAAAGGGGGGGGGGGATTTACCATGCCAAATCTGGATGTGTCACCTTAGACATGCCCTTGACACTGGAGAACTGAACAGAGCTCCCTGCCCACACCCACCACAGGCCTCTTGATATTCACTGAAAGCAGACACTCCACTTATCAGCAGAGGCATATTACAAAGATAAAAGCCACCACAGCGAAAAAACAAAGAAGAAACCAATGAGTATGTCTACAAATGACAAACAACAAATGCACCAATTGAAGAAACAAGAATAAGAAAGACAACATGATGCCCCCAGAAGAATAAAACACTTCACACCAGATTGTTCAGAGGATGAGATTGAAGAAATGCCAGAAATGGAATTAAAAAAAAATGATCATAAGATTAAATAGAAGTAATCAGAAGCAAATGCACGAACTAGGAATGCATTCTCTCCATTTTTTTTTAAAGATTTATTTATTCGAAAGTCAGAGTTACATGGAGAGAAAAGTAGAGGCAGAGAGACAGAGAAAGAGAGGTCTTCCATCTGCTGGTTCACTCCCCAGTTGGCCCTGATGGCTGGAGCTGAGCCGATCCGAAGCCAGGAGCCAGGAGTTTCTTATGGGTCTTCCACGCAGGTGCAGAGGCCCAAGATTGAAATCCATACAGGACATGAAAGAAAATTTCTCCTACAAAATTGAGATCCTAAAGAGAAATCAAAATGAAAGGAAGAATTCAATAGAGTGAATAAAAAATGTGGTGGAAAGGCTTAAAAACAGAATCAGTGATGCAAAAGAAAGAATATCTGACTTAGAAGACAAAGCACAGGAAATTATACAGTCAGACCAAAGAAAAGAAGAGGAAATAAGAAAAATTAAAAAACACTGTTGGTAATCTACAGGATACTATCAAAAGACCCAACATACGGGTTCTAGGAGTTCCCGAAGACATGGAAAGAGAGAAAGGATTAGAAGGCCTTTTAGTGAAATAATACCAGAAAACTTCCTTAATTTGGAGAAAGAAAGGGACAGAAAAGATCTTCACCATGACATGTTGTAGTCAAACTCATCACAGTAAAAGATAAAGAAAATATTCTAAAATGTGCATGAGAGAAATTCCGGATTACTTTCACAGGATCTCCAATTAGATTTACAGTGGACTTCTCCTCAGAAACCCTACAGGCTAGGAGAGAATGGCAAGATACATGCCAAGTTTTAAGAGAAAAGAACTGTCAACGCAGAATACTATATCCTGCAAAGCTTTGATTTATGAATGAAGGTGAAATAAAGACCTTCCATAACATACAGAAATTGAAAGAATTTGTCACCACCCGTCCAGCCCACAAAAGATGCTTAAGGATGTGCTGCACACAGAAATACAAAATATGGTCATAATTACAGAAGAAGGTAAAGGAAGAAAATCTCCCAGTAAAAATAAAAAGGAAATCCAACATAGAAAATAGAGATATTTTTGGGAAAATGGTAGGGCAAAGTTGTTACTTATCAATAGTCACCTTGAATGTAAATGGCCTTAATTCTCTAGTTAAAAGACACAGACAGGCTGAATGGATTAAAAAACAAGACCCATCTATTTGCTGCCTACAAGAAACACATCTCTCCAACAAAGATGCATGCAGATTGAAAGTGAAAGGTTGGAAAAAGATATTCCATGCCAACAGAAACCAAAAAAGAGCTGCGGTAGACATCCTAATATCAGACAAAATAGACTTTAACACAAAAACTGTTGAAAGAGACAAAGGACACTATGTAATAATTAAGGGATCAATTCAACAGCAAGATGTAACTATTGATCAACCAGACAGAAAATCAGCAAGGAAACAACAGATTTAATCGACACTACAGACCAAATGGACCTAACAGGTATCTACAGAACTTTTCATCCCACAGATGCAGAATACACATCCTTCTTACCAGTACATGGAACTTTCTCTAGAAATGACCACATGCTAGGCCATAAAGCAAGTCACAGCAAATTGGGATGAGAGAGGGAGTAGGAGATGGGATGGGAGTTAGGGTGGGAGGGAAGGTATGACGAAAAGAAACACTATATTCCTAAAGTTGTACCTGTGAAATTTGCATTCATTAAACAAAAGCTTTTAAAAAAGACATAGATCTTGCTACTGCAAAGAATGTAAATGAGTACAAGCATTATGGAAAACTGTTCCTCCAAGCATTTAAAATAAAACTGCCATAGGATCCAACAAAAAAAAAAAACTCAAAAAAAATCTAAATCATACTATGTATCGTCTCAAACTGCAATGCAATGAAGCTGGATATCAGCAACTCAGGAATCTCCAGAACATATGCAAACATGTGGAGACTGAACAACATGCTCCTGAATGAACAGTGGGTCATAGAAGAAATCAAAAAATTTCTGGAAACAAATGAAGATGACAATACAACATATCAAAAGTTATGGGAGACACCAAAAGCAGTGTTAAAAGAAAAACAACAAACAAAACCCAAAACTAGTAAGAGAAAAGAAATAATTACAATTAGAGAAGAAAGCAACAAAATTGAAAAAAAAAATACAGAAGATCAGCAAAACGAAGAGCTGGAGTTTTGAAAAAATAAACAAAATTGACACACCATTGGCCCAACTAACCAAAAAAAGGAGAGAGAAGACCCAAATCAATAAAATTAGAGATGAAAAAGGAAATGTAACAACAGACACCACAGAAATAAAAAGAATCATCAGAAATTACTACAAAGAGCCGTATGCCAACAAATTGGGAAACCTAGAAGAAATGGATATATTCCTGGACAATTGATCCATGAAGACACAGAAAACCTAAAAGGATCCACTAACAAGATGGAAATTGAATCAGTAATAAAGACCCTCCCAACAACAACAAAAAACCCAGGATGGGATGCCTTCACTGCTGAATTCTACCAGACATTTACAGAAGAACTAACTCTAACTCTTCTCAAGTTATTCAAAACAATTGAAAGGGAGGGAATCCTCCCAAAATCCTTTCTATGAAGCCAGCATCACCTTAATTCCTAAAGCTGAAAAAGATATATCAGAGAAAGAGAACTACAGAGCAATTTACCTGATGAACATAGATGTAAAAATACTCAACAAAATTCTAGCCAATTGAATCCAACAACAATCAGAAAGATCATCTACCCAGACCAAGCGGAAATTATCCCTGGTATGCAAGGATGGCTCAACATTCACAAATCAATCAACGTGATACATAATTTTAACAAACTGAAGAACAAAAATCATATGATTGCAGCCGGCACTGTGGCATAGCAGATAAAGCCGACATCTGCAGTGCAGGCATCCCATATTGTAGCCAGTTCAAGTCCTGGCTGCTCTACTTCCAATCCAGCTCTCTGCTAATGACCTGGGAAAACAGTAGAATATGGTCCAAGCCCTTAGGACCATACACCTGCGTGGGAGACCCAGAAGAAGCTCTTGGTTCCTGGCTTCAGATCAGCATAGCTCCAGCTGTTGTGGCCATCTGGGGAGTGAACCAGCAGGAAGATCTCTCTCTCTCTCTCTCACTGCTTCTGCCTCTTTGTAACTTTGCCTTTCAAATAAATCTTTAAAAAAAAACCATATGATTATCTCAATAGATGCAGAAAAAGCTTTTGATAAATTACAATATCCATACATGATGAAAACTCTTGAGCAAATTGAGTGTAGAAGGAAAATTCAACACAATAAAGGCAATTTATGACAAACCCAAGGCCAGCGTCCTATTGAATGAGGAAAAGTAGGAAGCATTCCCAATTGAGATCCGGAACCAGACAAGAATGTCCACTCTTACCACTACTATTTAATATAGTCCTGGAAGTTTTAGCCAGAGCCTCTAGGCAAGAAAAAGAAATCAAAGGGATACAAACTGGGAAAGAGGAAGCAAACTATCCCTATTTGCAAATGACATGATTCTATACACAGAGGATCCAAAATATTCCAAGAGACTATTGGAACTCATAGAAGAGTTTGGTAAAGTAGCACGATATAAAATCAACACAAAAAAATCAACAGCATTTGTATACACAGACAATACCAAGGATGAGAATGAACTTCTAAGATCAATCCCATTCACAATAGCTACAAAAAAATAAAATACCTTGGAATAAATTTAACCAAGGATGTTAAAGATCTCTACAATGAGAATTACAAAACATTAAAGAAATACAAGAAGACACAAATAAATGGACAAATCTTCCATGTTCATGGGTCGGAAGAATCAATATTATCAAAATGTCCAAACTACAGAAAGCAATTTACAGAGTCATTGCAATACCAATCAAAATACCAAAGACATTCTTCTCAGATCTGGAAAAAATGGGGCTGAAATTCATAAGGAAACACAGGAGACCTCGAATACCTAAAGCAATCTTATACAACAAAAACAAAGCTGGAGGCATCACAATACCAGATTTCAAGACATACTACAAGGCAGTTATAATCAAAATAACCTGGTACTGGAACAAAAACAGATGGATAGAGCAATGGAACAGAACAGAAATGCCAGAAACCAATCCAAGCATCTACAACCAACTTATATTTGACCAAGGAGCTAAAACCAATCCCTGGAGCAAGGACAGTCTCTTCAACAAATGGTGCTGGGAAAATTGGATTTCCACATGCATTAGTATGAAGCAAGATAACTACCTTACACCTTACACAAAAATCCACTCAACATGGATTAAAGATCTATATCTACGACCCAACACCATCAAATTATTAGAGAACATCAGAGAAACCCTGCAAGATATTGGCACAGGCAAATACTTCTTGGAAAAGACTCCAGAGGCACAGGCAATCAAAGTGAAAATTAACAAATAGGATTACATCAAATTGAGAAGTTTCTGTACTGCAAAAGAAACACTCAGGAAAATGAAGAGGCAACTGACAGGATGGGAGAAATGATTTGCAAACTATGCAACTGATAAAGGATTAATAACCAGAATCTACAAAGAGATCAAGAAACTCCACAGCAATAAAACAAACCACCCAATTAAGAAATGGGCAAAGGATGTAAATAGACATTTTACAAAAGAGGAAATCCAGGGGCTGGTGCTGTGGCATTGTGGGTAAAGCCACCGCCTGCAGTGCTGGCATCCATATGGGTGTCATTTCGAGTCCAGGCTGCTCCACTCCTGATCCAGCTCTCTGCTATGGCCTGGGAAAGCAGTACAAGATGGCCCAATTCCTTGGGCCCCTGCACCCATGTGAAAGACCTGGAAGGAGCTCCTGGCTCCTGGCTTCGGATCAGCACAGCTCTGGCCATTGCAGCCAACTGGGGAGTGAACCAGCAGATGGAAGACCTCTCTCTCTTCCTCTCTCCTTCTCTCTGTGTATCTCTTTCGAATAAATCTTTCAAAAAAAAAGAGGAAATCCAAATGGCCAACAGACACATGAAAAAATGCTCAGGATCACTAGCCATCAGGTAAATGCATATCAAAACCACAATGAGATTTCACCTTACCCATTAGAATGGCTTTCAAACAGAAATCAACAAACAACAAATGCTGGAGATGATGTGGGGAAAAATGTACCCTAATCTACTGTTGGTGGGAAGGTAAACTGGTAAAGTCACTATGGAAGACAGTTTGGAGATACCTCAGAAATCTGTATATAGACCTACCATATGACCCTGCCATCCCACTCCTGGGAATTTACCCAAGAGAAATGAAATCAGCATATCAAAGTTATCTGCACACCCCATGTTTATTGCAGCTCATTCACAATAGCCAAGACATGGAATAAACCTAAAAGCCTGTCAACCAAAGACTGGATAAAGAAATTAAGGGGTATGTATACTATGGAATACTACACAGCAGTAAAAAAGAATGAAATCTGGTCATTTGCAACAGAATGAATGAATCTGGACAATATCATACTTAGTGAAATAAACCAGTCCCAAAGGGACAAATTACCATATGTTCTCCGTGATCTAGGATAACTAATAGGTGATATCTGTAGAAGTGAAATTGACACTTTGAGTAGCAATGAGTTGAATAGCCCTTGTCTCAACTGTTGAGGAAGAGTTTTTTTTTCTTAATATTTGTTGAACTTTTTACTTAACATAATATGTATATAAAGTCAATTGAAATTGATCTCAGTAAAAAGAGTGGGAATAAGAGAGGGAGGAGGAAGTTTGGAACTGTAAAGCTGTATAGTTCTGCATATATTCCAATGAACTTACTTCTAAGGGTACAGTTTAAAAACCTGTCATGGGACCTCAAACCCCATTAAGCTGGGTGGTAAAAATGCCATGTCATGTGCTAAAGTGATCGTATTGTTAAATGTTAACAATGTGTTAAAGTGAACATATAGATAGGATTAAGTGTTAAAGGGATCATATAAATAGGATCAAGTGTCTGATAATAATAACAGAATTAAAAAGGAGAGAATGTTCCAACATGGGAACAGTCCACACAGCAGACTCTTAGAATGACAATCGCTTTAAGTAGCACTCTAACCTCAGAATCAGTCCTTAAGGCATCCTGGTCTGGCTGAAAAGCCCATGATAGCATTCCAAGCATGGAATGCCAAGACATTGTGGCAAAAAATGTCCTACATGAAGGATCTCTGTGAGACACCAGTGGAAAGAAGTGGCCATCAAAGAAGGATGTACTTTTCCCTAAAGGGAAAAGAGACCTTCCACTTTGCTTATGGCCCTACCTAAGTTCTGAGGGAGTTTGTGGTTTCAAAAGGCTTCCATAGCCTAGGCAGCTCATGTCAAGAGCCTCGGGTGGTCATTGATAACATACATAAGAGTGTTATTGTTAAATTAACAACAGGAGTCACTGTGCACTAACTTCCCATGTAGGAACTCTGTCCTTAATGAGTTGTCTTATGAGAGTTAACTATAAAACTTTTTCTCAAACAGTTGTGTGTGTTTGTTGAATCTTTATTTAGTATAGAGTTAGTCTTCTGTGTACAAAGTTAACTGAAAATGACTCTTTAGAATGGGACTGGGAATAGGAGAGGGAGGAGGAGGAGGAGGGGTGAGAGTGTGGGTTGGAGGGCAGGTATGGTGGGAAGTATAACTATTCCTAAAGTTGTACTTATCAAACTTGTATTCATTAAATAAAAGGTTTCTTTTCAGAAAAAATAATTGCATAGAATTCTATCATTTGAATTTACCATTAAAATAATAATTTAACAAAAATTAGGAGGGAAGAGATGCTTTATTGCCTTTATCTTTTTTAAAAATTTATTTATTTGGAAGGTAGTTACAGAGAGGCAGAGGAAGAGGTCTTCCATCCACTGGTTCACTCCCCAAGCAGCCACAACAGCTGGAGCTGGGCCTATCCAAAGCCAGGAGCGAGGATCCGGAGCTTCTTTCAGGTCTCCCATGCAGATGCAGGGGCCCAACCACTTGGGCCATCTTCTACTGCTTTCCCAGGCCACAGCAGAGAGCTGGATCAGAAGTGGAGCAGCCGAGACATGAAATGGTGCACATATGGGATGCTGGTACTAGCAGGCAGCAGCTTTACCCAGTACACCACAGCACCAGCCCCTACTGCCTTTAACTCATTGGATATAATTAGAAGATATTAACTAACATTGGCAAATGAAGACAGAAAAATTAAAGTATAATATTTAAAGTAATAAAGGCAACCTTCATGGTGATTTCTTTTTCTATAATTAACATATTTCATTTGTATTGTATTTGAAATAAGAAAGCACTATAAAAAATAATCCATTTATGTGTAGAGGGGTGGAGAGGACTGTAGCAATAAAAAAATAACATGTCAAAATGTCCCTATATATCTTCCAAAACCCAGCCACAAGATAGCTATAGTTCATATAATGAATAAATCTTGGGAACAATCTTTCTGGCTGCAAACATAAAAATCCTCATTTTAGACAAAGGTAAGCTATATAGGCTTTTCACAGCAACCAGGTCTCACCAACTCATTTCTGATGGAGTCTCTGACTTATTGGGCTGCTATATAGAGAAGAAACACAGTTTACTAGGTTGACATTAAATTTAGCACTGTAATATGCTTTTCACATGCTTCTGTACTCATTCACATGAACTGAACATCTACTGTGGGCAAAGCCATAAACTACATGCTTTATGTGTTTAAGATTGCTTAACATGTAGACTACCTGAAGTAATGTCCAATGCAGTGGGAGAAAACTGCAAGAACAGGAGGCAGAACAAGTAGTACTACTAGGAATGGCAGAATTAGCGAGAGCACTGGTAAGATCTCACATTTGCACACAAGTATTTTCAAACACTGCAACAGATACTTACAAATGTATACATAAAAATGAAGCACAAATGCCTAGTACACTGCCTGGTTCACAGTAAAACCTGAATGAATGTGAGGCACGAGGCATCATTAAGAAAGATTATTTTATTTATTTGAAGGACAGAGTTACAGAGAGAGGGAGAAAGAGAAAGAGCGAGAGCGAGAGTGAGAGCAAGAGAGGTCTTCCATCTTCTGGTTACTCCCAATATGCTGCGATAGCTAGGGCTAGGTCAGGCCAAAGCCAGGAGTCAGGAGCTTCTTCCAGGTCTCCCAGGTGGATGCAAGGACCCAAGGACTTAGGCCATCCTTCCCTGCTTTCCCAGGCACATTAGCAGGGAGCAGGATTGTAAGTAGAGTAGCCAGAACTCAAACTGGCACCAATATGGGATGCTAGCACTATAGACCAGGATTTTAACCTGCTGAGTAACAGTGTCAGCCCAAGGCATCATTCTTCAGATCTTACTTGGTTAATCCTTTTATTAGGGTATAAGATGAAATAATTCACATGACTAATATATGACTTTGTTGAAAAGTAGCAAATTCTTGGGCTTCCAGTTATTTACTGATCAATTCCTTGGATCAGAGAGCTCATTTGATACCTTTTGTGGTTAGTTCTGATAATATTTTAGATCTATGTTTAACCCTAAGAGAAAATATCACCTGAAAGATACCATAGTGACTAACAGGAAAATGGTTTACTGCTGTTAACAGCAAACAGGGACTGGTGCTGTGGCATAGCGGGTAAAGCTGCCACCTGCAGTGCCAGCATCTCATATGGGCACCAGTTTGAGTCCCGGCTGTTCCTCTTCCAATCCAGCTCTCTGCTATGGCCTGGGAAAACAGCAGAAGATGACCCAAGTCCTTGGGCCCTTGCACCCACGAGGGAGACCTGGAAGAAGCTCCTGGCTTCTAACTTGGATCAGCGCAGCTCCAGCCATTGCGGCCAATTGGGGAATGAACCAGCAGATGGAAGACCTCTCTCTCTCTCTCTCTGCCTCTCCTCCTCTCTCTGTGTAACTCTTTCAAATAAATAAATCTAAAAAAAAAAAAAAAAAAAGTAAAGCTATAGTGTGCTCATTTCTTTCTTGCCAAATTAACACATTCTGATGCTGTGATCATGTTCTACTAAAGAAGGTTCTGGATCAAATGATTCGGCAGATGAATTCATTTCTTGTGAGATGTACAACGCAGCCAAGGTTCTTGCTATGCTCCCACTGTCGTGCTCTAATCCCACTGGCTAGAGAACTGATTGATTATTTGCCTTGGCAAGAGAGAAATTCTGTTTGGACACTCTCTTTAAGTTTGATGATACATTATTCACTGAGTGCTTGAGAAAAATGTAAAAAGGAAAAAACAGTCAAAATCCAATTTGAGTAGATTCCATTTGCAATAGCTAGAACAGTCTTTTTTTAAGATTTATTTACTTATTTGAAAGGTAGAGCTACAAAGAGAGAGAGAGAGAGAGCAAGCAAGTGAAAAGGCTTCCATCTGCTGGCTCACTCCCCAAATGGCCGCAATGGCCAGGGCTAGGGCAGGCCAAAGCCAGGAGCCAGGAGCTTCTTCTGGGTCTCCCATGCAGGTGCAGGGGCCCAAGCACTTGGGCCATCTTCTACTGCCTTCCCAGGCCATAAGGAGAGCTGGATTGGAAGAGGAGCAGCTCAGACATGAATCAGCACTGCAGGCAGAGGCTTAGCCTACTATGCCACACTGCCAGCCCCAAGTCTGTTTTTCAAATAAAACTTTTTATTGACTTAAGGCTAAAACAAATGAGTGACTATTCTTGTAAATATTGTAAAAAGAAGTTACAATAGCAAAATAAATAAATAAAGTGCTCTCTCTCAAAGTTTTCATTTCTATATAAGGACTCTCAAAGTGCCTATCTTTCCAGGTACCCCTCATTTGTCAGGTCCTCATATTCTAGTATTATTACAAAATTCTTCATAAGAATATCTGGATATCTATTCAATTGAAAGCTTGAGGGCAGACATGTTGTACCCCCCCCACACACCCTTTCTGAGTGAATCGTGCACAGAACACACATGAGCATTTTCAAACTGAACAAACTGAACCAGCTGTAAGAGCTTTCCATTGTAGCCTGCTTCACTGTATCACATCAGACAGGTGTGGTGCACAGAAGCATGGTAAAGGTTCTACCTAAAGCGACTTGACCAGACTCGTGAATATTTGTCCCTTTTCATCCACAGCCAAGAAAAGCTTAGCAAACTAGAAAGAGATAGCCTTGAAGAAGAACCAACAAGTATTTATAAGCAAAAGCACTTCATATTAAGAAAGTCTGAGATTTATTCAGCATTATATCTGAGGCACTAATGAGAATAAAGAAACAAATTTGAGTTCACATTTAATTTTAAGGAGTCTCATGATAATGAAAACACATAGTCTGTAACCAATCTTGAAAGTATGAAATGTTGTATGTTTACAATACACAAAAGAGACTGGGGGAATTGCCTATGACAAGTACATGGTCTGAAAACCTGCCAAGTCTCTTTTCAGTCTAAAGACTCCAATTTACATTTCTCTCTACCTTCTTCCCTAATTTCAACCTAGAACTGTGTGGACAAAACTAAAATCCGGAAAGCTTTTTTCTGGGCAAAGGAACCTTTAAGAGAGTGTGACATTGGCCCTGAGAAACAAGTAAGCTGGCCTAGTGTTCAAGTAACATAATGCTACCAAAAGCCTGAAAGCCTTGGTAGTTACATCTCAGACTAGATCAAGGAGACAATTCTCTTACAATGCCATGGTTACGCAGAAAATTAATGTTCTTGAGAAAGTAAATTCATACTACACTACTAAATCTTTTAAAGTGATTTTTACCTCTTGGTGAAGGGGCCAAACTAATTAGGATTTTCAGAATGAAAATGGAGGTGTTTTCAAAGTTAATAGTCTAAACCAATGCCCCAACTATATGTACCCTCAAACTAATGAGTCTGACTCGGGCTGTAGACAAATAAAACAAATAAACAAATTAGAAGCTGACACACAAGAAGATATTTTAAAAATGACAGACATCAAAAAAGGACAAAGAGCTTTAGACCATGTTTTACCTTTCCTTAGAAGAGCCTTCTTTGAAATGTACAGTTATTAAATAAGCAAAGTAAGAATTGCAAGAAAAACCTAAAAATTGGTTTTCGATTCCATCAGCAGAATCTATTTAACATCTTTAATAATTCTATTATTTCTAAAGCCTTCCACACAAGGGCATTGTGGTTCTTCAGTTTATTGCAAGGATATCTTTAAAAACGAAAAGTCTTACTATTGAAGCTATAATACAATTTTAATTATCAGTATTATACTGTAAAGCACAATGAATAACACCTTATTTAAACAGAGGCTAACACTGGGCAACAAGTCCAACGGATTCTTTTTTCTCTTCAAATCTACAACTAATGGTGATATTTTATAGGCTAGTTTCTAAAGAGACACAAATTTTTTAAAAATAATGAAAGCCATGTCTTGCTCAGGAATACTATTGTTCACATACCACATAGGTTGTTTTACAGCAGATACTAGTTTGTCAAGCTTCAGATGGCAAGATGCTAAGTTGTGAGTTCAGTTTTGTCCAGCTAGTTGGTTCTCCTTGCCCAGGAGACTCTGGCAGCACGTACTGTTGAGAGAGCATCCCGTCGCCTCCACTCCTGTTCTCACATTTGAATCCACTGTGGTAGAACCTTCATGTCCTTAAGAGGCAAGGCCTAGCAAAAAGCCTCCCACAAAGCCACTGGATATCACAATGTTCTGTTTGATAAATTCGGTTGCCTGAAACATGAAGTACATTTAAACACAAACACTCTTAATTATGGATGAAATCTGAAAACATGTTAAACGGAATAAGGCAAACAAAAAAGGACAAATATTGCATGATTCCACTTACATGAACAGTCAAATTCATGGAGTCAGGAAGTATAAGACAGGATCTGGCCTAGCAATTAAGACTGCCTGCATCCAGGGCCGGCGATGGTGGCACAGTGGATTAAGCCATGGCCTGCAGCACCGGCACCCCTCATGGGCCCCAGTTAGAGTCCTGGCTGCTCTACTTCCAATCCAACTCTCTGCTGTGGCCTGGGAAACCACTGGAAGATATCCCAAGTCCTTGGGCCCCTGCACCCATGTGGAAGACCAGGAGGAAGCTCCAGGCTCCTGGCTTCAGCTTGGCCTAGCCCTGGTCGTTGTGGCCAATTGGAGAGTAATCCAGCAGATGGAAGATCACTCTTTTTCTCGTTCTGTAGCTCTGCTTTCAAATTAATGAATAAATCTTTAAAAAAAAAAAAAAAAAAAGGATGCCTGCACCCCACATCAGAGCACCTGAGCTTAAATCTCCACTTTTGCTTCTGACTCCAGCTTTCTATTAATGCAGATCCTGGGAGGCAGTGGTGATGGCTCAAGTGACTGGGTTCCTACCACCCAAGAATGAGACCTGGATTGGGTTCCCAGCTCTCAGCTTCAGCCTAGCCCAGTTCCAGCCATTGTAGGCATTTGGAGAATAAACCAGCAGATGAAAACCCTGTCTCTGCCTTTCAAATAAATAAATAAAAAGAATTTTTAAAAGATTTATTTTATTTATTTGAAAGTCAGAATTACAGAGAGAGGGAGAGACAGACAGAGATCTCCATCCACTGGTTCATTCCCCAAATGGCCACAATAGCCAGGGCTGCGTCAGACTGAAGCCAGGAGCTTCTTCGGGATCTTCCAAGTGGGTACAGGAGCCCAGGCACTTGGGCCATCTTCTGCTATTCTCTCAGGTGCATCAGCAGGGAGCTGGACTGGAAGTGGGGCAGCCGGGACTTGAATTGGTGCCCATATGGGATGCCGGTGTCACAGATGGTGGCTTACTCCGATACGCCACAGCACCAACCCCAGTAAAAAGAATTTCAAAAAAGACAAGCATTTGCTGCCTGCAACCCATATTAGAGTGCCTGATTCAAATCATGGTTACTCTACTTTCCCATTCAGTTTCCTGTTAATGGAAACCCTAGGAGGCAGGAGATGACGGTTCGAGTACTTGGGTCCTTGCCACCCAGATGGGAGACCCAAATAGAATTCCTGGCTACTGGCTTCAGCCTGGCCCAGCCCTGACTGTTGTGGGCATTTGGGAAGTGAATCAGTAGATGCAAAATCTCTGTCTCTGAAATAAATGAAAATAAATAAATTTTTAAAAAATTTTAATTAAAAAAGAGAGATTACCAAGGGCTGGAGAGAGGGAAAAATTGTGGGAATTGGTGTTTAATGGGCACAGGGAATGAATGACAGGAGTGATAAAGTTCTAGAAATGGATATTGGTCATGATTGCAGAAAATATACTGAATGCCACTGACCTGCACACTTAAAAATGGCTAAAACAGCAAATTTTGTTATATATATTTTACCACAATAAAAATGCAAATTTTAAAAATATATTGAACCTGGAGCTAAGTAACATTCTCAACTATTTTCCTTAATTCAATATTCAACAAAAAATTCTATGCACCTACTTTAGCAGGTGCCAAACACCACATAAGATCCCAGAGCTGCCCACTGCAACCTGAAGGAAGCTGCCCATTGCACTCATAGCTGGACCCAGGAAGTTCCCTGGCTACCAAGATAGTGAGTACATGGGCAGCTATAAGCTCATGGGCACCTGTAGGGCAGATGTCAATGGTCCATTCATCCAATTATTAACACAGATAATTTAATACATTGCCACAGCAGGCACAAAGATATTTGTTAATAGTTCATTTAGCCAGTTAGAAAAAATGTGCAGGATCAAAAGAAACATCACCTTGGTAAAATGTTTAACCTAATTAAGATCACGAGGAAGCCATCAGACAGGGCCAGAGTGTGAGAAAGTCTGCCTAGATGCCTGCCGGTGCCAGGAAAGATGGGGAAAAAACAACAAGATGAGAGAACGGTTTAATCTAAGACTAAAGGAGACTTCAGAGACACGACAACCAAAAGCAACAAATTAATTCTTCACTAGGAAAAAATTCATTAAAAGTATTTTATAGAAAAATTTTAATATGGACTGTTCATTACAAAGTATTATGGTATCATGTTAAATTTTTTAATAACAGTGGTATTTGGAGTTATGCAAAAGAATGTCTGTATTCCTAGGAGAAACATGCTAAAGTTATTTAGGAATAAAGAACCATGGTGTCTTAAATAGCTTGTCAAAATAAAAAAAGCATAAATCTCACCCAGATACAGATAAAGCACATGTGGCAAAACAAAGAATTTGGTGATTTGGGTATTCAGTGCATTTATCTTTAAGTTTCTCAATTGGTTTCAATTTTTCATATTAAAAGGCTGGGGGAAAGCAAATGATGAAATACAAACAAAGGCTAGGGAACATCAAATTCACTTCCAAATAGAATACGAGATGCACAAAAATGTTAAAACTGATATATTAATCATATTGATAAACAGAAGGAATACATTTTCAAACTATTCTACCTCTAGAGAAAAATGAGGGGCCAGCTTCGTGGCACAGTGGGTGAAACCTCCGCCTGCAGCACCGGCATACCATCTGGGAGCCAGTTTGAGTCCCGGCTGCTCCACTTCTGATCCAGCTCTCTGCTATGGCCTGGGAAAGCAGTACAAGATGGCCCAAGTCCTTGGGCCCCTGCACCCACGTGAGAGACCCAGAAGAAGCTCCTGGCTTCTGGCTTCGGATCACACAGCTCTGGCTGTTGCAGCCAACTGGGGAGTGAAGCAGCAGATGGAAGACCTCTCTCTCTGCCTCTGCCTCTCTACCTCTGCCTTTCAAATAAATAAATAAATCTTTAAAAAAGGAGAAATGAGTTTTAGTTTTACTATACCTCGTATATACACATACACATTTACAAAAACAGGAAAGATTTGTGCTTTTTTTTTTTAATGTTTTTTTCTTCTACTTGAAAGGCAGAGTAAGAGAGAGAGAGAGAAACAGAGAAAGAGAGAGAGAGAGAGAGAGAGAGGGCTTCCATCCACTGGTTCACTCCCCAGATGCCTACAACAGCCAGAGCTAGCCAGGCTGAAACCAGGAGCCTGGACCTTCATCTGGGTCTCCCACATGAGTGGCAGGAAGCTGGAGTGGAAGTGGAACAGCCAAGACTCAAACCATCCATTACGGGATGCTGGCATTACAAGCAGTGGCTTAACCTAGTGTACCACAATACTAGCCCCCTTTTAAAGTTTTATTTATTTACTTACTTGAAAAGCAAGAGGAAGAGGGGGAAGGAAGGAGAAAGGGAGAGAAAGAGATCCATCTTCCATCTGCTGGTTCACTCCCCAAATGCCCACAATAGCCAAGGCTAGGTCAGGCCAAAGTTGAAGGCCCAGAACATCTGGTCTCCCACACGGGTGGCAGGGACGCAAGTACTTTATTAGCTGCCGTTTCCCATGGTTCGCACCAGCAGGAAGCTGGAACCCAGAGCAGAGCCGAAGCACTCTAATATTGGACGCAGGTGTCCGAAGTGGCAGTTTAATCTGCTGCACCACAAACCCAGTCCCCAGAGGAAAGAATGTGGAAACAAAAGGTATCAGCTTTTATATGCAGATCAAAGTAGGTAGGAGATGGGCAGAGGAACCTGTTAACTGCCAGAAAATTAATGACCAATTTAAACTGTGGCTTGATCCCACATTTTACTAGCACTCTAGATATAGGACTAAAAACACCAATTTTTTTTAAAAGAAGATAATCCCGTCACATTTGCTGCTAAGTGAGACCCATTCAACACCACCACCACCACCACCACCACCAAACAGCCAAAATTACGAATCATCTTACTTCTTCGATTATATTGTTGATTTCAGGTGCTGCTTTATTTGCTCGTTTCTTAATCTGTCTTTTTGCTTTGTTGACATCTTTTTCAACTCTCTTCCAATCAATCTGCACATAGCCACTGTGACTGGCAATCTGAAAAATGTAGTAAAAATGATTAATTCTAAACCGGCTAGGTTATTAACTAATCTATTACCCAGGAACATATGAACATTTAGATTTCAAGAGATGTACGGAAGTTATAGGTAAGACATTACTACTTACTCATGAATTTATTCATTCAACAGACACTGATGTCTACTCTGTGCAAAGCACTAATTATTTACGCTTCATGTCTGCTCTCCTTAAAGGACTTAGTCTCTCATTAGATGTGATGAACACAGTAAGAGAAGTATAGTGCATGATGGGAAAAAATTGCAAAATCTGAAATATAACTGTGCTATAATTCTATCACACCTTTTTGGAATAGAGAATCTGCTAAAAAGATAGACTATACAAATTATTTAGCTGATTAAAAAAAGTACCTTTTAATTAAAAAGATGCTTAATTACTAGCAATCAGAAACCCAACAGTTTTTGGGTCCCTAAAAGAAGTCTTGGCCGGCACCGCGGCTCACTAGGCTAATCCTCCTGCGCCGCTGGCACCCCGGGTTCCAGTCCCAGCAGGGGCTCCGGATTCTGTCCCGGTCGCTCCTCTTCCAGTCCAGCTCTCTGCTGTGGCCCAGGAGGGCAGTGGAGGATGGCCCAAGTGCTTGGGCCCTGCACCCACATGGGAGACCAGGAGAAGCTCCTGGCTCCTGGCTCCTGGCTGTAGCGGCCATTTGGGGGGTGAACCAACGGAAGGAAGACCTTGCTCTCTGTCTGTCTCTCTAACTCTGCCTGTCAAAAAAAAAAAAAAAAAAGTCTAAAGTAGCCCTTCACTAATTCTGACCCTTTACTGAATAATCATATTTTCTAATAATTGCTTCTGAAAGTAGAGTATAAGAGAAATAGGTTCTACCCAAGTTCCATACCATAAATCCTTTCAATAAAATTACAGCTAAATAACTATGAATCATGAGAAAGCCCTCACATGGTGCTACTGAGACGCTGCAAAATCTGCACAGGAACAACTGTGTGTGTCTAGACTGGTACAGGAAGTTAGCACCTCCAAATAATAAAATCAAAATATAATCACACGAGTAGTAAACAATTAAGCCACATATGCCACTGCAAATCACCCCTACTGAGCTTATGCTTCATCACCTTTTTATGTATCACTGTGACTTTAAATCACCCACAAAATATTTCAAATAATAAAACTATCTGGTTTTACATAAAGAGGTAGAATGGAAATCTTGGGTTCTACTTTCTCTGTGCATGACTCCAGAGAAGAACTTATCAACTCGTCTGCATTTCTTCCTGTATTTATTCACCTACTACCACTGCAAACTCCAGACTCAGCTGAACAGAGTGGTGAACACATCGAATGGCAAGTGCACGCTTGTTCTGGTAGTACTTGACCCAGCAGTTTGGATTGCAGCTCTGGAGGTAACGATGAACCTTAGAAAAAGGAGCCTTTTCTACATATAGATTGAAGACTCCTCACTTACTTGCATTAAGTAATCAAACTGGCTGATTTCTTTGAAGCTTTTACAGAATTTAACTTTTTGTCAATTCTAACATATCTTTTTAATCCAAAGCTTGTGAGAAGTACAAAGATCTTTATGTATGTATATGGCTTTATTTTTAGTTAGAGCAAACCAAAAACGTTATCTATGCCGCAACTCATCAGCAATTCCCAATGTAATTGTCATTTTCAAGACTCAACATTTTAAGTTACAAAGTTTTTCAAAAAATTCATCTTCATGCCATGAATTATCCTGGTAATGAAAAAAACTTACCTACATTCCCTGGCTAAAACCCTTACCTAACCTCCTAATGAAGCTATTTAATAAGATGGATTAAACCAATTCTCATCAGCAGTATTCTACACAATATCTAAAAATATTTTCATCATAGCCACTTGTCACTGAAAATTACTAAATTTGAGGTTATCTGAAATAGACAGAATGACCTATGTTTTGGGATAAAATGTCAAACAGTTGCAAGGAAAGTCAAAAAAAAAAAAAAAGAAAGAAAGAAAGAAAAACTCTGAAATACTACTTGCCTCTCTAGGGTTTCCTGATTTCTGCAAAGAGCGGGAGCACTCTCTCAGCTCCAAATACACCCTTCTGGCTCAGCTCGGCGCTGACCAGGTCACTAAATTTGTCAGTACCAGGGATTGAGAATGTTTATGTCCCTAGAGTCCCACCCGAATGTCAAATAGACAAATGACACACACTGGATGACTGTTACAAAGACAGTGAATAAAAACTAAAGCCCTGAAGCTGTGTTATCCAACCTGACTCAAATAGTGACTCTCCGCAACAAAGTGGATGAGCTAGATTAGCGCAAAGGGCCCTCTCTGGTCTACGAGCGAGTGAGAGGATGATCTCTGTCTGATGCTGAACTGACCTACTATCCCTGAGGAGATTTCCTGGAGAAGTTCACGGCTCTCTTCATTTAGAGGTCAATCTGGTCAGACTGAAGTTTACCAGTCCAAACGGGGCAGCATGCTCCAGGACAAAGATGCCCCAAGACAGGCACTCTACACTCGGTGGGGTTCAGGTACATCCAACCTAACTCCCGAATACTTTGGAAGAACTGACCAAACGGGACCCAATTCAGTCTGTCCACCCAGAACTCATCTGAGTAATTAAGGGAAATGTAAACCAACAGAAGCATCCGGTACTCCAATATGGGATGCTGGCATCAAAAGCGGTAGCTTAACCTGCTGCGCCACAACACTGGTTCTAACACTAAAATATTTAATGAGATTATGTAAAGAGGCATCATCAGAATAAAAGCTTCCAAGTTAAAAATAATGCCAGTCTATCAAGCAAAGATTCATGTCTGCTAGAAAGCTATAAATGAGTACATAGGGTTTTTGGCTTGTAAGCGTCACCATATGGTGATCTAACCAGGCTATTTTCATGGGGAAAATTCCCTCCACCCTTAAATCCAGATCTTTAAATCATTTTTCTTGGACTGGTCAGAATTCCCAGAAAAGGGAAAGCCCCATTACACATTTAGAGCTTCCATTAGTTTTTAGTGCCCAAATCTTAAACATAAGCAATCCAGGATCATCAAGCATGTAAAATGGCACTTAATATGCAACTAAAGACTATAACATGCAAGATGTTCAAAAAGTTCATGGAAAATGTATATTATGAACAAATCAGGAGCCAGCATTGTGACGTAGCAGATAAAGACAATGCCTGCAACACTGGCATCCCATACAGGTGCTGGTTCAAGTCCCAGCTGCTCCATTTGTGATCCAGTTCCCTGCTAATGGCCTAGGAAAAGCAGCAGCAGATGGCCCAAGTGCTTGGATACCTGCACCCACATGGGAGACCTGGAAGAAGCTTTCGGCTCCTGGTTTTGCCCTGGCCCAGCCATGGCAGTTGCAGCCATGTGGGGAGTGAACCAGCAGATGGAAGATCTCTCTCTTCTCTCCCTCTAACTCTTTCAAATAAATAAAATAAATCTTTGGAAAAAAGAAAAAACTATGTGTGGTGGGCAGGTGTTGTGGCTCAGCAAGTAAAACCAACACTTGGGACACCAGCAGCCCACAGCAGAGTACCAGTATAAGCCCAAGCTACTTCGCTTCTGATCCAGCTCCCTTCCGCTGCTCGTCAGAAAGCAGCAGCAGATGGCCTGCCCAAGAACTTACGTGAGATCCAGATGGAGTTCTGGGCTACTGGCTTCTGCCTGGCTCAATCCTGGCGATTGTGACCATTTTGAATCAGCAAATGGAAGATCTGGGTCTTTCTCCCTGTCACTCTGCCTTTCAAATAAATAAATAAATCTTATACCCACAATGCAAGGAGGCTGAAGATGGGAGCCAGAATTCAATCCAGGTCTCCCACAGGGGTGGCAGGGACTCAATTAGTGGAGTCATCACAGCTGCCTCCAACATCTGCATTAGCAGGAAGCTACAGTTAAGGGCTGGAGCCAGAAATCAAACCCAGGTACTCCAACATGGGATGCAGGCATCTTAAACAGTGGCTTAAACGCTAGGCCAAACACCTGCCCCTTTCTATGAACTTTTAGAAGCACCCTGATAAACAAACACGGAGGGGGTAAGGGGGGAGTTAGAAGAATAGAGACTATGTAGGGATAAATTTAAAAAAACAATCACTTATGTCCTCACATAGATTTAAAAAGATAATGTATAACTGAAAGAACTTTCAATGGCCAAAGCTGGAATAATATGAGGAACAAAATAGTATTAGATTATAAACCAAGGCATAAAATAAATGTCTATTAGTTAATGCTGTAAATGAATTAGATAAATTATAGTATAAATTAATAATTTATATAATTTATATTCAACAACTTGTCCAGGGGATCTATATATCAGCAAGTACAGGAGGAAAAATTAGAAGAAACAAAAAAGCAGGAAATCATTAGCTAAATAAATATCAAGAATATTCCCCCAAACTGAAACAGCCCTTTGAGTTTCCAGTGCAATGAACAAAATAGGGCCATAGCAAAGCATATCAATGTGAACAATTATAAACAGGGGACAAAAGCTGAGCTTGGGCCATTGCACCCATGTTGGGAGTGAACCAGCAGATGGAAGATCTCTGTCTCTCCCTCTCCTCTCTGTAACTCTGCCTTTCAAATAAATAAATAAATTTTTTTTTTTTTTTGACAGGCAGAGTGGACAGTGAGAGAGAGAGACAGAGAGAAAGGTCTTCCTTTGCCATTGGTTCATCCTCCAATGGCCGCCGTGGCTGGCGCGCCGCGCTGATCCGATGGCAGGAGCCAGGAGCCAGGTGCTTTTCCTGGTCTCCCATGGGGTGCAGGGCCCAAGCACCTGGGCCATCCTCCACTGCACTCCCTGGCCACAGCAGAGAGCTGGCCTGGAAGAGGGGCAACCGGGACAGAATCCGGCGCCCCAACCGGGACTAGAACCCGGTGTGCCGGCGCCGCTAGGCAGAGGATTAGCCTAGTGAGCCGCGGCGCCAGCCAATAAATAATTTTTTTAAAGTATTATTTTAGACTTAACAGGAACACTGGAACTCAAATGACAATGGAGCAGTATCTAAACCCAGGTAAACTATCAATCAAATGTAAGAATGAAATGAAGAATTATTCAAACATGCAAAGTCTTAAAAGCGATACCCCCCATGCACAGTTTCTCCAGAAGTTACTGGAGGATGTGTTCCTCTCAAATAAGAGAACAGATCAAAAAGATATGAGATACAGTAAAGGAAACAATCCATGACAAAAGCAAAGGGAATATCCACGAACAGTACTGAAGGGAGATTCCAGGATAAGAGATATACACCAAGCCTAGACAGGGAGCAGGACACAGGACTCTGGCACCAAGTCTGTCCCCAAGATTCAACTGACAGGCTAGTTCACGCATATGACCACAATGACAGGAGAGTCAGACAACCAACAGTTGTTCAGTAAATTCCAGGCAGTGATCGAACACAATTATGAAATAATAATATGCAGGGAGCAGAAAGCATTCAGGTGTGTGAGATGGAGGGCAGGTATGGAGAGGACAGTTCAATAAACAATAGCCAAATTTTCATATTCCATAATGCAAACTGTTCCACATTCCAACAGTTACCATCTAAGACTGAAAGATTAAGAAATGCCCAGTTAACCTGTTTTGGGAAAGGAGAATCAGCTGAGTTTAAGGTGGCTGCCTCGAGAGAGGTAGAAACGGGTACTGAGGCAAGGCAGAGGATGACTCTAAGCCTTGTACAACTATCTGACCCTGTGAATTATGTATATATTCATAACAAACAAACAGAGACATATCATTATTTTTTAAAGATGTATTTATTTATTTGAAAGGAAGAGTTAGAGAGGGACAGACAGAGAGAGGTCTCTTCCATCCATTAGTTCACTCCCCAAATGGCCACAATGGCCAGGAGCCAGGAACTCCACCAGGTCTTCCACATGGGTATGAGGCTCAAGGACTTGGGCCATCTTCCACTGCTTTCCGGTGTATTAGCAGGGAGCTATATCAGAAGTGGAGCAGCTGGGACTTGAAACAGCACTCACATGGGATTCCAGAATCAGAGGTGGCAGCTGAACCTGCTGCACCACAATGCTGGCCCCTATCATTGTCTATTTTAAGACAGCATTGTGATAAACAACTACTGGAAAACAGTATTGCTACTAGAAAACTAGCCTGTGTTTTCGGGGCTAGTTATATTTGTGGGAAAAACTGGCTTGACGCAGACAGGTTCTTCTACCTTAAAGGCTTCAAGGAACACGTGGACTAAGTGGAAAAGCAGCAGGTGCAATGGCAAACTGGATTTCAGTGATGCACATTGAGGGCCACTGAAACGGACTATTGAAAAATGGACATATATAGTAGAATAAAATATATAATGCTGGGGCCAGTGTTATGGTACAGCAGGTTAAGCCACAGCTTGCAGTGTTGGCACCCCATATCAGAGTCCCGGTTCAAATCCTATCCATCTCCCTGCTAATGCACCTGGAGAAGCATTGGGCCCCTGCCACTCACATGAGGGATCCAAAATGCAGTTCAGGGCTCCTGGCTTCAGCCTGGCCCAGCCTTGGCCACTGTAGCCGTTTGGGGAGTGAACCCACTCCACCTTTCAAATAAATAAATAAATCTTTTTATTTATATGTGTGTATATATAAATACACACACACATATATACACACGTGCACATACACAATGCTCTCTATTCTATTAACATTTCTGGAAAGTCTGCTTTAGTTCTGTACCCTTCTACACTAACAGAAAGGACAACAGTTTTCAAAACGGCTATAGAATTAAGTAGATTGTGAGCTGTTTACTAATCAGCCTTTTTAAAGACACATTCTTTCTACCAGTGACATCATTAGGAGTAATCATGTTATTCCTTGTGGTAAGAGGTGAAAAAGAAAACGATTAACATCCAAATTTAATCCTTTGGATGAATATCCCAGCATTTGTACAGAACTGAATTTTACCTAAGCTGATTTTGACTTGGATTTATATAAAATCAAGAAAATACTTGACACGTACGACTCCAGTCCCTTTGTACTTAAGGCACCTACACTGATTATTGCATGATCAGTCGCTTAGGTGCTAAAGTAAGATTCTGATTGCTGTGAACATCAATCATTTTTTAAATCTGGTACAACTGACAGTTTGCTGTATCTTCAAAATTACTGCTAACATTCATTCCCAGAGATTTTCAATTTTGGCATTTACTAGATTTGATCTTCAAGGAATGATATTTTTGAGAAAATATATGCCAAACAGACATAAATGCCAGATAATGTCCTGATAAACATCTTCTAACGGCAAAGCATTTCTTGATCTTACTCTAAAAGGGAGATGAATGAAACTAAAATTTCAAATCCATCTGCCTCAGAAATAGGATTATGGATGATTTTTTAAACCCAACTTTCCACTTTCTATATTATTACGGTTCTTCCGGTTTTTTAAAAAAATTGTTAGAAATCGTTGATAGCAGTTTCTTCTGAGGAAAAACTGAATGGTTAACAAACAGGAAAAAAGAAACCTTTTGAATTTTATATGCTATGTTTAAAATGGTCAGAATGAGTAAGTTATATTATTGAAATGTTTAATCTGCTAGAGAGAGGCTTCAAGGGAAATCTGGATAAGTAATAAAAATGGACTTTAAAATTCATTTTAATTTTTGAATTGTAATAGCTGTCTTAATAGCTGGGATCAAACTACGCTTAGTGAACTTGGAAGTATTTAAGTTACTGTCTTTCATGACAGAAGCCAGCTTTCAAAATTCATTATACTTTGTTCCCATAAACATGTCTAAAAGGAAAATTCTACCTTCTACTAAAATGGACAAAAAATAAAATGGACAGAAGTAAAATGGCTAGCCTTGACTTTCTCAGTTCCCAAGGGCTACCTATGTAAGCAAAGGCAAGTATGTAAACCTAGGACATACCTGAAGGAGAAGAAAACCACCACCCACTGCAGTTGCTGCAAGTTTTCCAACTTTCTGGAACAAAAATCCTGCACACCTTGAGTGAAAGAGATAATAAAAGATGAGAACAATCAATGGTGTACTAAACCGCTTCCACTTTTCGTTACTTCCCTAATAAAATCTTAAAGCTTTCCCATTTCTTCTGACCATGCCCCTTATCTGCTCAGAAACCCTCAGTGTTTTCCTTTGGTGATACAGCTTAGTCAAATGCACAATCTAAAATATATGAGATTTGCTTCAAAATAAAGGATAGAGAAAGAGAATTTATGGGGGGAGGGGGGAGTGGCTACTGAAACTCAGGGGTTCATTATCCTCCTTCTTCTACATTTGCGTAAGTTGAAATTTTCCACAATAAAAACGATTTGTTTTGTTCTGCCTAATACAATCAAGATGTTCCATACGCCTGACTGACCCTCACCCTACCCAAACCTTCTGCTCCAATGCAAGTACTTTCCAAATAGGTCATCACCTTTGTTCAAGCGATTAATCTCTCTGCTTTCCGCCTAGCTCTGCCAAAGCTTTCCAACCCTTCCAGGTCCAGCTACAGTTCCACCTTGATGACACTTCAGCCCACATTTCTCACAGCTTCCTTATCTATGCCTATTTTTGTATTAAACCTGTTTTGTCTCATCTATCCTGTCAAAGAGTATCAGCCCATACTTCAGTTGTGAATAATTATCTCCTTCAGTGAACGCACACTCCCTTCAGTAAGATTCATACTGTGCAAAAGAATCAAGGGTTCCTAACTCTACCCTTCTACACCACTGAATGGTGTCCCCCCAGAATTTATGTCCTCTGTTGAACCTCAACACGTGACCTCATTTGGAAATGGGGTCACGGCAGATATAGTTAAGATGGGGTCATACTGGGGCAGGGTGAGCCCTTAATCCAACCCGAGTCACAGCACAGAAGCACAGACCACAGAGGGAAGATGACCACGTGATGACCGAGACTGAGATTGGAGTAATACATCGTCGACAAGCCAAGGGATGTCAAGGATTGCTGGCAATGACCAGGATCTAGGAGATAAACAGGGAACAGTTTCTCCCCCTGAGCCTCCAAGAGGGAAACGATGCTACTGACACCTTGACTTCAGGTTTCTGGACCCCAAAACTAGGAGAGAATACAATTCTGTTGCTTCAACCTGCCGAGTTTGTGACACTTCGTGACCTAGCCCTAGGGAACTAATACATCTTCCTAAACGGAAATTTCACCTTCTCAGTGCCATGATAGACTTCTCAAGCACCACAACCACACAATCAAAATGTCCCAAAGCAAACAGCATCTTTCCTGGCACACCGAACGTTGCTAAGGTCCCAGCATACATGTGAGAGCACCCTTCCCCAAGATCGCCACCTCATACTCACCTCAGGTCCTGCCTCCTACATCCTTGCTGTAACTGACTGCAAAATTCTGTATATAAGGGGTCTCCAAAAGGTTCATGGAAAATGCATATTATGAAAAAAAAAACTATTCATGGATTGCAAAATCTTTTGCACCAAAAGAACACTTTTTTTTTTTTTTTTTGACAGGCAGAGTTAGAGAGACAGACAGAGAGCAAGTTCTTCCTTCCGTTGGTTCACCCCCCCAAATGGCCGCTACAGCCAGGAGCCAGGAGCCAGGTGCTTCTCCTGGTCTCCCATGGGGTGCAGGGCCCAAGCACTTGGGCCATCCTCCACTGCCCTCCTGGGCCACAGCAGAGAGCTGGACTGGAAGAGGAGCAACCGGGACAGAATCCGGCACCCCAACCGGGACTAGAACCCGGGGTACTTGCGCCACAGGCGGAGGATTAGCCTAGTGAGCCGTGGTGCCAGCCAAGAACACTTTTAATACCATTTTTCCACACACTTTCTGAAGCACCCTAGCACTCTATTTCCAAAACATTATTTGACTCTGCCTTCTCCTTTCCATTCTCAAGGGTATCATTACCTTGCATGACTCAGGCTCCCATTACCTCCAGACTACTTGAAGGGGCCTCTAACTGCTCTTTATACCTCCCATGTCTCCTAGCAATTGCCCACCCAGATTTTTAGTTTCAATTTGTCATGATCAAAAACCTATAGCTACCTACAGATAAATCAAACCTCCTCAGCCTCCCGTTCATGTCCTGAATCGTTAACTGGTTAGGCTAATACCTATTAACTTCTCCTTCACACACAACACATTATGGCAGCAGTTTTATACCCTTAGAAAACTGCAAAAATCTAAATCTAAATTTAAATGTCACTGAATCTAAAGTCACTGCAACAAATAATTCGTGTAATAATTCGAGTCCTAATACACAGCTCCTGGGCTGACAACTGGCTATAATCCAAATGTATGTATTTCTATACAGACCAGGTCCCCAGGTGGGGGAGTCAGCAACAAAGGCTCAGAAAAGGGGGAAGAGGCAAGCAGCAGCAGGGTGTCCACACTACTCCAGGGAGCGAGCTCCACAAGCATGTGTGTCCACTGCTTGATGGCATTAGTCACTACAACGAACCTACTAATTCCCACTGCTCTGTCTCTAGGCTCTCCAAACACACATCTGTCAATTACGGGCCTTCTCACCAAGTTTAGTCTACAAGAACACATACAATGACTTGATAATCCCATTTTTCAAAATTTTTTATAAGTCTAGGCTTTAGGGCCGGTGCTGTGGCATAGCAGATAAAACTGCCGCCTGCAGTGCCAGCATCCTATGTGGACACTGGTTCAAGTCCCCTTTGCTCCACTTCCAATCCAGCTCTCTGCTGTGGCCTGAGAAAGCAACAGAAGATGGCCCAAGTGCTCAGGCCCCTGCACCCGCACGGGAGACCCAGAAGAAGCTTCTGGCTTCGGAACTGGTCCACCTGCAGCCATTGCAGCCATTTGGGGTGTAAATCCTCTCTCTCTGCCTCTGTTAAGTCTGCTTTTCAAATAAATAAATAAATCTTAAAAAACAAAAACAAAAAAAAGTTTAGGCCTACAATCCCATTAGCCACTCACCTATCACACCAAATTGTGAGCTTGTTTAGGCAAAGGGCCATCCACTGAATTATGGGGATGTAGGTATAAACAACTTGTGGAAAATTAGTTGAGCGACCAGGGCTCTAATCAGGCATCTCTCTTCTAATTGCAAGCTTTTTAAAATTTAGTACTATTAATAAGTAGACATCATGAATAACAACTACACTTCTGTGTCACAGAAATCTTCACAATGAGTTTCTCTCATCAAATGGCATTTACAAAAAGGCACTGAATGTGCCAGTGTCCCAAGGTGCCTGTACAACACAAATCAAAAATTTTAATTTTATACTTATCAAGAAGAAATATGTAAATAATTAAATTAAATCAATGTAACATGAATTTAATTTAGAACCTAAGGGAACAAAATGACTAGTCACAAGTTAGGCACCTTCACAAACTTTAAAAATTCTCTCCATTGATGAACATTTAAAATAAAAGGGCAGGGGTGCCAGCAGGGGTGGGAGTGAGGTCTCTGCTAGGGATACCCTTATCCCTTATTAGAATATCTACCCCTTCCCTGTATGTCCTTAGCTCTTCATGATCAGCAAGGGAAAATACTGGACAGAAAGGCGGGAAAACTCATAAAGAAATACTTAAAATGTGAAAGTTTGTAAATAGTCTAGTCCAGAATGATGTTGAGGCAGAGTCCGGTTTCTATAGAGATGACTTTTTTCTTTTAAATTCCTTACTGTGTAAGCTCTGTGCTTCTAGAGTGTGGGAAATGACTTGGGGAGGGTGGCACCCAGCAAAGGAACTGTTGTGCTATTTGTTCAATTTCAATAAAATTATTTGTAGATTTTGCAAAAAAAAAAATATATCTGACTCAAGTCCTGGCTACTCCATTTCTGATCCAGCTTCCTACTAATGTGTACCCTGGGAAGGAGGGAGCAGATGATGGCTCAAGTACTTGGGCCTCTGCCACCCATGTGGGAGAGCTGGACTAAGTTCTGGACTCCTGGCTTCAACCTGGCCCAGTCCAGGCTGTTGTATTTGGGGACTGAACCAGGGATAGAAGATCGATTGATCGATCGATCGATCTCTCTCTCTGTCTGCCTTTTAAATAAAACTAAGAAAAAAAAAACTAAAAATAAAGCATCAAAGTTGTTTTTGCCTCCTTATTATCTGGCTAATCTTTTATTTCAAGAATAACAGAATTAGACCCAGAGTAGCAAGTGTGTAATCATGTAATCTGAAATGCTACCTCCTTAGGTTAATGCTTACTGAGCACTCCTAAATGCACAGCACAATATTATTAGAGTACGCAATCAGTCCCTTTAATTCTGACACAGAAGCAGTGCCCTCCAGCTCCTCTGTAGAGCGGAATCACCATCTGCACCAGCCCACAGACACCAGATTCATCTGCATCATCATCAACAATTGTTACGCTCTCTACAAGGGCTGACAATCCTTGAGGCCACTTCTGCAGAGGGAAGTTGCCCACAGATTTTTTCCAGCTGTTAGCACTGACTGACAAGGAAAAATGGACAGATAATTAGCTATCACCGAATCAGATCCACTACATTTGCTAAGAGTGAGAAAGGGGAAAATCTATAAAGAATCAGAGCGAGAAGGGAAGAGTGGAACATCGGGTGGGCTTTGAGGGAGGCGATCACCCAAACCTCACAGGCAGCTTCTGAATGCAGAGGCTCAGAGAAAAGCCTCAAGTTAGTGCTCTATGGGCATGAACAGTGTACTCCCTCTGAACGTGCACTGGGACTTCGGCCCATGTAAAAAAGGACAGCAGCAAGGCTACCAATGAAATGGAATGAAAAAGATGTTCTCACCAGCCAGTCACGCCACCCATTACAATCTGGGTAGCTACTGAGTATTTTTCTACCATAGGTCCCGAGCTGTGGCCAAACACTCGATTCCACCAGTGGTGTCTTCTTGCATACTCAGTTAAATCCAACACTTCGTAAGAGTCGTCATCACTTTCATAGTCTTCAAAATACAAAATGGAAAAAAATACATTCAGAGTCAATCAAAAGTCAGAAATGTCCTATACCTTTTGTTCTGTTACAACTCATTGTTAATTTCTGGCCTACAGCTAAAAATGCCCAAATGGAAACTATTGAGTTGAATTCAATTCCTGGGACTAGGGTCTCAGGAATAAAAGGCCTGGCAAAGGCCCGGGGCTCAGCCCGGGGCCACGGAGCCAGGACCCAAGATACACGGCAATGAGGATCACACACGAATCTCACTAGGGTCAGGGTCAGAGTAAGGTCCATTTTCACCAGTCGGAGGAGGGGGTCCTCCTTTCGCATAAAACCAGTCAGGAACCAGCGTGGAGAAAACCACGTTAGAATCAAGACTCCAAAAAAAAAAAAAAAAAGTGCAGATAGAAATGACGGGTCAGAGGTAAAGGTAGGCAGGAGGGAGGGCAGGGCAGGAGGTGGGCTGTGTTGGGGGTGGGTGAGGGTCACTCTCCGCCCGAGTTCCGCAGGCAAGGGAGGGAGACGTCTAGTTGGGGGCGGGGGTGGGGAGCAGGAGTAATCGAAAGGGCTGCCTCAAAAAAAAAAAAAAAAAAAATAGAGCCCTGGGAACCCTGAGGCAGACGAAGGAAAAAAGACGACCCGAGAGCAAGGTCGAGAGCTGTGAGCCGCGTCCCAGACACTACTTCGGGCCCTGGCCGCTCACCTTGGGGAGGGGGGTTCCGGGTCGCCATGATACCGCCGGCGGCCTGTTCTGGGGTGGTCCCCGCCCGCCCTCCTTTCCCCCAGCACTGTAAGGGCCGCTCTAGGCCGAGGTAGACGTCTATGGTTTCTTTTTCCCTCCTCTCCTTCTCCTCCTCCTTTTTCTCCTTCTCCTCCCCCAACGGGCGCGTTGTTCTGTCTCCGCCCATTCCCGCGCCACGCAAAGCCTTCTGCGCATGCGCAGAATTCCGGGTTGGGGGAGGGGATGGTGGGCTCGCGGCTCAGCGGGGCCTTATAGGAATTGTAGTCTGTTGCCCTACGCAATTCTCACGTGCTGGTGAGGGTCGTCTCCAAGAACTGCTGTAACTTGAATTTCTTGATTTTGTTTTAAAGAGCTTCTAGACGACAGGATGGGCTAGAGAGGCATCACGTGGTGGTATAAAGGGAAACCAGCTTGACATTGACAAAGTGTCACACTTTAGTTGGAGGCTACTCAGAGCTCTCTTTTTGGTCAGGCCTCCTGCTAAGTCATTTTAATGAAGCTCTCCCAGTCCTTAATATCTAATCATTCTCAGTATCTGTTCAAATGCCTCATCCCCCAACCTTGATATCTGCTCACGCAAGCAAGCCCGCCTTCCTCAAGAATACTGTTAAAAACATTTAGCAAAAATGCCCCTGGGGCCAGCGCTGTGGCACAGTAGGTTAATCCCATAGGGGCGCCGGTTCCAGTCCCAGCTGCTCCATTTCGGAACCAGATCTCTGTGGACTGGGAAAGCAGCAGAAGATGGCCCAAGTGCTTGGGCCCCTGCACCCTCATGGGAGACCCAAAAGAAGCTCCTGGCTCCTGGCTTCAGATGGGCCCAGCTCCGGCAGTTGCGGCCATTTGGGGAGTGAACCAGCGGATGGAAGACCTTTCTCTCCGTCTCTACCTCTCTCTGTAACTCTACCTCTCAAATAAATAAATAAGAAATCTTAAAAAAAAAAAAATCCCCCTACCCTTGATGCTTCCTTTGGGTAATAGTCCACCCATTGGTTCCCTCACCTTTAATCATTGGCTACAAATCCCCAGTTGTCTGTATTTGTTTGAACCCAATGCCTTATCCCTATAGTGATAGTCTTGACACCTATTGCAATAGTTCTGAATATAGTTTTCCTTACCATTTTAATAAGTGTCAGAATAAATTTTAACAGTATTTCACTGTACCACAATTCCAGCACCTGAGGAAAGGACTTTTTATTTTTTAAGAGCTATTTATTTGAAAAGCAAAGCGACAGAGAGAGGGAGAGACAGAGAAAAAGATCTTTCACCTGTTGGTTCACTCCCCCAGTGGTTACAATAGCCCTGGCTGGGCCAGAATGAAGGCAGGAGCTAGGAGGCCAGAACTGGTTCTCTCCTCCAAATGGCAGGGGCTGAGCTAAGCTGAAGCCTGGAGTCCAGAACCATATGTGGGTCTCCCACATGAGCTGTGGGATCCAAGTACTTGGGCCATCACCTGCTTTCCTGCCAGGCACATTAACACAGAGCTGGATCAGAAGTGGAGCAGCCAGGATTTGAACCAGCCCTGTGATATGGGATGCTGATGTCGGAGGTGGGTGGCTTAACCTGTCATGCCACAACATCAGCCCAGAAAACACTTTTAAAAAGAAGAGAAACTCTTATTCATACTTTTCTAGAAAGGCAAGGGCTAACCAAGGGATGAAGTTTTTCTAATGTCGTGCTGCTAGAAATTGGAACCTGCTGCCCCTGCACACATTTTCTGCCAGGAACCAGAGGAAGGTAGACAAAGTTCTAGGAGTTGACCTGAGGGGAAATACTCAACAGAATGTCATTTTTTAGCAGCATTATTGCTATTTTAATCTGACACAGGAATAAGGTCAAGCTCCTCACCCAGAAGCCCCATGAGATTCTGTAGAATGAAAAACCACGATGATCACCAAACAGCCAACCAAAGTTCACATAAACCAGCCTCCGACTTGTTTTGAACTTGTGTTGCATGCCCATTTGTTGCATAATTAAGCAAAACAGCCCTCTCAAAATAAGTTTTAAAGGAAAAATAAAGAATGCTGTACAAATTGCATTTCTTAAAATATTGACTTGCATAATGGCACTTGATTTCTCAAACCCTGGCATTTTAGTTTTTTGACAGTATTCTTACTTATTAACATTCCTTTCATTTTCTTAGCTTGCAAGATTATTTCAGTCATTGACTAAGAAAGCTCACAGTTTTTCTAAGCATGTAATATCCCTGTAAATTGAATGACTTACCTTCATTACCAATTTGTTTTAGGGAACTCATTTCTAGTAACTGTTAAGCAACTTGTATTTATTTCTTATCACATCCATGCAAGTAGTTAGCCTGTTAGCTTCAATTATATACTTTTCTTTCATTTAAAATTGAAAACAAATTCTCTATTGCTATGACCTGAAATAATGGCCCAATATAATTTCACTAATCTATACACAATAACAAGTCATGAAAACACGAGGCAAATCCTGGCACTCATTTGACTTAATTTTTAAAAAAAATGTATTTATTTACATCTTATTTGAAAGGCAGAGAGAAAGACAACAAGAGACATATCATCCATCCTCTGGTTAACTCTCCAAGTGTTCTCAACAGCTGGGGCTGTGCCAAGCCGAAGCCAGGAACCTATAATTCCATGGGAGTCTTACATGTGGGTGGCAGGGGCCCAAGTACTTGCTTTCAAAGTACCTGCTGCCTCCCAGGGTGTGATTCAACAGGAAGCTGAATCAGAAGCAGAGGAACCAAGACTTGAACCAGACATTCTGCTATGGGATGCTGTATCAAATGCCTGCCCCAATCACTTTATTTTATTTATTTATTAAAGATTTATTTATTTATTTGAAAGGCAGAGATACAGCGAGGCAGACACACACACACACACACACACACACAGGTCTTCCATGTGTTCATTCACTCCCCAAATGGCCACAGTGGACAGAGCTGGGCTGATCTGTAGCCAGGAGCCTGCAGCTTCGTCTAAGTCTCTCACCTAGGTGCAGAGGCCCAAACACTTGGGCTGTCCGCCGCTACTTTCCCAGGCACATTAGCAGGGAGCTGGATCTGAAAGGGAGCAGCTGGGACTCGAACCAGTGTTCATATGGGATGCTGCTGCACCACAATGCCAGGCCCCCACCAGCAACTGGTAACCGATTAACTTTCCTCATCTCCTCCTCCTCCCTGCCCTGGCCCTCGTAATTAAGTTTACAACATTTCACAGTGTTTTTTTTTTGGTTTTTTTTTTTTTTTCAATACACTCTTTCCTCATTGGGAGCTCATTCTAGAGAAATAAGAGCCTGTGTTGTGACATAGCAGGTTAAGTCTCCACCTTTAACAATGGCATTCCCTATGGGTGCTGGTTCTAGACCTGGCTGCTCCACTTCTGATCCAGCTCCCTGCTAATGTGCCTGAGAAAGCAGCAGATGGCCCAAGTGCTTGGGCCCCTGCACTCACGTGGGAGACCTGGAAGAAGCTCCTGGCTCCTGGCTCCTGGCTTTGTCCTGGTCCAGGCCCAGCCGTTGCAAATATTTGGGAAGTGAACCAGTGGATGGAAGAAACCTCTCTCTCTCTCAATCTCTCTCTCTCTCTCCTCTACTGTTTCTCTGTATTTCTGCCTTTTAAATAAATAAAATAAATCTTTTAAAAAATTAAAAAGGAAAATTTGTTTTGTCAGCACAAATAAACATTTTTGTTGTGAACACTGTATCTTATCTATGACTGTACCCAAACACAACTCAGGTACTCCCCAACTTTTCAATGGCTGTTGTTCCACACGGTTATGACTAACTTATTTGAAATAAAGAGCGTTTTCTCTTTTGTTCACAATGAAGCTGTAACTAAGCCTGATCAGGAAAGGAAGGAGGTCTTTGCAGGAAATAGAAAAAAATGGTATAGAAGTTGCTTTTTAAGATATGTCTTTTTTTTTTTTAAGGCAGAGTGATGGAGAGAGGGAGAGGCAGAGAGAGAGAGAGAGAGAGAGAGAGAATCTTCCATCTCCTGGTTCACTTCCCAAATGGCTGCAATGTAGCAGCATGGCCAGGCAGAAGCCAGGAACCAAGGCCTCCCACAGGGCTGGGAGGGGCCCAGGCACTTAGGCCATTTCCACTGCTTTCCCAGGCACTTTAGCAGGGATCAGAAGCAGAGCAATCGGGAGTCACAGGCACCAGCTTAACCTGCTGCACCACCACCCCGGCCCCTAAGATGCGGCTTAAAGCATGTCTGAACATCGTCTGACAGAGACTAATCACTGTTTTCACAGAGAGGAAAAAGCAAGAAGCAAGTTGCGGAGGTTGGAATGAGCAATGTGTATTCAAAAATCTTGGTAAATTCAGGAGTGCACATTCAGCCTAGCAGTTAAGATTCCTGTGTGATTTGGGACTTGAGTTCCTGGTTCCAGCTTTCTGCTAACGTAGACACTGGAACATAGGGGACATAGCTCTACTAACAGTTTCTGCCACCCACATGGGAGACTTGGATTGAGTTCTCAGCCCCTGACTTCGGCCCAGCACAGCACCAGTCATTGAGGGCATTTGGATAATGAGTCACCAGAGGGGAGTGCTCTCTGGCCGTCTGTTTGTGTCTTTCTTTCTCATTCTGTCTCTTTGCCTCTCAAAGTAAATTTCAAAAATTTGTTTAAAAAAGTCCAGTGAGTATAAAAGAGGAAGAAACTTGGAGCCAACTGCAACAAGAGGCCAGAGCGGTAACTTGGGTCCAAACAGTGAAGGGTCCTATATGCCAGGGGTCAGTAAACTAAGACTTGCAGATCAAGTTTATTCTATCCCTTGTCCCTTGCTGTCTGCAGGGGATTGGTTCCAAGATCCCCCAAGGACACCAAAATATGCAAATGCTCAGGTCTCTTATATAGAATGGTATAGTATTTGCATAGAATCTATGTACATCTTCCTGGATACTTCAACTCATGTCCAGATTACTCATAACACCTGATACAATGTAAATGCTGTGCAATAGTTGTTATACTGTATTGTTTAGGGACTAATGATAAGAGAAGTCTATCCGTGTTCAGCACAGATGAAAAAAATTCTGTGAATATTTTCAATCCATGATTGGTTGAATCTATAGATACAGAACCTATAGATAAAGAAGGCCAACTGTATTTACTATCTAATCCTTTACAAAAGTCAGCCTGGAGAGGTTTAATTAATTAATTAATTAGAGAGACAAAGAGAAAGAGAGAGAGAGAACTTTTATTTACTGGCTCATCTCCAAATGTCCACAATGGCTATGGCTGGGCCAGGACTGGAGCCAGGAACTGTGAACTGAATCCAAATCTCCCACATGGATATCAGGAACCCAATTACTTGAGCCATCACTGCTGTCTTCCAAGATACACATCAGGAGGAAGCTGATGTCGGCAGTAGAGTTGGTTATGGAGCCCAGGTACTCCGATGTGGGGCATACACATCTTAACTGGCATCTTAACTGCTAGGCTAAGCACCTGTCCCTACCTGAAGAACTTTAGACTTCATCTTTTAAAGACTTCACTGTAGGGGCAAATTTCAACGGATGCTTACCTATTGGAGAAAAGGGAAGGAAAAAGAAGTGGGAGTTGCTTTGAACTGGTTAAATTGTGTATATCATTCAAGTACAGATAACTAGTAGGCTGTGACAGGTGTAGCCAAGGCATGGAAGTGAGATTACCCAGGGACTGGAAAATATTCTGTTATCCTGTCTGCTTTTTTTCTTAATTCAGACTTAATTGCTTTTTTAAAAAAAATTATTTATTTGTTTATTTTTTTATTTTTTGACAGGCAGAGTGGACAGCGAGAGAGAGAGACAGAAAGAAAGGTCTTCCTTTGCCGTTGGTTCACCCTCCAATGGCCGCCACAGCTGGCGTGCTGCGGCCGGCGCACCGCGCTGATCCGATGGCAGGAGCCAGGTGTTTCTCCTGGTCTCCCATGGGGTGCAGGGCCCAAGCACTTGGGCCATCCTCCACTGCACTCCCTGGCCACAGCAGAGAGCTGGCCTGGGAGAGGGGCAACCGGGACAGAATCCGGTGCCCTGACCAGGACTAGAACCCGGTGTGCCGGCGCCGCAAGGCGGAGGATTAGCCTAGTGAGCCGAGGCGCCGGCTTATTTATTTATTTTAAAGTCAGAGTTACACAGAAAGAGGAGAGGCAGAAAGAGAGAGAGAGGTCTTCCATCTGATGGTTCACTCCCCAATTGGCTGCAATGACCGGAGCTGTGCTGATCCGAAACCAGGAGCTAGGAGCTTCTTCCGGGTCTCCCATGCGGGGTAGGGGCCCAAGGACTTGAGCCATCTTTTACTGCTTTCCCAGGCCACAGCAGAGAGCTGGATCGGAAGTGGAGCAGCCGGGACTCGAAAAGGCACCCGTATGAGATGCCGGCGCTTCAGGCCAGGGCATTAACCCGCTGAGCCACAGTGCCAGCCCCTAAATTGTGCTTAATAAATGAAGATTCCGAAGAGGAGAACTTCAGGAAAGGTGATGATTGGGAAGGGGTGATAAGTCTTCGCTACAGCTTCATTGTGGATGAAAGAGAAAATGCTCTTTATTTCAAATAAGTTAGTCATAACCGTGTGGAACAACAGCCATTGAAAAGTTGGGGAGTACCTGAGTTGTGTTTGGGTATAGGCATAGATAAGATACAGTGTTCACAACAAAAATGTTTATTTGTGCTGACAAAACAAATTTTCCTTTTTAATTTTTTTAAAGATTTTATTTATTTGAAAGAGTTACACAGAGAAGGGGGGAGAGAGAGAGAGAAGAGAGAGAGAGAGAGAGAGGTGTTCCATCCTTGAGTTCATACCCCATTGGCCGCGCTGGCTGCAGCTGTGCCAATCCGAATCCAGGAGCCTCCTCTGGGTCTCCCATGAGGGTGCAGGGGCCCACGCACTTGGGCCATCTTCCACTGCTTTCCCAGGCCATAGCAGAGAGCTGGATTGGAAGTGGAGCAGCTGGGACTCGAACGGGTGCCCATATGGGATGCCAGCACTGCAGGCATTGGCTTTGCCTGCTATGCTACAGCGCTGGCCCCTTCTTTTTAATTTTAAAAGATTTATTTATTTGAAAGGCAGGAATAAAGAGAAACAGTATGAAGGAGAGAGAGAGAGTGATCCTCCATCCACTAGTTCACTCCCCAAATGGTTGCAATGGCTGGCCCTGGGCCATGACAAAGCCAGGAGCATGTCACAGGTGGAGACTTAACCTGTTATGTCACAACACAGGCTCTTATTTCTCTAGTTTTTAGCATTTCATTAGGAATGAGCTCCCAATGAGGAAGGAGTGTATTGATTAAAAAAAAACTGTGAAATGTTGTAAACTTAATTACGAGGGCCAGAGCAGGGAGGAGGAGGAGATGAGGAAAGTTAATCGGTTACCAGTTGCTGGTGGGGGCCTGGCATCGTGGTGCAGCAGCATCCCATATGAACACTGGTTCGAGTCCCAGCTGCTCCCTTTCAGATCCAGCTCCCTGCTAATGTGCCTGGGAAAGTAGCGGCGGACAGCCAAGTGTTTGGGCCTCTGCACCTAGGTGAGAGACTTAGACGAAGCTGCAGGCTCCTGGCTACAGATCAGCCCAGCTCTGTCCACTGTGGCCATTTGGGGAGTGAATGAACACATGGAAGACCTGTGTGTGTGTGTGTGTGTGTGTGTCTGCCTCGCTGTAACTCTTTCTTTTTTTTTTTTAATTTTTGTTTATTTATTTGAGAGGTAGAGTTGCAGACAGTGAGAGAGAGAGAGACAGAGAGAGAGACAGAGACAGAGAGCAGGGTCTTCCTTCCGTTGGTTCACTCCCCAAATGGCCACAACTACCGGAGCTGTGCTGATCCAAAGCCAGGAGCCAGGTGCTTCTTCCTGGTCTCCCATGCGGGTGCAGGGGCCCAAGATGATATAAAGAGCTCTTCATAAAAAATACATTTATTGCAGTGTTGAGCTCTCTTTTTTTCCATAATGAAAGGAAACAGAACAATAGGAAAAAAATGGAAATAATCTGACAATAAATGAACAGTTAAGGAAATTATCAAGCATTATGTTTAAAACAACTGTAATACCAGGAAAGTGCTCAGGTGGGGAAAAAAATAGCAAATTGTGAATACGGTTTCATTGCAAGTTATTTACTCAATTTCTGCTAAAAATGCAGTCAGACTTGATCCTGGAATGGATTACATTGTGGACCTGATTCTGGACTTGTTGTATTTCTTCCAGCATTGGGCTGAACTAAACAGTTTATGAGGTAGTGATAGCAAAGGACTGCATGGAAAAAGAAGCAAAGACAGACAGACAGAAAGACTAAAAAGGAAGAGCAAAGAAAGACTAGTCCAACCAAATATAAATAATAGCATGTTTAAAAGGTCATTAATTAAAGCAATGTGATACTGCTGTATAAACAAAGGACAGAATAGAAAGTCCAGAAATTTAAAAAAATATACAGCAGAATTCAGTACATGAAAAAGGTGGAATCTTAAGAAAGATAGACTTTATTAAAAACTATTGGCAAGAAACTAGAACTGATATCTTGACATCTGGCAAAAGATATGGGGTACTGTCGTTGTGGTGCATCTGGTTAAGTCACCCCTGTGACACCAGCATCCCATATGGGTGACAGTTGGAGTCCCGGCTGCTGCACTTCCGCTCCAGCTTCCTGCTAGTGCGTCCAGGAAAGCAGTGAAAAATGGCCCAGGTACGTGGGCCCCTACACTCACATGGGAGACCCAAATGGAGTTCTGGGTTCCTGATTTTGACCTAACCCAGCCCTAGCCATTGTGGCCATCTGGAGTGTGAGTGCGCGCTCTCTCTCTCTCTCTTTCTGTAACTCTGCCTTTCAAATAAATAAATGCATCTTAAAAAAAAAAAAAAAAGAGAGAGAGACATAGCTGGGGCCATACCTACAATATATAGCAGGATAAACTCCAAATGGTTCAAATATCTAGATGTAGAAATTGAAATAATAAAATCACTTGAAGGAAACATGAGCAAATTCCTTTTTAACTTTGTAGCGGGAATAGCCTTTTATGAATGACTCAAAAGAGTTCAATTTGACTATGTAAAAATTAAAACTTAAGCACTAAGGAAAAAAAAAGAAGCAAAGACAAAAGACAAGGTACAAAATGGAAATGATGTTTGCAATTCATATCAAAAACAAAGGCCTAATCTCCCTAACCTGTATAAGCTCCTGTAAGAGACAGATAAAAAAAAATCAACCACCCCAGCAGATTAATAGCCAAGGACATAGTGACAAGTCACAGAAAAAGAACTATAAATTGTTCTTCAGCACTTGGAAGATCTTCAACCTCAGTCAGAATAACTCAACGTAATAACTCTCACTTAACAGATAAGCCAAAGTCTGAAAGTTTTTAAAAAGGACAGACTTGATGTCTTCATGTGATACTTTCACACGAACACACAAAGTTATTCCCTGTAGCATTGTTTAGAACAGCAAGACTGGAAACCACCCAAGTGTCCAGCATTGGGGGACTGTCTAAACCATAGCGTAGCCACACAACCACAGCTGTCGTAAATAAATAAGAACAAATGAAGAAGTTCTCTGTTTCCTGATTTGGAAAGCTCTCTAGCATATGTTATTAAAAGGAAAAAAAAGACACAGAACGCTGTGTTACATTTTTTAACAGCCTTATTGAAATATAACTGACATACAGTTCATACATTTAAAGAGCATAATTTTTGGTATATTATGTTATTGATTTTTTTTAAAATTATGATAAAGTATATATCTCGTAAAATTTGCTGATTTAAGCGGTTTTATTTTTAAAATGTTTACCTATTTTCATCTACTTGAAAGGCAAATTAGTAGTGGGAGAAAGAGTCAGAGATCTTTCATTTGCTGGTTCACTCCCCAAATGTCTTCTCTCTGTAACTCTGCCTTTCAAATAAATAAATAAAATCTTAACAACAACGCTGAGTTCACCATCTGAGAAATAGAACACTTCTTATTGCTGCAGGCCCGTAGGAAAATTGGCCAGACCCAAATCAACCTCCCTGTACAGAGAGAAGTTTGAGAATGTATGGAGCTGGGGTAATTGGGGTGGAACGGGGTGGACACAGAACTACAGGGCAGGATAGGTGCAGAGGAAAGGTGGGAGTAGGGCGAAGTCCTCTGATCATGCGCCTTGACAAATCCTGTCTTTCCATGCATAGTGTGTTCAAAGATGGCTCGGGAATGGCACTGGAGGCGTGTCATGTAACATAATAGCAAACCACAAGGTAACTCTCCCGTGTCTTAATCAGTCTGCGACAGGCTCCAGTTACAAGGTTGGCTTCAGCTGGTTCCCTCTGGTTTTATCAGGGACCCTGAAAAGACAGCTCAGAGGTTTTTGTTTTTTGCAGAAGCAGCTATTATAGGATGGTGATTTACTCTGCAACAGGTAGGCAAAGTACTATTATGGGCTGTTAGTATTATGGGCAACCGGGGAATGCTTGCTATTCAGCAAGGGGTGGTGGATCCTTTGTTAGCTACGGTTTCAAAACCGACACAGGATGCGAAAACCAAAGTAGATGTGAATAGGAAGTTATCCAGTCTCCAGTCAATGAACAATTTCTACAAGTCCAAAGTGAGTAAAGAATAACTTAGCTATTTACAGGAGTGCTTTCAAAGGTGCATGGAAAAAAAGAACCTTGTGTTTATTCAAAACAGTGTTAAGTTTTTTATATGTGCAAAAGTACAGGAACGTCAAATTATGCTGATAATTTTTACCACTAATGTTATATTAAAGTAATGATTCTTGTAAACTGCACCCAACATTGCAAATAATATTATCTTGCTATTTCTCAAATTACAATATTCCGGAATGGAAAATAACATAACCTCCCATTGGAGAACGGTGGTTGAAGAAAGTCAGTTGTCCACGGAAATAAATGAAATAAAAAACAAAACTGAATTTTCCTGGTTCTATCAGGAGTACATAGCATTGCTGGAGAGATTCAACCCACACTGCCCCATACTTCTCCCTCCAAAAGTAGGATTCTAACAGCCCAGGACCATTAAAAAAAAAAAAAGGGGGAGACTCAGAAGCCATCATCTCTTGTTGTAACCAGAAAACCCGGTACATGAGAGAAATAACCGACTGTTCAAAGAAAGGCACAGAGACAAAGTTAGTAAGAATGTCACCCAATTATTTAACAAAAGGCAAAAGAAAGCAAGACACCCCAGATCAGTAAACATGCTACTGTTAAAAAAAATACCCAGAGGAGAAAGTTGTTCCCATGAGTCAGAGAGTGGAGGGAAGGAAATAACCCACAATCAGATAGGGATCCCTAAACTCAGAGGCAAAATTTGTTGCAACACCTGGCTGATCAGAGGTTATCCAAAGCTTGTGGGTGGGTCCCAGGAAAACTCCCAAGCTGTATTTTTTCTGGCTACTTTTTCTCTCTAACTCAACAGGCTTCCCGCTTCCCCAAGGGACTACAAAGCAAACACGTGGCCAGCCCACTCAACCCCCGAGTATGTCAGGAGCCGGGAAGGCTGCCAACAGCCCCATTCCCCGATGTAAGTTTTCCTGCCCATAAACAGATTGCAAAATAACATTTCTCACTCCAAACTATCTACCACATTCTGCCAGTTCTTGGGGTGGAGGTGGGGAGTGTGTCTGTTCTTGGAGGGTACTTTGAAAGTACATCTCTTACAAAAGTTTGGAGACTGACCCTACATTCCAATGGGAAAAAAAAAATCCCAAACTACAAGCCATTAAAAAGAAGCAAAACAAGTAAAAACAGAGGAGCCTTTGCTGCAATTTCTTGTGCCCTAATCACCTTGTGCTGACCATTCCTGTCCCTAGATCAATCATTCTTCCCCTGCCTGATTGTGCCTGTAAGCTGTACTCTTCTAGCCTGTGTTTGATTATAACCTTGAGTTTATTACAAGGAAAAATTAAAAACATTGAATGCTGGTGGCTTTCAATTCCTGCGGCAGAGTTTCTGTTAGGATTTTTGAATTAGCTCTTCTGAACGAAGAAAGCTCTAGATTGCTAAACATGAGATCAGCGACCAGTCAAGGGAAAGCTCCAAAAACAGCTCCCCAAAGACCCAGGAAGTGGCTGCAGAGCCAGGAACAAAATGAGATGATGCCTTACCCAGAGTAGGCAGCTTATTCACTCCCTGTGCGTTGGAAAACTTCCCCAAGTTGTTGTTGTTGTTGTTTTTTTTTTTTTTTTTTTTAGCTCTTATCACTGCCACTTGGACGACTAAATATTAAACAGGGAGTTTGCTTAAAGAATCATTATAGCTTCAAGGTCTTTGTTTCACTTAGAGGGATCCCAGCGTTCCACAGCGGACTGGGGGATGGGGTGGGGAGGGGAGGCCATAGAGTGGGAGGAGGGAGCTGAGCTATGCAGGGTGTAGTCTCCAAGTTGGAAAGACAATTTGGAGAAAAATGCTCCCCAGTTTCACAAGGTGCAGTTAGTAGAGTACATTTCTATTTTCCTGTACTCATAATTTTTCTAGCATTTGATGAATTTAAAACAATTACTTCAGGCCAGACGTTTGGCATCATTGTTAAGACTCTGCTTGGGACACCTGCATCCCATGTCAGTATCTGAGTCCAGGCTCTGTTCCCATTCCAGCTTCTTGCTAATGAGCACCCTGGGAGGCAGCAGGTGATGCTCAAGTGCTTGGGTCCCTGCCACCCATGTGGGAGACCGGATTGAGTTCCCAGTTCCTGGCTTCACCCTTGGTCAAGCACCAGCTGTTATGGACATTTGCGAGGTGAATCAGTGGATGGGAGCGCTCGCTCGTTCGCTCTCTCTCTGCCTTTCAAGTAAATACAATAAACACATAAATTTTTAAAAATCATTGGAAATGTTAAAAACATCTGACTTACTGCATTGAGGGTAGTTAGCAGGTTGTTTTTAACAGATGTTCTACCTTGGTGGTGGGACTGCTTTTTAAATTTTTTTGGCATAAAATATTTCAAATATTGAAATGAAAAGTATCATTCTTTTTACTATTGAAAACTGAAAAAGATAAAGTTACTAATGTGCCGGTTTTAAAAAGCCACTTATAACTGGGTAGAGCGATTATATGAGGGTTTTTTTTCTGCCTTCTCTAATTTTGTTTGAGTATTTTATATAATTCCATTTTGTATCTTCTCAGTAATATATGGGATTTTTGTCTCATTTATAATTTTCTCTATTTTTCAAGTGTTCTACAATGACAATGCTTATTTAAACTTTTTTACTTTTTAATCAAAGTTGATCCATGCCCGTAATTTCATAGTTTTATAAAGATCATTACGAAGGATAGCAGGGCTCCCAATCCCTCAAGCCCATTTCTCTAGAGCCAGCAACTTTGCTGTTTACCATGGCATTTCCACATGTTCTTGTTCTTGTATTTGCAGGCCCTGTAAGTGGGCTTCCCCCTATGGTAGAAGCGGATTTCTGTCTGTCACTCAGGTAAGTCCACATCTCACTGCAGCCATTCTCCCAGTACTCATATGGCTATGTTGCAGTTTTGGTTAGAGCAATTAGGTATTTAAGTCCTATTGATCACCAAGCCATGGTATTTTATATATTCCTGCCTTACAGCAAAATGATAGTCTTTGTTATACAATTTGAAGAAAAGAAATTTACACAGACCACTTTGGAAATGTGGGTAGCTCATCTGCATACTATGTTACTCAGTAACGGGGAATTTAAGAGAGCTTTGTGGCTGACTGTCTCTCTGGCTCATTGCTGGCACTCGGTAAGTAGTTATAGAAGGCTTAAACACAGACGGGTCCTCAAGTGACAAGTTCAACCTGTTCAAGACCCTGATTGTTTGACTGAGGTCCATTACGCAAACAAACCATTCAAGGTCATTGAAAGAGTCTTTACTTGGGTTACAAATGTGCCAAAGAATTTTGTAGACTCTGGATGCCTTTTCCCCAAGCAGGAGCATGCTGTAGCGTGGAGAGCAGTCTTCTGCTGTTTTGCAGATTGCTCATTACTTCACACATGATGCTGAAAAAAACACGATTTAATCATAAGCAATTTTCACTTTTCTTACACCAAAGTCGGGAGGTTGGTTTGTTTAGTGTGGGTTGTTTTCTGGAATACAGCAGGGTGTGTGAATTGACATCAACCTTGAATTTGCTCTATGTATAAAGGTGGTTGTACCTGAAGACCAAGCCACATTATTGCCCCAGGTACACTTCTGTTTTTGCCAGGCACATCATGGCTCGTAAAATAACCACTAGTGAACAAAACACCTCTTCTCCTATAGCGTGATTTCTCAGTTATAATGAGAACAAGCTGTCATCCAGCCCTTCCTCTTCATGTATGTGTGACATGTTTGCTAAGTGCTGAGTCATACTTGGCACTTCAGCGGTTTCACCTCACTGTAAAGCAAAATATCAACCTAGCACATGACATTATTTTTTGCCAGTAGCTAATTCTGCTTTGTCTTTGAGCCTGATATAGCTCATCAGTTTTGAGTTTGCTTTTATAAGCTCCCAGAAATAATGGGATGTATATGTGCATTTGCCACAAGAAGAGCAATTTTGAATCATGCTTTTTTAGATTGATCTCTTCTCTATCTTTAGGTATAAAATTATCATTTGCATAATGCAAAAGCATTATTTTATGCTTATTTTGACTAAACACAATCAATTTACCAGGCAGGTGACTCTCATTTGAAATAACAGAAGTTTTAATGCCTTCATTGCACTATTTAATAGAATTACATACCAACGCCCTGGTGGTTTAAATCGTAAGTCTAATAAAAATCCCTTTTTCAGATGTTATTCATTGTACTCCTGATTCAAACTTTTCCTTTCCAGCTATTCGACTGAAATCATCATGTTGCATAGTAAAAAACTAGACTGGGTCCCTGTTGATTGTACTTATGATATTATTTTAAATTGGAGCCTATCACTATATCACTGTTTTTCATCACTGCTTTTAAATAAACCACTTGTGAGTCATTGACCCATTTCTGTACGTTATGGATTCAACATAACAACACAATAATGACCATGGAAAAATGCTAATTGAACAAATGTACTTAACAGCTTGGAGACAATATGAGATAATATAAGCTGAGTCCAACAACATGGATAATGTTAGCAGTGAGAAACTGACTAAGTTGCAGAATGTGTTTATCCAAACATACATGATAGATCTTCCAAAAGTTCCTGGAAAATGTGTATTATGAAAAAAACTGTATGTGGGTTTCAAAATTTTTTTTGCACTACAATAAACTTTCCTTTTAACTGCATTTTCCACACACTTTTTGAAGTACTCACATGCAAGTTCAGCACATGAGGACCCAAAGGCAGAGCTGGAGGGAGTACCGGGTTGACCCCATATCACCGGTTGGTAGGAAAATGAGCACACTATGTGCACATGAAAAGGGTTACACCCTTTAACTACCTGCTTCTGTGCCAAAGTCTAGTTTGCCCACCCCTTCATCTAACAGTATAATAATTTTTTTTTAAATTGATTTATTCATTTTCATCTACTTGAAAGGCAAAGTAACAGAGAGAGAGAGACAGACATACAGAGAGATCTTCCATCCACTGGTTCACTCACCAAATACCTGCAATAGTCAGGGCTGGATCAGGCTCAAGCCAGGATCTAGGAATTTCACATGGGTTCCACATGGATGACAGGAGCCCATGTACTGGAGCCATCACCTGCTGCCTTCCCAGGATGCCTTAGCAGGGAGCTGCTTAAAAATGAACATGCCAGGACAGCATTTCATCACAATATTAACCATCAAGCCAGCAAAATACCATAAACATTGCTAAGAAGTTAAACCTTTTGAAGGCTCAGCTTTGAAATCCTCCCTGCTTACCACTTCTTTCTCTCCTAGCTACACCAAGCAGCTAATGCTCATTAAGAAGCTCACAAGGAGCTCAATTAAAATAGTATTTTTCAAGTCTGATGAAAGTGAAAGAATGACATTGTTGTTTGCTTCTTCCTCTGAAGCCGCCATACCACATATCCACAGACACCACTGCCCCTTTTGTCTCAGACCTTATTGAGAAGGATGAGGAAGGCTCTCTTGGAGGGACAGGAAGATGTTAATGGGAAGGGTGTCAACAGATCATGGAGCTGAGCTGCAGAAGGAAGGCCTCAAGTGCACCCATGTCCTCTATTTTCCAATCGCAGGTGACACTTGGAGCTCAGACACAACTCAGCTCTATCTCCTTGATTGACAGAGGAAGAACCCAAGTTTCATTTTGAGCATGTCACTTTAGGGCTAGCCCGTCTGTGGCTAATCATTCTACAGCTAATTACTGAGTGCCAGCAATGTGTCAGATGGACCGTCAGGCCAAAAGCTCTCTTAAATTCCCAGTCTTTGAGCAATGCGATGAGCCTTCAAAAATTAGGTGGAGAAATGGGATTAAAATATAACTGCCTTTGGGTACAACAATTTTTTGAAATTCATGCATAGTTTTTTCATAATACACATTTTCCATGAACTTTCTGAAGACCCCTTGTATGCATGGATTTCAGCTGTTTTTTGCACTCAAATAAACTTATCTTTTAATTCCATGAACTTCCATATAATAAACAGATGAGATACCTACATTTCCAAAGTGGCCTGCATAAATTCTTTTCGATTTCCAAACTGTAAAAGAAAGAATATTATTTTTCTGTTTATTAGGAATATATAAAATGACATGACTTCATGCCAGTAGGATTTACATAGTCATAATCATATAAATACCTAGTTGATCTGGCCAAAGTGACCACATAACTATATTAGGAGAATGGGTGCAGTTGGGTAGGAGGTAGGTGTGCATAACAGAAATCTACTAAAAAGGAAACTCCAAGGTGAGTGTTTGGTGAAAGGGTTAGAATACCTGTGTCCCATATTAGAGTACCTGGTTTGAATCCTGGCTACTCCACTTCTGATCCAGCTTCCTGCTAATGCTCACCCTGGGAGGCAGCAGTGATGGCTCAAGTACTTAAGTCCCTGCCACCCATGTGGGAGGCCCAGATTGAGTTCCCAGCTCCGGGCTTTCGCCTGGCTGTTGCAGATACTTGAGGAATGAACCAACAGATGAAAGATCTCTCTGCATGGGTCTCTCTGTTTCTCTGCCTTTCAAATAAAATGTAAATAAATAAATAAAAAGTAAAGGGAAGCCGAACATCTAGGTGACTGCAGCAGCTTGAATGACCCAGTCACGCTGACAGGAGGACTGGCCAGCCAACCCACTGGGTCAAGAGAAATAATAACTTGTTGTTGAATTTGATCCACTAAATGTTATAGTGCTTTGCAGTACAATTATTGGCATAGTGAAGACAAGAACCAAAGTCACTTCAGAGAGCATCAACTTTGAGTATACAGATCTGGGTTCGGCCTAGGTCATTCACTCACTAGCTGTATGACCTTAGTTAAGGTCTTAAAACTGTCTGAACTTCTGTTTTTTTCCCCATAAAATGGAGATAACTATAACTAGCCCACAATACTGTTATAAGGACCAAAAGAGTTTACTGTCTTATAGGTATTGTGCTAAGAATAGTGCCCAGCAGAGAGTAAGTATCTAATTCCTATCTTCCATTTAATACTCAAATGGTTAGCATTGGGGTACTAGTATTAATAATAATTTGTAAGGCACATGACATATAAGACTCAATAAATATATGGTAGCTAGTGTTGCTTCTCTTCTGAACTTTTACAATATTCTTGTTTCTACTACTCCTGCAGCTGTTTTCATGACGTTGCCATTACTTATGTACATCACCGCCATGCTAGATTATAAACTTCTTTAGGACATGGTGTTATGTCGCTCATATTTACATTTCCCATTATATAAACCCTCAATGTTTATATGTCAAGTGTCTACATGTTTGTAAAAAGACCATTGATCATAACGTTATAGATGTTTCTATGGTGAAAGAGTACTACACTGTGAGCAAATATGTATGGATTTTTAAAACTGTATTTACTTATTTTTATTTGGTTGAAAGGCAGAGACAGAAGCAGATATTCCATCCACTAGTTCACTTGTGAAACGCCCACAGCAGCTGAGCTGGGTCAGGCTAAAGCCAGGAGGCAGAAACTCAATCAGGGTCTCCCAAATGGGTGGCAGGGACACAGGTACTTGAGCCATCACCACTGCCTCTGAAGTGTGCTTTCCCAGGAAGCTGAGTCAGAATTGGAGGCAAGACTGGGACATAGGCACTCCAGTGTAGGATGCTGGCTTCCCAAGGGGTATCTCAACCGCTGTGCCAAACGCCTTCCCTCGTGAGCAAATGTTAGCAGCGGCTTTCCCAGTAAGAGAGAGTACAATAGGTTTTTGCCTTCCTGTAATGCACTAGAAAGCCCTGTACTTAGTTAATTAGCTGTCCATTTTTTTTTTTTTTTTTTTTTTTTTTTTTTTTTTTTTTTGACAGGCAGAGTGGACAGTGAGAGAGAGAGACAGAGAGAGAAAGGTCTTCCTTTTGCCGCTGGTTCACCCTCCAATGGCCGCCGCTGCAGCCGGCGCACCGCGCTGATCCTGGCAGGAGCCAGGAGCCAGGTGCTTTTCCTGGTCTCCCATGGGGTGCAGGGCCCAAGCACCTGGGCCATCCTCCACTGCACTCCCTGGCCATAGCAGAGAGCTGGCCTGGAAGAGGGGCAACCGGGACAGAATCCGGCGCCCCAACCGGGACTAGAACCCGGTGTGCCGGCGCCGCAAGGTGGAGGATTAGCCTATTGAGCCACGGCGCCGGCTTTAGCTGTCCATTTAACCAAACAGCTGCTCCACACAACAGATTCCTTCCTTCATCAAAAATTATAAATTTATTAAGTAATTGTTTCCCTTTTGGCACTGGAACTAAGTTGGAAATACTCATTAAGAAGATCGCAGGAGCTTAGTGAAAATAATAATTAATCTTATGTTTCAGATTTGACAGCAGAGCTATATTCTAACAATTTATAACATGGTATAGTGCTTTCTGTATTTTTATGTCCAATTCAATTTACCGAAGAAATATTTCAAATACTGATGGGTAAAACATTATTTCTCTTTTCTCCAACAAAAGATCATATTCACATGCTAATGAAGAAAAGTTGAAAACAGTAGAATTTTCTATCGGAACTGACATCGTATGTCATGCTGTTTTGCCTTTAATACAACAAGATGTTTGCTGTGTTCAACAAATGCAGGCTGCAGCGTGAACAACAGATGTGATAAACATAGAAGAGACAAAGATCCATTTTGTCACTGTGAGTTTCAGACTGTAAACAAATTAAAAGAATGCTGCATTTGTCTCCTGAGAAGGCAGTGGCAACACTTGGCTTATTAGGGTAAAGGGTTTCATTTGTATCCAAAGGAAAAAATGAAATTCCAATTGAAATGCAACGACAAACTTATTTAAAACTGATTCCGCACGTTATGCCAGTACATGTGTATGTGTATATATAGTATAACTGCAACCCACAAAGCAGCTGCAAGATTTGGGAGTCAGAGAGAGAGAGAGAGACAGACAGACAGACAGAGAGAAAGAGAGAGGCTGGAAGGATTGATAGCAATCTATCCAAAATACCGGTTGCTTTACAGGTTCACCTAATGAAAGGTTTCTTACTTTGAACAGTGCAGTAATGAATAGAGATGGTCACTGCCTGGAGGGAATTGCAGTCTGAAAACATAAGCAGAGATATCTGTGGTATGAATAAGCTGTGTCAGAAAATGAAGCTAAATTGGGGGTTGGTGCTGTGCCGTAGCAGGTAAAGCTGCCACCTGCAGGGCTGGCATCCCATATGGGCGCCGGTTCTTGTCCCGGCTGCTCCTCTTCCAATCCAGCTCTCTGCTAATGTGCCTGGGAAGGCAGTGGATGATGGCCCAAGTGTTTGGGCCCCTGCACCCACATGGGAATCCTGGATGAAGCTCCCGGCTTCAGTCTGGCCCAGTCTGGCTGTTGCAGCCATTTGGAGAGTGAACCAGGGGATGGAAGATCTCTCTCTGTCTCTCCCCCTCTCCCTCTGTAACTCTGCCTTTCAGAGAAAATTTAGGTAAATCTAAGAGATCACTTTCTAAATAGTAGTATTTTAGGAAGCAATATGTTTTTATTAAGCCACGTCAAAGGTTTATAGTTTCTACTAACTATGCATCTACTTTCTCATTCCTGCTATCTTTGATTATATTTTACTGTATATATAGATTTTCAGTTTTCTTCTTATATTTCAGATTTTTTTTAAAAAGTAAATCTTTACAGACTAAATTTAAGATCTCTTTGTTTCTCACCCCAGTTGTGGCAGACAGATTCTAGCAGGGCTTCCATGATCTCTACCTCCTGAGATTCACACCCTTTTATATTCCCTTGAGTGTGGGTGGGAGCTGCAACTCGTATCTAAGCAATTGAATACTGTAACAGTGATGGATATCACCTACATGATTAGATTATGCCACAGAACTCCATCTTTCTAGCAAACTAGCTCTAGACTAGAGTGGCTCTCGTTCTCTTTGCCAGCTTTGAAGAAGCCAGCTGCCATGAATGCTACAACCACAAGGAATTGAATGTTTCCAACAACCTTGGGAATGTGGGACAAAATGCTTCCATAATAGAGCCTCTATTGTAGCTTGTGGGACCCTAAGTAGAGTACCCAGCTAAGCAGTGCCCAGACTTCTGACCCATACCAACTGCAGGACAATGCGTGGGTGTTGCTGTAGGCTGCTAAATATATTCGTTATGTAGGCAACAGAAAACCAATACAAAGTTTTGTACGAGAAGTAGAGTGCTATTGTAACATGTACCTTAAAAATGTGGGAATTGGGTAGTGAGTGGATAATGGAGGGATTTTAAAAAGTATGGTGGAGAAAGCCTAAGTCACCTGTACAAATTGTTGGCAGAAATCTGAACTTTGAAGATGTTGCTGTGAGGGCTCAAAAGGAAGTGAAGGAGGAAGGAAGGGATGGCAAAAGGCTGATTAATGGGTACTAAGTTGTAGTTAGATAGGTGAAAGAAGTTCCGGTATTCTATTGCACAGTAGTGTGATTATAGATCATGATAATACACTGTACACTCGTATTTTTAGAAAAAACTAGAGGAAAGGTTTTTTTTAATGTTTTCACCATAAAGAAATGATAAATATTTGAGAAAGCAGATATATTCACCCTGATTGGGACATTACACAATGTATACATGTATGAAACATCACATCATAAACATGTATGATTTTTGCATTATCAGTTTAAAGTTTTTAAAATAAAAAGGGAAGGGGCTGGTGCTGTGGCATAGTGGGTTAAGTTTCTGCTTGTGGTACCGGCATCCCATATGGGCGCCGGTTCTAGTCCCAGCTACTCCTCTTCCAATCCAGCTCTCTGCTGTGGCCTGGGAAAGCAGTGGAAGATGGCCCAAGTGCTTGGACCCCCTGCATCCACATGGGAGACCCAGAGGAAACTCCTGGCTCCTGGCTTCATATCGGCACAGCTCTGGCTATTGCGGCCATTTGGGGAGTGAACCAGTGGATGGAAGATCTCTCTCTCTCTCTCTCTCTCTCTCTCTGTGTGTCTCCCTCTCTCTCTGTCAGTCTACTTTTCAAATAAATGAATACATATTTTTTAAGGAAAAAAAAAAACAGGACTTGATGACTTAGGAAATTCTCAGCCTATCCACAGGCCAAAGGGAATAAAATTAATTAAGACAATGCTTTAGAGAAGAAGCTGAGGGTCTTCCTTTTCTTAAACCTCAGAAACATTAAAAGGTCTGAGTACAGAGAGTCCCAGTGTACAATGGTTTGAGGATTTCTTGACTTTATTACGGACCTATAGCAATACGCTTTCCGTAGAAGTAGTGCTTTGAGTTTGAAACTTGGGTCTTGTCCCAGCTAGAGCCGTACAGTCAGTCCCTGTCTGGTGATGTTGGTTAGCAGCCAGCACAGCTCCCAGGTAGCCTGGCAGTCACCACAGTGCTCTGTGCTGCTGAGCTGGCTTGTACCTCTTAAGATACGCCCAACTTTTGATGAGTGTATTGCCATGTGATGCTATCCTACCTGGACGAACGTGTGTATTCGATCATCCAAAGGGTCTTTCAATGCCATTAAAAGTATTGCCTCTCAGATCTTCTAAATCAAATCACAGAGCCTCTCGGGAGCTTAAGGGTGTTGCCGCCCAGTCACTCAACCGGGATCCAACAAGCTAAAGACGGGATCACAGAAGGGAGAGCCAAGATCCATGGGTATGGCTTTTATCTAAAGGAGTGAATCCGTTCAAATGAACCCAAGTCTCAACAGCTTCTTGAGGAAATGATTTCAGCAGAAACACTGCCATCTTGGACTGAAATGGACGGAGAATACAGAGAAAGGGAGCCTGTTGGACTCGCAAAATTCTACTGGCAGGAAGTAGGCTGCTCAAACTACACAACTGGAAAAGGGAGATGGAAGCAAAGGCCTTGAGGGAGACCAAGAGCCACAGAGAATTTTTCCCAGGCCCTAAAAACATAAACAAGGAACTCCCCATATTTGTCCAGATTCCTGACCCACAGAGGCTGTAAAATAATAAATGTGTGTACTTGTATGATGCCACTCAGTTTATGATAACATTGCTACATAATACCAAATAACTGACACAACAGTCTTTCCCTATCTCCTTCTACTCCAAAACTAAGTACTATCATGTACTGGGTATATGTCTTTGCTCTCATGCTGAAAAAAATCTTTCTTTTTTTAAATTTTATTTATTTGTTTGAGAGGTAAAGTTACAGACAGTGTGAGGTAGAGACAGAAAAGTCTCCCGTCCGATGGTTCACACCCCAAATGGCTGCAATGGCCGGAGCTGTGCCAATCCGAAGCCAGGAGCCAGGAGCTTCTTCCAGGTCTCCCACGTGGGTGCAGGGGCCCAAGGACTTGGGCCATCTTCTACTGCTTTCCCAGGCCACAGCAGAGAGCTGGATTGGAAGAGGAGCTGCCGGGACAAGAACTGGTGCCCATATGGGATGCCGGTGCCGCAGGCGGAGGATTAACCTACTGCGCCACAGTGCCGGCCCCTGAAAAATCTTTCTTACCTGAACAGTGGTCTTTCAAAAAAATCACGAAAGTGCATATTGTGATAAAACTAAATGAATGGATTTAAAAAATACTTTGCACCAAAGAAACTTATCTTTCAAAAATCTTATTTATTTATTTGTATTTATTTAAAATGCAGAGACAAAGATCATGCATCTGCTGGCTCACCCCTCCCACCCCCACCCCCCCAAATGCTTGCAACTGGCAAGGCTGCACCAGGCCAAAGCCAGGAGCTGGGAACTCAGTCTGGTTCTCCCATGTGTGTGGCAAGGACCCAACTGCTTGAACCATCATATTGAGAGTTAGCAGGAAGCTGGAATCAGGAGCAGAGCCGGGACTCAAACCCAGGCACTCTAACAGGAGATGCAAATGTCCCGAAAGGCATTTTAACTCTGGTGCCAAATGCCCACCTCCTCAACTTATCTTTTCATTCCATCTCCATGAACTTTTTAAAGCTCTTGCATACTTACTGAACATAATGTATGCTATTCTTTTATGAGTTTTTAGGATTACATAAATGGCTTACATATTGCACAACTGGCCTTTTTCTCTCAGTGTTGCTTTTGAGAGCCATCCATATGCTCCATTGTACAAGTACACTACTTTTATTTATCCATTCCATTATCGATGGACATACAGATGGTGTATGTACAGCAGTTCTTCCTTTATCCAGATTTTCATTTTCTGCAGTTTTGGTTATCCAAAGTCAACTGCGGTCCAAAAATGCCACATGGAAAATTTCAGAAATAAGCTATTCAGAAATGTTAAATTATGCCCCATTCTCAGTAGCATGATGAAATCTCATGCTGTCCATCTCTATTCTCCCAGGGAGATGAGTTGTCTCTCTGTCCAGAATATCCATGCTTTATGTGCTGCCTACCCATTAGTCACTTGGTAGTGTCTCAGTTATCAGAGCAACTGTCACAATATCTCATTGCTTGTGTTCAAGTAACCCTTATTTTACTTCCTAACGGTCTCTAAGCACAAGAGTAGTGATGCTGGCAATTCAAACTTGCCAAAGAGAAGCTATGAAGTGTTCCCTTAAGTGAAAAGGTGAAAGTTTTTTACTTAATAAATAATAAAAAAAAAAAAAACTTGTCTGCTGAGGATGCTAAGATTGGCAGTAAGTTATTATTGTTAATCTCTTACTGTGCCTAATTGACAAGTTACCTTCATCATAGGTGCAGGAAAAAAACATAGCACATGCAGGCTTCTGTACTATCCCCCATTTTAGGCTTCTACTGCGGGACTGGAACATACTGCCTGCAGATAAGAGAGACTAACTACTGTATCGCTTCTCAACTCTAAATTCAAAGATGTCAGCGGCTAGACACCAACCACAGTGGCAGTGTGTACACAGCCAACACTGGTAAATGCTAGAAAACAGGGCTTTTTGTCATCTCAGAAAGTTGATGGCTACATATTTACTAGTACACCACTGAACACCATGGTGTTTGCATGAGGAGCATCTCTAAGTTGTAGTCATAGAAGTAGAGATTTTAGATCTTAGAGGATTAACACTTCTAATTTTACTCTGTTGCTGAATTGCCTAGAAACTGTGTATACCATTCCATGTTCCCATTAACAGTGTGCAAGTTCATTTTTTCAAACCCTCACCAACAGTTGGTATTTTGGGGGGGAGGGCGAATTGGTGGGCCTGAAACAGTATCATTGTTTGATTTTTGGTGGATAGTAACAGCCTTCTTGGGAAATAATAGAGTGCACATATTTAAAATGTGCAAAATTAAGAACACTTGAAACCATCACTATATTGTGACAAGCAATAATGAATATATCTATCACCCTTGAGGGTTTCCTTGAGCCCTTTGTTATCCCTCTGTCTTCATCTGTTTGGGTTGCTATAATAAAAATAGCATAAACTGGGTGGATAAACAGCATGAATTTATTTCTCAGTTCTGAGGCCTGACAAGTCCACAGTCAAGGCCCTGGCAGATTCAGTGTCTAATGAGGGGCCATTCCTCCTGGAGGGTGCACTGTCACTGAGGGCTCGCATGGCAGAAGGGATTCATACTTTTTCAGTTGTATGCAGGATACTTGTGTAGTATTAGATGGAATTCATGACCTTGCTATTGTCTTTATTTGGAGATTAAGTATGGCTTAAAGTGACCTGTACAGGCCCCAAGATGACAAGTGGATTTGTGATGGTTAGCTTTGTCGACTTGATTGGATTAAGGGATACCTAGGTAGTCGGTAAAACATTATTTTCTGAGTGTGTCTGTGAGGTGTTTCTGGAAGAGACTGATTCAGTGGACTGAGAAGAAAAGATGTACTCTCACCCATGTGGGCAGGACTCATCCCATCCATTGAGGTTCTGTACAGAGCAAAGGAAGAAGAGAGCTCCAGAATCTTAGGTCTTCAGAGTCATAACTTACACAGCAGCTCCCCATATTCTCACGTCTTTGACCTTGGACTGAGAGTTACAGCATCAGCTGTCCTGGTTCTCAGGCCAGAACTCTTAATTATACCACAGCTTTTGTGGGCCTTCAGATCAAATTGCAGATGATGTATCATGGGACTTCTTGGTGGCCATGATCACATGACCACTTCCCTTAGTAAATCCCCTTATATACCTGTATCCTACTGGTTTTCAAGAATCCTGTCTAGAACCCTCTTCTATCCCTTTCACCCTGCCCCTGACCCCACTGATCTGTTTGCTGTCATATGGATTCATTTTAAAATATATTTTATTTACCTGAATGGCAGGAAAAGAAACAGAGGTGGATCTTCCATCTGCTCATTCACTCCCCAAATGCCTGCAACAGCCAGGGCTGGGCAGGTGGAAGCCAGGAGACCTGGAACTCAATTTGAGTCTCTCACGTGGGTGGCAGGGCCCCGAGTACTGGAGCCTTCACTGCCACCTCCCAGAGTACACAGTAGCAAGAAGCTGGATTGGAAGTAAAGGAGCCAGGACTCAAACCAGGTACTCCAATATGGGATGTGAGCATCCCAAGCAGTACCTTAAAAACCATGCCAAAGGTCTACCCCAGTTGTCATATAGAATAATTTGAGTTTTCTAGAAATTTATATAAATGGAGTCATATACTCTTTTTTGTGTAGCTTCTTTCACTCAGAATAATTATCTTGAGATCCATTCATACTGTTGCTTCTTGTTCATTTTTTTATTGCTAACTAGTATACTATTGTATGGATATACTACAATGTATTTATCATTTACATGTTCATGGATAATTGTTGTTCTTAGTTTTTTTTGAAAAATTTATTTTTATTTATTTGAAAGGCAGAATTACAGAGAGAGGCAGAGAGAGAGAGAGAGAGAGAGAGAGAGAGAGGATATCTTCTAACTACTGGTTTACTCCCCAAATAGCCACAACACACAACAGCTGGGGCAGGGCCAGCATGAAGCCAGGACCCTGGAACTGCATCAGGATCTCCCAGGTGGGTGCAGGGGCCCAAGCACTTGAGTCATCTTCCATTGCTTTCTCAGGCACATTAGAAGTAGAGCAACTGGTGCTCGTATGGGATGTCGGCATCATAGACTGTGGCTGAACTCACTACACCACAACACCAGCCCATGTTTCTTATCCAACAAATAGCTTTTGGCTATTATAAATAAAGAGTCTATGTGCAAGCCTTTATGTGGACATAAGCTTTCATATCTTTTAGGTAAATACTTAAAAATGGTGTTGCTTGGAGCCAGCATTGTGGCATAGCGGATAAAGCCATTGCCTGAGATGCTGGCATTCCATATGGATGCTAGTTCAAGTCCCAGATGCTCCACTTCCCATCCAGCTTCCTGTTAATGACCTGGGAAAGCAGCAGAAGATGGCCCAAGTGCTTGGGCCCTTGCACCCATGTAGGGGACCCAGATGAAGCTCATGGCTCTTGGCTTCGGCCTGGTCCAGCCTCTGCCATGGCAGCCATCTAGGTAGTGAACCAGTGGATGGAAGATCTCTCTCTCTTTGCATCTCCCTCTCTCTGTAACTTTGCCTTTCAAATAAAATAAAATGAATCTTTTTTAAAAACGGTGTTGCAGATCATATGGTAGGCATCGGTTTAATTTTATAAGATATTGCTAAACTATTTTCCAAAATGATTGTATAATTCAACACTCCCACCAGCAATGTATGGGAATTCCAGTTGCTCCATAACATTGCCAACACTTAGTACGGTCAGATTTTTTCTTTTTTGCATTTTAGACATTATAATATGTAAATAGTGATATCATAGCAGTCTAGCTTGCATTTCTATGACCAACATCTTTTTTAAAAGATTTATTTATCTATTTTGAAAGAGTTACAGAGACCAGTGGACTTCTTGTCCCTGGCACATCAGCACCCTTGGGACCTGTCTGGCAGCTGCCTGAACATTTTGTTTCAGAGGCAGTCCCAAGTAGCTGACCATTGACTAGGGCATCATTGGCCTAAGGTGTTCTTTGTATTAGAAGAAAAATAGACTCAAATTCAATTAGAATCTAAAAAGATGTTTTTGGTAAATAACAATTTTGTGCATGAGAATTTGGTTCAGCTGTAACGGACATTGGGTTTAAAGGAATTTCTCTTTTTTGAATCTAGGAAGATTACTGCCTTTAAAAATATTGCTTTGTGGGGCCAGCACTGTGGCGTAGCAGGTAAATCCTCCACCTACAGTGCCAACATCCCATATGGGCACCGGTTCAAGTCCCAGCTGCTCCACTTCTGATCCAGCTCTCTGCTATGGCCTGGGAAAGCAGTAGAAGATGGCCCAAGTCCTTGGGCTCCTGCACTCACGTGGGAGACCCAAAAGAAGCTCCTGGCTTCTGGCTTCAGACTGGCACAGCTCTGGCCATTGTGGCCAATTGGGGAGTGAACCAGCGGATGGAAGACCTCTCTCTCTCTCTGCCTCTCCTTCTCTTTCTGTGTAACTCTGACTTTCAAATAAATAAATAAATAAATCTTAAAAAAAAGTTATAGAGAGAGAGAGGGAGAGAAAAAAGTCTAAAATAATTCTAATCCCTGAATTTTTCTTCTCTATAAATGCCTTCAGAATGTTTTTGTCTCCTATCTACAATTTTTCACATTGATGTGCTTTGCTATGGCCATATTTTCATTCACTGTGCTGAAGCCAGGAGACAAGAACTCAGATCTTCATGTGGGTGGCAGGAACCCAAGCGCTTGAGCCATCATCTGCTGCCTCCCAGGTGTATATTTCAAATTAAATGTAATTTAATAAATAAAAATTTAAAAAGAAAATATGCATGATATTTTAATTCCATTTTCCCACATTTTGAAGTACCTTCACACCCACAAATATACACACACATATGTATTTATATGTATATATGTTTTCTATTGCTGCTGTACAAATTTAGCAGATTGGAACAGTACAAATTTATTATTTTATAGTTCTGTGGACTCAAAGTCTGACACGTGTCAGATTTAAGCTAAAGTCAAGTTAGTAGTAGTATTGCATTCTTTTCTGGAAAAATCTATTTCCTTCTTGGCTGTAACCTGGGGGACTGCCCTTAGCTCTTAAAGTTCTCTGATCCTTGTACACAACATCTCTAAATCCTTCTTACGCTGCCATGTCTCTAACTCATTCATTCGCTTCCTTCTTCCACTTTTCAGACTCATGTGATTAGTGATCTATAGTATAATCCATTAGTATAATCTCCCTATCCCCAACTCCCTAACCTTAATCACATCTCTTTTCTCCTTTCCCATGGGGGGTAAGAATTTCTCAGGTTCTAGAAATTAGGACATGGATATCTCTGGGGACCATTATTCTGCCTACCACAGGGATAAAAATAAAAGACTATTTTCTTGTTATTTTAATAACTTTAAAAGATAATTGAGGGGCAGGTGTTGAACAACAGGTTAAGCCAATGCCTACATCCCATATTAGAGTGATGATTGGAGTCCTGACTACTCCACTTCCTATCCTGCTCCCTGATAATTCATCCTACGAGGCAGCAGATGGTGGCTCAAGTGCTCGGGCCCCTGTAACACATATGGAAGACCCAGATGGAGTTCTGGGCTCCTAGTTTCAGCCTGACCCAGCCCCAGCTGTTACAGGCATTTGGTGAATGAACCAGCAGATGGAAGATCTCTCTCTCTCTCTCTCTCTCTCTCTCTCTCTGTCACTCTGCCTTTTAAATAAATATTTATTTTTTTAAAGATTTATTTATTTATTTGAAAGTCAGAGTTACACAGAGATTGAAGAGGCAGAGAGAGAAAGAGGGGTCTTCCATCCGATGGTTCACTCCCTAATCTGCCTCAACAGCTGGAGCTGCACTGATCCAAAGCCAGGAGCCAGGAACTTCTTCCTGGTCCCCCATGCAGGTGCAGGGGCCCAAGCACTTGGGCCATCTTCTACTGCTTTCCCAGGCCATAGAAGAGAGCTATGAGCACTTAGAGTCTAGCTTTTCTTTTTAAAGTTTTAATGTAGTCAAATTTATGAATTTTAAAAATAATTTTAAAAAAGATTTTATTTATTTGAAAGGCAGAGTTACAGAGAGAGGTGAGGCAGAGAGAGAGAGAGGTCTGCTGGTTCACTCCCCAATTGACTGCAACAGCCAGAGATGTGCCAATCTGAACCCAGGAGCCAGGAGCTTCTTCTGGGTCTCTCACATGGGTGCAGGGGCCCAAGGACTTGGGCCATCTTCTACTGCTTTCCCAGGCCATAGCAGAGAGCTGGATGGGAAGTGGAGCAGCCGGGTCTCAAACTTGCACCCGTGTGGGATACCGGCGCTTCAGGCCAGGGCTTTAATCTGCTGCGCCGCAACGCTGGCCCTTAAAATAATTTTTAAAAATTTATATAAATATTTTAATGTAGTCAAATTTTTAATCTTTTCTTTATCAAAGAAACTATATAAACTATAGTTTATATAAACTATATAAACTATAGTTTATATAAACTATATAAACTATAAGTTTATTTTTTTTGTCTTGCTGAAGAAGTCCTACATTTTCTTTTGAAACTTTAAAAGGTTTTCTACTTGGGGGCAGGGCTGTGGAGCAGCTGGTTAAGTCAAGGCCTGCAACACCAGCATCCCACATGGGCAGCGATTTGAGTCCCGGCTGCTGCACTTCAGATCCAGCTCCCTGCTAATATGCCTTGTAGAGCAGCAGATGGCCCAAGTCCTTGGGCCCCTGCACCCATGTGGGAGACCTGGAAGAAGCTCCTGGCTCCTGGCTCTGGCCTGGCCCAGCCCCGTTGTTGTGGCCATTTGGGGAGTGAACCAGTGGATGGAAGATCTCTCTCTCTCTCTCTCTCTGTAACTGTGCCTTTCAAATAAATAAATATATGTATTTTAGAAAAGGTTTTCTACTTACATTTAAGCCTTTAATTCATCTGGAATTCATTGTGATCTAGTAGCTTAAGTTGGCCTACTATCAGGCCGTCCTTTACCTTGTTGGTTTATAATATCTTCTCTGTTATATAGCAAGCTGTCTAGACCTGTTTCTGAATTTTTATTATGTTCAATCAATTTATCTCTGAACTATTATCATACTGGTTTATTGTAGCACAGCTTTTAATAAGCTTAATATTAGGGCAGATCTCACCTCCTCCTAAAGATTCTTGGATATTATATAGAATTTCTTCACAAGGTGAAGACAGGGTGATTTATTAGTTATTTGTCTTGTGAGATTAGCATTAACTTGCTGAAAGTCATCAATGAATTCCCACCACACTTGGAAAGAGAACCTAAATTCCATACCCCGACCCGCAAAACCCTCTCTAAGTTGTGCCTGATACTTCCATCTTGTTCCCAAAATCTTTCAGGGGAATTTTAGCATTCGAATGTCAAGTTCCAAGAAAATTCATGTTTAGTTTTTGTTTGAAATTGCATTGCATTTGCCGATTCCATCTATTCTGCAATGCCATAGATTGTAAGACACATCATTATTTTATGTGCCAGTAAGAAAGAAAAATCGCTGCCTATTAACTGTGACATAACACTTTCTTATCACTTAGGCTTTTTTTTATTGTACTTATTGAAAGTGCTGCTTTAGGCTTATTTAGATGTATACTTTTATTATGTATTTTCCTCATGTGTGCATAAAAATGAAAATGTAAGTGAAATAAATTGGTTAAGTTGTCCCTAAAACTTCTGACTTTCCTGAGTCACTGTAAAACTTCAATATCAGTATTTTTCCATATAATAATAGCTTCTGTGCCATCAAGGACATTGTTAATGCAGCATTTATTGTAGGAATAGCCTAGCACCAAAACACAATTCAACTTCACCTACTGCGAGTATCTCCCTGTCTTAGGTCCTATAAAACTCCTGGGCTGTTCTTTGCCAGGAAATATGCAATTTCATTCATTGCTCTAATAAGAAAGATTGGTTCCCTTGGTATCAAATTTATGCCCAGTGCTCTGTTTCTGTGCATTTCTGCATACACAATTTTTCATTTTCATGCTAAATCATAGTATTATTACCATTTTAAGACACATTATAAACCATTAAACACATAGTGCAAAAGTACACATAACAATTAAAGTGACAAGAATATGAGCAGCTGTGACGAGAAGTCTACTCAGGCTCAGGCTATGACAGCTTCATCACAGTCTATCCTGGCAGACAAGACATAAGGAACCATTGGTTCTAAGACACATCCCACTGTTAGAGCCAGTTTAAAAAATACCCTTATAACAGATGAACTATAGTATTTGTAGCAGAATTATCATTTAAAAATGGAATTGTGTAGTTCTTGAGTATCATAAGTGAAGATTTAACAAGGCTTTTAATAATTTCTGCAATAATTTCTTATAATTTTTTGCTATTTTATACAATTGTATACAATATATGTATACTGTATAAAATTACATTTTATAGTTTTTTAAAAGATTTTATTTATGTATTTGAAAGGCAGAATTACAGAGAGGGGGGAAGACACACATACACACACAAACACACACACACACACACACACACACAGAGACAGAGAGACAGAGAGACAGAGAGAGAGAGCATCCATGGCTGCAATGGCTGGAGCTGGGCTTATCTGAAATCAGGAGCCAAGAGCTTCTCCCAGGTCTCCCACATGGCTATGGGAGCCCAGGGACTTAGGGCGTCTGCTGCTTTCCCAGGCACATTAGCAGGGAGCTGGATCAGAAGTGGAGCAGCGAGGCCACATAGGGGATGCCAGCGCTGCAGGCAGTGGTTTAACCCACTGTGCCACAGCTCCAGCTCTGCATATTACAACTGATTATTGAGTTTAGGTATGCTGCTATTGTTTCATATACTGATCTGGTTTGCAGAAATCCTGCTAACCTAATTCAATAACTTTTCTTAGATTTTTCTGTCAAGACAAAGCACGTTGTTTACAAACACAGCACCATGTCTCTTCCTTGGCTAGCTAAGCCTCCTAATTACTTTTCCTTTCTTGTTTCATCAGCTAGGACAACTAGCACAATGTGGAATGGATGTGGTTATGATACATATATTTGTCTTATTTAAAAAGTTAGTGCAGGCCAGCGCTGTGGCACAGCAGGTTAACACCCTGGCCCAAAGCACCGGCATCCCATTTGGGCGCCGGTTGGAGACCTGGCTGCTCCAGGTCTCGCTCCCCTACCAACTGCTCTTCCTGCCAAGATATCAAAATCCAAGGATGTTCTTGTTCCTTATATAAAATACAAAATGTCACATAAATGCTATGTAAATACGTGTACTGTTTGGGGAATAACAACAAGTCTGCATGTGTTCAGTACAGACAAGATCTTTGTCCAAACATTTTCAACCTTGAATCCATGGATATGGAAATCCGTGGATACAGAGGCTGACCAACTGTACTCCCAGTTTTCTGTAAATTTTAATTCTGAGAAAAGGTTGAATTTTATCATATGTCTTTTCTATCTATCAGCATGACCATATAGTTTTTCTAGTCTATTAATGTAGTAAATTCTGTTGATAGAATTTTCTGAATTTTGAACAACCCTTGCAAGTTCTGGCATAAACCATACCTAATTATAAATTTCTTTTTTATTCGGGGTTGTATTCAAATTGTTATTATTTTATTTAGGATTTTGGAGTCTTAATCTTGTACCTTGTAAGATAAATTAAGTAACTAACTCTCTTTTTTATTTTCTGTAAAACTTCTTAACTAGGGATTTTGGTGATATATATTTTATTACCAAATTTCTTTCCATGGCTAGTAGACTGCTTACATTTTCTTCTTGAATCAACTTTGGAGATATATATACACACACATACACACACACATATTTAATTACCCACTTTACATGGTCTTCAATTTATTGGCATTAATTTGTTAACAGTTGTTACCTTATTATTTCTAAATTTCTACAGTAATTTAGTAATAATTGCTTTTTATTTCAAATTTTCTTTCACTTGTTTTTTTCCTTGAACAGTCTTGCTAGAGCTTTACCTTTGTTAATTTGCAAAGGAATTTTGCCATATGTATTTTGCGTAAAAACAGTGTCTGTTTTTCTCCTAGGATTTTATCTTATTATGTTCAGTTTATTTATTGAGGTTTTCTAATTTCCAAAAACATGTGATCACTGTTTTTAAAATTTCTAAAGTAACTGTGTTGAATGTAGCAAGTGACCTATTTGCTTATTTATTACAAGCTTTTGAAATGTGATCTTACAGTAATACTCTTAGAACTTGTTGCTATCTTCCATGATATTTCCTTTTTCAAATTAAGATATTTTACTCAGAATTAAGAAATTATTAACCTGAATGATAGCAATTTAAGCCTGAACAAAATTAACTAATTTGCTAACTGATATTTTGGTTACAGATGTTAACCTTTGTCCGGCCATGTACATTACACTCAGGGTGAATCTTGCAAAGCATGCAGACATTTAACTCTACTATTTTAACTTGCAGGCACTTATCTTAAAAGCCTTTTGTTTTTCTTGCATTGGCTTAATAGCAGCTCACATCTCACCCTTAAATATATTGGCTTTGGCTTTGAAATTAGTTAATTTTGTTTCCATGTGGCTAGTTTTTTTTTCCCCATATCTTCAAAGTATTTGGATTTCCTTTTTCTGGTTTCAGAGTCGCACTACATGCTCCATGGACAACTGTGCTAGCTCTTTCAGAGTAAGGGCCCTGGGGTCTTTCTCTTTATGGCTCTCAAGCCTCGGGCACAATTCCTGCACCATGATGGATGAAGACATTACCAACAGGCAGCATTCACTGATCACTTGCCGTATTGCCAGCATTGCACCAGATGTTTTGCATGTGTTATCAAAATTTGTTAAAGCAATCATTTCTTTTTGGAACATCAAGCTCTCTTACAGATAGTAGGAATGAGTTCTAGTGTTCGATTGCCCAGCAGGATGACTATAGTTAGCAATAATATATTGTGTATGTCAAAATAGCTAAAAGGGAGGATTTTGAATGTTCCCACCACAAGAAATGATAAACATTTGAGGTGTTAGATATGCTAATCACTCCAATTTGTTATTACACATTGTATACATATCTCAAAACATCATACTGCACCCCATAAACATGTACAGTTATTATGCATTAATTAGAAATGTTTAAAGCCACTAAATTCAAGAAATAACAATAAACAATGATGAAAACAATCAGGCTCTCTTGAAACAGAAAGTACAACAGTGGTTGCCAAGGGCTGGGGTAGGGGGAGTGGGGAGTTGTTTAAAAGGGGGTAGAGTTTGAGTTTTGCAATATTAGGAGCTCAGAAACCTGTTGCCCAACTATGTGAATGTATTCAACACTACTGAACTATATGCTTAGAAATGGTTAGAAATGTACATTTTATGCTATGTGTTTTTTATAACAATGAAAAAAAAAGTTTAAATGATCAGCCTCTTTCATTTTGAGAATTAAAAAACTAAGACTCATCCAAGGGCTAAGAACCCACTCTGAAATGTTAACGCAAGGCCTCAGAGCGCGTGGCCAAAAGACGATTTAATTTACTTTCAGTTTTGTTTGTATTTTCCCTAGAATTTAACAGAATTTGGTACAAATGAAAAATTTCCTCTTTTGGACCTTTTAAAGAAGAAAATATACCTTTAATTCTTATCTTTAGTGAGCATGACATGAGGATTTGCCTGTCTAACATGATTCACTCTGGACACAGCAAAATACTTCAAAAGGTTTATGAGAACTGGACTTAAAAAGATTTTTATTTTGGTGCAAAAAATGTTGAAGTCCACGCATATAATGTTTGAAAACCCAATATCCACTTTAAAATAAAGTGAAAGAATAAAAAGGAGTAAAATAATTTAAAATACTCAACAATCTTCCAAAAAATGCTGTCAGAAAATACATTGTCATTTTTTAAAAGATGTATTTATTTATTTGAAAGGTAAGAGAGAGAGAGAAGTAGAGAGACGGAGAGATCTTCCATCCACTGGTTCACTCCCCAGATGGCCGAAGCAATCGGGTCAGGCCGGGCTGAAGCCAGGAACCAGGAGCTTCTTCAGGGTTTCTCACATGGGTGGCAGGGGCCCAAGCACTTGGGCCATCTTCTGCCTCTACTGCTCTCGCAGGCACATTAACAGGGAGCTTGATTGGAAGTGGAGTAGCAGGGATTCGAACTGGCTCCCGCATGAGATGCTGGCACTGCAGGTGGCAGCTTAACTAGCTGTGGCACAGTGCCGGCCCCCACCATGTGATCTTTAACCTCACATTATTGTTCTAAAATCAGTCCCCCCATATTTCCCAAATTAGATAAGAAGCATACCCGCTTCACAGATAATCACCATGGGAGGTCAAGGATGAGGAAGGCCTAGGGTGGCCTACAGGACTCTCAGTTAAATTTGAACCTCAGATAAACAATGAAACATTTTTTTTTTTAGTATAAACATGCTCAATGGTCTATTTGGGACATATTCATGATCAAAATAGTGCTTACTATTTACTCAATAAGGAACCTAGCAATTGTAATGAGGAACAACCCCTACCCTCACAGACCTCACATTCTGGTGGATGGGCAATGACAGGGCACAGATTAGGTGCACAGATAACTGTGGTGTGGGCCATGGGCTAGCTTTTGAAAGACTATATTTTCTTTCTTCTGCACCAACATTTTTGTAGGTGTCCATCCATCCTGATACACATAACTCTTCATTTTCCATTGGGACGGTCCCAGGAACATTCAGCTCTAATGTATCATTTGTTCATCTCTTATGCTTAAATTTGTTAAGATGAGTAGGTGTCTTGTTTGTGCTGTCATTAAGGAGGCCATATGTTAGCATAGCCATATGTAGGAGTGTTTTTATTCTTTTAGAGTTCAAAAAAGGGCATCTCTCAAGAAGCCTTAATTGCGTCTCAAAGAACAATATAAAAGCAAAACAATAAGTGAAGCCCTAGCCATGCCAAAATCTATTTATTATATTCCATTTATTTCCAACATTAAGTTTAATGTCTGAAAGCAAGGCAAAACAAAACAAGCAGAAGCTAATTTTATTATACAGCTAGACACTGAATAATCCTTGTGCCTGAGAAGGCTATACCTGCATCATCTGAGCCCAATAGCAACTCTATAAGCCTAACCACACTGTACTCTATATGAGGATAGCAATCCTTTCCAGGCACTGCAAAGAAGAATTAAGTCTAATATTGAGAAGTGTTTACTGTCCTTTGATTTAATAACTGGTTTTATCTTTGGTACAACTTACAAATTTCATAAATGTGTAGTAATTTTCCCAAGATAAAGACTCGATTTAAATATAAAATAATAGGACACTTTTTCCTTACAATGTACAAGAAGATTTATATATATATAAAAAACATATATAAAATATATATATTAGAAAAATAGAAGCCCATTCCTTTGATGGTTTTTCGAACTAGATATATCTGATTCTTTTTGTAGTTTTCCCTTTTCAAAACATTTATTCTTTACCCTTTAAAAAGAATTTATGCATCTGCTGTTTTGAAAACATTTTAAGGTCTTCTTGAGAATACACATATTATGCTCTCAAATCTTGAAATGGATGGAGTTCTGGCATATATCCCCAAATTACTTATGTTCTTGAAATGATGAACTCTAATTTCCTCAATTATTACATTATTTCAGTTTTCATGTTCCTCGGTTTCCAGGTATTGTATCCTAATCCATGACTTTCCTCCCTCAGTAGTTTGCTTTGTGAAATTATGGAGTTAGAATCACTGCTGAGAGGGGTGGGCATTTGATGCAATGGTTAAGACGTTGCTAGGGACACTTCCATCCCATATCAGAGTGCCTGGGCTCACGTTCCAGCTCTGCTCCCAATTCCAGCAATCCTGTTCATTTTCACTCTAGGAAGCAGCAAGGGATGGCTAGAGTAGATGGATGCCCGCCAACCACCTAGAAGATCCAGATTGAGTTCCTGGTTCCCAGCTCCTGGGTTGGACCTGAGTCACCCTGGCATTTGGGGAGTGAACCAATGGATGGGAGAGTCTTCTGTTTCTGTCTCTCTGCCTTTCAAATAAAAAAATAAATTAAAATTTAAAACAAAATATTACATCCCTTTCATAAGGCTTTGAAATGCTGAGGCTAAGTTTCCTCTGGCCTCTTAAAACCCAGAAGATGATGGGGTAGAGACAGAAATTTGTGCAATACAGAGGCTTCGTTTGTGCCTTTTTTTTTTTTCAGTGATTTGTGTCTCAAAAAGGTTAGCACTTCTAAAGCACCAAACATGATGCCTTCTTGTTGATGTATTGTAGAGAAATGAAATATTTCCAAAGGAATTTGTTAGCAAATATCCAGATCTATGTCTTTGGGATAGCTACTGCTGATTGGTATCCCTTGGGTGTCTGTACAATGCTTTATCCAAACAGTTTCCTATTGACATGTGGCTCGCTCCTAAACTTTTGTTTGTACAAATAATGCTCAACAAATAACAGTGTGCATAGCATACTTCAAATCTGTTCAGAATGTAGTTCACATTTAATCCACAGAAGTGGGACTTGTGGACCAAACTGGAAACACATTTGTGTTTTTACTAAATAGTGCCCGCCCCCTGCTGACATAGAGCCACTGTTCTAACGTCTTAAGCATCATCTAAAACTCCTGGCATCATTTCTGTCAGCTCTCTGCAGAGAGTGTGTGGCTACTCAGGGGAATGACACTGTAGTCACCTTTGGGAAGGGCACGAGGACTTAACCACTCATGATGTAGACATCATTTGTTGTCCCTTCTCTTCTGCTGCCCTCTTCCTTTGTCAACAGCACTCTCTTCAGGGCCTTTGGGAAGTCCTGATACTTGGCCCACAGGGAACCCTTGCCACGCCTCATCCATCCTTGGGCTCTCTCTGGTGTCTTAGAATAATCTTCTCACTTCATCACCAAGCATCTCTTACATCTCCCCTGGGGCCTTCTCTGAAGATTTATTAATAATACTCAACAAAGTTTTAATGACATCATGCATTACTGAATGCAAATTTCAGTTAAACACTGCTTTACCCAAAGGACCAGCCCTAATGGTGGAATTTTCCACAGCTCAAGGCAGGTCTAGCGATAAGTCACTGCTCTGTGCTGAAGTCAGGTCTGTGATAAGTCTTTGCTCATGTACCTATCGCCCTGCCTTTGGAGGCAAAGTGCCGAGTGCTCCCCTCCCAGTCTTCTTTAACCATAGGCAAGTGATGAATCACTTCTTTCTTTTTTCTTTACCCCATCAAGAAAGTTTGTGGATTTCAAGTCTGATAGTAGAAATGTAGCATGGTGCTGACTGAATGCATGGTCCATGTGCTCTGTGCCCTTTTTTTTTAGTTTTTTATTTATTTATTTATTTATTTGAGAGGCAGAATTACAGACAGAGATGGAGAGACAGAGAGAAAGGTCTTCCAACCACTGGTTCATCCCCAAATGGCTGCAATGGCTGGAGCTGGGCCGATCCGAATCCAGGAGCCAGGAGCTTCCTCTGGGTCTCCCAAGTGGGTACAGGGGCTCAAGCACTTGATCCATCTTCTACTGTTTTCCCAGGCCATTAACAAGGAGCTGGATTTGAAGTGGAGTAGCTGAGACTTGAACTGGTGCCCATCTGTGATGCCGGCACCACAGATGGAGGCTTAACCTACTATGCCACAGTGCTGGTTCTTTGTTTCCTTTAAATGTGTATTTATTTATTTGTATTTGAAAGGCAGAGGTACGAGAAAAGGGGGCAGAGAGAGAGACAGAAAGAGAGAGAGATCTTTCATCTGCTAATTCACCTGCCAAATGCCCACAGCAACCAGGGCTGGGCCAGACGGAAGCCAGGAGGCATCCAGGTCTTCCACAGGGGTGGCAGGAAGTTGAGCCATTATCCACTGCTCCCCAGGATGCAGGTTCCTAGGAGCTGGATCAGAGGAAGCAGGGTAGCTGGGACTCAACCCAGGCATCCCAGTATGAGATGCGGGCTTCCCAAGTGGTGGCTTAACCTGCTGTACCACAATACCTGCTCCCCTGTACTCTGTTTTGAATCAACTAAGCAAAAAGCTGTCATTAGATAGCCTAACTATCTTAACTATTGAGACTTAAGATTTGATGACTGGTTAATGAACAAAGATTTGTAGCATAAATCTTTGACCCAAGAGAGACAAGAGTAAGACATAGCTCAGCAAAGGCTCAGAGCTAGATATGAGTTAGGAAGGCTACTTCAATTGGAAAGCAGTGATGATCCTTGCATGTTAAAATTGAAAAACAAAGCATTTTGTATGATAAAAACCATAGACATAGGCCGGCGCCATGGCTCAATAGGCTAATCCTCCGCCTGTGGCACCGGCACACCGGGTTCTAGTCCCGGTCAGGGTGCCAGATTCTGTCCCAGTCACTCCTCTTCCTGTCCAGCTCTCTGCTGTGGCCCGGGAGTGCAGTGGAGGATGGCCCAAGTGCTTGGGCCCTGCACCCGCTTGGGAGACCAGGAGAAGCACCTGGCTCCTGGCTTCAGATCGGTGCGGTGCACCGGCCGCAGCGCACCGGCCACAGCGGCCGTTGGGGGGTGAACCAACGGCAAAGGAAGACCTTTCTCTCTGTCTCTCTCTCTCTCACTGTCCACTCTGCCTGTCAAAAAAACAAAAACAAAAACAAAAACAAAAACAAAAACAAAAACATAGACATAGTCAAGAGAAATATAACAAACAGGAAAAAATATGCAAATTATATTGATTTTACAAAAGCACTTAACAACAGAAAAATAACAAATAAAAAAAAGCTAAAAGACATAACCAGAGGGTTCACAAAGAAAGAAAAGCAATGTGTATCAAACTTATGAAACAAAATTCGACCTCACTCATTATAAGAGAAATGCAAATTATAATTACTTTAAGATACCATTTTTTATTTATCAGCTTGGCAAAAATTCAAGTTTGAAAATGCATCCCTGGTAAGCCTGTAGGGAAGCAGGCACTCTTATTCATTGCTGGTAGGAGTGCAAAATGTTATTGTCCCCATGGAGGGGAATTGGGCAACAGCTAGCAAAAAGTCAAATGCGTTTATAGTTTGACCCAGCAATCTTACTTCTAAGAATCAAATGTAAATTACACTTGAACAGATTTGCAATAATATGTTCATGGTTATTTACTGAACATTATTTGTACACACAAAAATTTAAGAGCAATCCACAGACCCATCAATAGGGAACTGACTGAATAAACCATTGTACAGTCACACAATGGATTTTAAACAGTCATTAAAAAAAATGAGATCTCTGTGTTACTTTACCGTGGTTACCATAGCAAATTATTACAAACTTGGTGGCTTAAAACAATAGGGATGTATTTCCTCACAGTTCCAGAGGCCAGAAGTCCAAGATCAAGATATTGGAAGGGTTTGTTCCTTCTGAGGCTTTGAAAGAGCATCTGTTCCATATTTCTCTCTTGGCTTTTGGGAGCTGCCTGCGATCCTAGGCATTCTTTGGGTTTGTTACTGCTTCATTCTAACCTCTGTCTCCATCTTCAAGTGGCCTTCTCCTCCTTCTATCTGGAATCTTCCTGTCTTTTATAAGGATATTCATGATTGAATTTAGGTCTTACTTTCATCCAGGATAATCGCATCTTGACATCCTTACCTTAATTACATCTGCAAAGACCTTTATTCCGAAATAAGGTCACATTCTGAAGTTCTGGATGGATGTATCTTTGGGGGAAAATAATCTAACTCACTGTAGTCTCTATATAATAATGTGAATTGATTTCCAGAAGAATCAGTAACTTTTAAGAACAAGGTGCAGAACGGTGTTTATAGAATGCTATATTTTGTGTGAGAAAGGAGGATAAATATGAGTACGTACTTACAAACACACAGATGCACATATTTCCATATGCATGTATCTCCAAACAGTAACACTAGAACAATAAATCAGAAACCAATCAAACTTGTTAACTCTGGGTGAAAAAGGAGGTGAGAAGACAGGGACAGAAGAGAGACTTCTAAAATACCTTTTTTTTTAAAAAAAAAAAAAGATTTATTTATTTATTTGAAAGTCAGAGTTACACAGACAGAGAAGAGGCAGAAAGAGAGAGGTCTTCCATCCGCTGGTTCACTCCCCAATCTGCCTCAACAGCTGGAGCTGCGCCGATCCAAAGCCTATCCGAAGCCAGGAGCTTCTTCCAGGTCTCCTACATGGGTGCAGGGGCCCAAGCACTTGGGCCATCCTCCACTGCTTTCTCAGGTCACAGGAGAGAGCTGGATCAGAAGTGGAGCAGCTGGGTCTCGAACCAGTGCCCATATGGGATGGTGGCACTTCAGACCAGGGCATTAACCCTCTGTGCCCAAGATTCCATTGTTCAGTGGAAAAGTAGGTGTTGTCCAGATTATCTGATTCCACTAGGTTTCTGGGTCTTTCAGTGTCCCAAACTATTTTAAAACTCTTTAAGTTGTAGGATATTGAGGATGATGCAGTTGGTTATTGGCCTATGGATATTGATCAATTTAAGCAAATTCATTTCAGCAATTCATTCACCCTGCATATGTGTCTACTCTTTGGATTTTCCTTTGAACCTGTTGTGACATCTTATTGGTTCCCACATTAACCAGTGAGTTAAATTCAGTCCTTTTTTAAAAAGATATTTATTTATTTATTTGAAAGGCAGAGCAACAGAGGGAGAAACAGAAAAAGAGAGATCTTCCAACCACTGGTTTACTCCCCCAAATGCCCCCAACCGCCAGATCTGAGCCAGGTCAAAGCCAGGAGCCAGGAACTCCATCCTGGTCTCCAACATGGTGACAGGGGCCCAAATATTTGGGACATCTTTTGCTGCCTTCCCAGACACAGTAGCAGGAAATTGGATCAGAAGTCAAGTAGTAGCCAGGACTCAAACCAGCATGCTGATATGGGATTCCTGTGTTGGCAAACAGAAGCTTAACTTGCTGTGCCACCATGGTTGGCCCCTTAAATTTAATCTTTGACACACATTCATTTTATATTTGTTTGAGTGTCCTCTGAATCTATTCTTTTCAGAAAATGTCCTTTAACGAGCAGAAACAATCTTAATTCAGTGAATAAGGTTAGCAGCAAGTAATAGGCACATTATGAAATGGGCCTCCCGATGTGATATAGCTGAAATACAGCATCACCTATAAAGTATTGTGAAGAAGCAAGCCTTTAGATCAAACTTCCCCTTTATTGATTAACTGTAGGAAGAGAAACAATTTAAATGATTCAACAAGGAATAATCTTACAAAGTCAGAATATGAGACATTTAACAAAATGATCGTCCCCTTCCAAAAGTCAACATCATGAAGAAAAAAAGATCTATGCTTGAAAGGATGGAGGAGGCGTAATTACAAAAGAGAGTCAATGATCCTTGATTGGACTGCTACTCTAAAAATCAGCTGTCTGACCAGCATGGTGGTGCAGCAGATTAAACAGGCGCTTGGGGTGCCTGAATCCAATATCAAAGTGCTGGACCCAGCTGCTCCACTTCTGATCCAGCTTTCTGTTCATGCACCCTGGGAAGGCAGCAAATGATGGCTCAAGTGCTTGGGTCCCTGCCACCCTTATGAGAAATTTGGATGGCATCCCTGGTTCCTGGCTTCAGCCTGGCCCAGGCTGGGTTGCTGCAGCCATTTGGGGAGTGAGTCAGCAGATGGAGGATATTTCTCCCCACTTCCACTGTGTGTGTGTGTGTGTGCGTGTGTGTGTGTGTCTTCCTCTCTGCTGCTCTGCCTTTCAAATACATTAATAAATCTTTAAAAAAAAGCTATAAAAGGCAATTTTAAAGTATCAGGGGCTGTTTGTAAAAGAAATGGATATTAGACAGTAGTAAGGGATTATTTCTCATTTTCTTGGATTTATAATATTATTGTGGATATGTCAGAGAAAGTAACTGATTTCAAGCTTGTTACAGACTGAATGTTTGCACTTCCCCCAAATTTATATGTTGAAGTTGTAAACCCCAAAGTGGTGGTAGAGGATCTGGGGTCTTCTGGAAGTGACTAGGGTACAAAGATCTCACATTCTAAGGGATGAGTGGCTTTTCAAAAGAGACCCCTTCCACCA